>NW_006294584.1:220889-228384 GCF_000327345.1 Myotis davidii
TTTCAGAGAAGAGGGAAATCTGGCAATTGCACAGTAAAAAATCTTAAAAGGATGAAAGGAGGATCGCTTGGGGCAGACTCAAGAGAACTGCACAGGAGGGTCTTAGAGGCAGTTGTCGAGGAAGAGGGTGTTGCAGGTTTGTTTTTTCAAAATATGTTTTTATTGATTTCAGAGAGGAAGGGAGAGAGAAAAAGAGATAGAAACACCAATGCTAAGAGAGAATCATTGATCAGCCCCCTCCTGCTTGCCCCACACTGGAGACCAAACCCGCAACCCAGACATTGCCCTGACTGGGATTTGAACCATGACCTCCTGATTCATAGGTAGACGTTCAACCGAGGAGCCATGCCGGCTGGGCTGCAGTTTTATTTTTAGAGTAATTTACCTAAGTCTACGAAAATGTAGAGCATTTAGAGCAAAAAGATGGTAGGTGTGAGCGTGTAACTAAAGCTCCCTCACTCCAAGCCACCCCACAACGGGGGCCAGAGTCAGATAGATGGAGTACTGGGCTGGGAAGCCAGGATGGGGCAGGTGAGGTTCCTCAACCTAAGTCTTAAGTCACCTTAAGTCACTGAAGAATTGCAGACACACACAGTGATCTTTATCCCCTTTGTTCCTTTTATTAGATAAAAATGTGCATTCTGATTCAAAGATGTATAAACCACTTAAGCACCACCGTGGAGGAAGTTTGTATGGAGTATAAAGGATGGGGGGAAGGGTCAGAAAACATGTCAGGGAGAGGATCTTTGAGATGACTCTGAAACACGGAGTGGGTAATTGTTACATGGCTAGGTGGGTACATCTAGGCAGACAATTCCACAGGGAGAGCAAAGCTATGGCAGGAACAGGGCAGGCTGGTGCAGAAGGGTTGGCAAAGGCCAGATGACCATAATAAGTAGCTCCAGCCTTATCTGAGAGGCAGAGAGTAGCTGCATGGGTTCAAGAGAATATATGTATTTCAGGAAGCTCCAGCAGCAACCCATAGGGTGGATTAAGAGGAGGTAGGGAAGCCAGTTACGATGTTACTGAAACATCCAAAACAGAGGTAACAGGACCTGTTCTAAAGCCCTGCCAGCCAGGATAGAGACAGGGGAGAGGGTAAGATATACTGAGGAGAGAAAGTCTGCAGAGACCAAGAGGAATGTTGGTGGGGGAGGGGAAGCTATCAATAGCTCCTCTGGTGAGAATGATTCTGTCCCCTTCGTTAGATCATGAGACCTGTAGATTTTTTGCTTGTCAGTTGGTTGGGTTTGTTTGGTTTGGTTTACTCTTAATAATGATCACCATAACTTAAGAATAAAGAAGAAAATGTCATGCATCATTACTTTGGCTACAAGACATTTCCTCTGGGTTTTAACTTACTAGGTAAATCTATGTGGAATTTGTTTCCAAGGAAACTAAAAAAATTGCATGCAATAGGATGAGAGTGCAGGGTGAACTGCAATGTCTTCAGGTCTCTGGAGGTACATGAGTACACACTTGATTTCTGGAGTTCTCACATACCCCACTACCTCTCACCGCTATTTTGCTTTTCCTGTTTCTCCTAGACCCTGTTTGTCATTATTGGCCTCTTGACCGGCTGCTATTTTTGCTGCTGTCTATGCTGTTGTTGCAACTGCTGCTGTGGACGCTGCCGGCCCAAATCATCGGAGCCAGAAGAGGACTTCTATGTGTCCCCAGAGGATCTTGAGGAGCAGATCAAGACTGACATGGAAAAAGGTAGAGTAAGATGAGAGCAGAGGTAGTGGGTGTCCCTTCATAGGCCTGGCCACGCACCAGGTCCCATGGTGATGGTTATCACAAAAGTGAGAGAAATTCATCAACCAAGTTAGGAGAACCCCATAGACCAGCGGTTCTCAACCTGGGGGTTGAACGACCCTTTCACAGGGGTCGCCTAAGACCATCGGAAAACACATATATAATTACATATTGTTTTTGTGATTAATCACTATGCTTTAATTATGTTCAATTTGTAACAATGAAATTGGAGGTCACCACAGCATGAGGAACTGTATTAAAGGGTCGCGGCATTAGGAAGGTTGAGAACCACTGCCATAGACTGTCAGCTTTGGTACTTCTTTTGCAGAGGATGAAAGAATAGTTACTTTTAGCAGCAACAGAGAAAAACAGAGCCTGACACCATTAGAAAAAAATCATGAAATATGCTGATCTAGTACAATATGCAAAGCTAGTATAATTCATGGTCTCATTACAAGAGTGTGAGCTCTGGGTTCAGGGAGGATTGGGAGTGCCCAGGGGAAGGAGAACCGAGGTAGAAATTTCTCCCAGAAGAAGCATTTCAGCCTGTTTCTTTAGGATCTTTATTCAAATAGAAGGGAATGGACATCAAGAAAAGTCAGCAACCTGTCACTTTTCTTCTTTTTGATTATTTTATAATGAGTTTTGGGTAGATTTGGGGGAGCATAGTCTTTTTTCCCTGGAAATGTAGCTTCCTTCCAAACCTACACTTTAGAGCTTGCCCTAAACCAGCATCAAGAATACTGTCCTATGTAAACAGGGCTATTTCCTTTATTAAATCACCCCCACATGTCTATATATGTATATATCCACATATATATGTATATATCCATGAAATATTACTTGATTCTTCAAGTTCACTTTGCCCAGAAATGATAATGAAAAAAATGTAGCAAACGATAAAGTCTCACAGAATTTACACCAGAAATATTTCACATTCTCTGAAAAATGAATCTCACAGAATTTACAACACCAGAAATATTTCACATTCTCTGAAAAATGATTTTGTTTAAACAAGCTGAAGTCAAACCTGTCATTGTCCTTTATCTTGTAGCCATAATTCTACTGTCATTTTCTCCTGTAGAATGCATCATTATTCTGAATTATGGACTATCACTAAATCACAAAGAACCTTGGACAGCCAAATAAGAGAATTACTTGGTAATTGAGACAGTGGCCCAGTGTTGTCATAACTGTTGAAATTGGGAATGGTGCACTTTGGACTGCACCATACTCTGATTCTTTGCATCACAATGAAACAAATTCCATGACATCAAGTAGCAGACTGCTTAAAGGCTTGCATGCATCTTTTATTCCCAATCAAATGTGATGCTAAGTAGTATCCAGTTACTATCCAGCCTGACTCCAGCTTCAAGGAAGGAGTCTTCAATCATGTGAATCATGCTTAGTCTTACACCATTTTAGGATTGGGGTTGGGGGGGGAGGGGAGTGCAGTCAGAGATGGAAGGGATTTCCCTGTAACCTGTGACCCCTTCTTATGGGGACTGCTGGGTGACCAGTTAGCAAATGGGGGTTGCTATTACAATTTTTTATTACTGTCCCTGGAGTCAAAGTATGGGCCCAAGGTGAAATGTGATCATAAGTTTCCTTTGCCATATTTGGGATATACAAGAACAAGTCTTTTAATGGAGGCATAAATATCAAAAAGCACAAGCAAGCAGTATTACTCATACATGGGTTAAAAAGAGATACATATATGCAAACTCCTCTTCAGAAAAGGGCCAGTGAATGGCCCCACCATAACTTGTTTAAGAATGATGAGCCCAGTGTATTAATCCCAACTGCTCTTTGAGGCAGGTAAAATGTTGAAAGATCATGTCAGAGGTCTCTGGTCCCATTGTTCATAGGATCTCCCATAATGTCCATCAATCCTATCCAGTCCTCACTCACTGACAGAGGATAGGAAGGAGAGCACTGTCATCATCATCCACTGTACAGAGGAACTTTAACTTGTCGTTTATACTGTGGAACCCAAAGCTAGGTGAATTGAACTTAGGTATCACAAATCCAGTGTCCACACGTCTTTGAAAAGCCTCAACGTTTTTCCTCGTTTAATTTTTAAAATTCTGACTGGGGCTAGGGATGGAATCTGCAACCCAAGTACATGCCCTTGACCAGGAATTAAACCTGTGAATCTTTGGTGGTGCGTGGGCTGGTGCTCTAACCACTGAACATACCAGCCAAGGCAAAGTTTTTCCTCTTTTAAATTAGATCAAAGTTCCAAAGGTCATTTCAGCAGACCTTCTTTGCAGATTTCTTTTCTGGAACAGAAATTCATCCTTGGTGCCAAATTCCACGCAGGTTTCCCTCCTGCAGGGTGACTGGTAATAAATCTATGTGTCTCTCACTGTTCTCAGTTCTGATGCCCCCCAGAGCTACCAATTCCATTGCAGAGGTCAGATTCTAGACTAAGTAAATTATGATCTCATTTTACTGTATTACTAAGTATCACATGATCTCACTTATAAGTGGAATATAATGAACAAAATAAACTGACGAATAAAATAGACCACCCTCCCAAAGAAGATTTAGCCAAGAGGAAAAAGCTTTATTCCATTCCTAAATACTTAAAAGCTCCAAAAAGCTCCAAATACTTAAAAGCAGAATTAATCCAGGTTTTGTAGGGCTTTAAACTTATACAATTTGGGGACAGTCCTCTTTATGAAAAAGAACACAAAATTACAAATGCAAAATTAAATTCAGGAAGTAAATATTTATTTAGAATGAGAAGAAGAAATCACAACAAACTGCAAAGCTTAAAAACTGACAGATAGCCCTGACTGATTTGGCTCAGTGGATAGAGCGTCAGCCTGAGGACTGAAAGGTTTCAGGTTCGATTCCAGTCAAGGGCATGTACCTTGGTTGTGGGCACATCCCCAGTAGGAGGTGTGCAGGAAGCAGCTGATCAATGTTTCTCTCTCATCGATGTTTCTAACTATCTCTCTCCCTTCCTCTCTGTAAAAAATCAATAAAATATATTTTAAAAAACTGACAGATAACATAAATATCACAAAATCTAGAAAAACAGCAATAGTTTAATTAAGTGCCTGGCACATCTCTATAATACTTTTACCCTATGCTTTCCGGGTGCATATTCTTTGCTTGCCTCTTCATTGAACAATACTTTCATAATATCATTTTCTGTAAGAAGAATAGAAAAATAATTCTTTCTTCTAGCATGTTTGATCAATTTGTTTTTATGATTGTAGATGAGAAAAGTTACAGTTTTGCAACTCATTATTGCTAATGTCTAAATTTTTATGGACTGTTGTCAAATCTGCGAAAATTAGTTGATTTCATATATAACATAAAATTTGGAAAAAATTGTCCACACACCATTTTCTGACTGCACATTTCAAACCTTGTTTCCTCTCCATCACCCAATACTGCCAGGATAAGAGCCCATCGACACATCCATATTGTGTGACACCACCTCTGGTGTGAATCTTCGTGCCCCCTCAACAAGTGGATTGGCATACTGAGTTACAAGCTTATCCCTAAAACCATCCCTATGCCAGTAGGGCTACCAATAATTATACACAGAGTTGCTGCAAACCACAAAATCGTATCTCACTAAACCCAAAGGAAACCTATCCCCAGCTATATCTCCCCTTAACCGAATCTCCAAAATGTCCATAGCCCCTCTGTTGCCACTCATCAAGAAGAAAAGCATGATGGAGGAAAAGTAAAGTGGAAAGAGACAGTGTTTTGTTATGATTAAAACATTTTACTTTTGCAAATCTACAAAATATGTGAACATATTTCTAGGGTCCCTGAAGCTTAACTTTCATTAACTGCGGTAAATCCACCACCACTGCTCCTCAGTCTAACATTTCATTATGAGAATTTATGCCTTATTTGAAGTGCATTAGTTAGTTTCAGACTTTTATTCCACTAATTCAAAGACTTACTGTAGTTTACTGGTATAATTAGCGCAATTTAAGGCTTGTGAGGATGTAAACGAAGATTCCATGTGAAGAATATACTTTCTGGACTCTGATCCTATTAATGGATTATGGTCTCTTCCGCTCTGCAAAAGAAGACCACTTAAAGTTGTTTAAGAAAAGGCACTTGAAAGTAGCTACTAGTCACTTGGATATCAAGTTACTTGTGACAAATGATAAGCAGCATACATCAAGATTTGAGTCCATTAGAAGGCACATGGAAGACATTGGAGCTTTGCTTATTTTATTTTGGTGATTCTGAAATAGAATAAAATATAGCAAACATATTCTCACTTAGAGGATTTTTTATTATCCTATGTTGGATCTAATCATAAAATCCTAAGATTTTAGAGTTGGAAGGATTCCAAGGTGTCAACCCTCATCTCCCCACAATTTTTCTAGCAGACTGCGGCCCAACCTCATTTGAAAGCTACCAATGATGAGGAGGTTGGGATCTTGTATGAAAAGTAAGACATGCTCATAAAAATTCAACCACCACAGGGGGGTACAGAGTCAAAGAAAGGGGGTACAGTCAGTATAAAAGTTTATATAAACCTCCTGGCACCAGCTCCTCAAGGATCACAACTTAAAAAAATTTTGTGTAACTATAGGGGGTTTTGTTTTTTTTACAAAAATGTTATAGCTACATAATTGGGGTGTTTTTTTTCCTGTTGCTTTGCAGAGAACAAATTCTGATGAAAAATTTATTAATGTTTTTAATGGATTATGCTTTTGATGTCATGTCTAAGAACTCTTAGCCTAAGCCTATGTCATGAAGATTTTCTTCATTGTTTTCTAAAAGGTTTATGTTTAACATTTAGATCTATTCCCATATTGAGTTCAGTTTTGTATAAGGTGTGAGGTTTAGGTGGAGACTTTTTTTTTTTCATATAGAGGGAGTAGGAAGGGAAGTGAGGATCAGTGAAAAAGAGGAAGAATTTAATATCTTCCTTGGTGCCCTTTTTCTGGTTTATAAAACATGGTGAATGCTGAACAGCAAATGTAGTAAATGTCTCAACACAACTCAAGACTAACAAATTTCCTTGCAGATTTAGAGGTATGATGATTTACAGAGCACATAACCATTTTGAGTATTGACTTTATGTAGGGAGCTTCCTATTAGACTCTTTATCTAAGCAAACTCTGGGTTTTGGCCTCTCTCCCAATGAAAACCTTATATGCTATTGTGCACTGCACAACTCTAGGGGGCATTTTTCCTATAATATAGTCTATATGATATGTAGTGGGTCTATCCTCATTCCCATAAGATGGTGAAAACTAAACCAAGTTCAGCAATTGCCTCAAACGGAAAGCTGGGTTCAGTGCTTTGGTTTTATATTTCTATAATTGATAGAACTCATAGAAGAGTAAGGACAGTGTCTCCTCCCTTCTGAAGTCCTTTAAATGATAACTATCCTCAATATCTTACTAGTTGAATTGATTTGCCAATCATCATTTCAACAAAAATATCCACGACTTGCCCCATTAAAGAAAACATAACATGATAAGAGGATATTTATTGTTTTGCTTTGTTTATTTTTAGATTTGGACTTTCCAGTTGTTCTTCAGCCTACAAATGCAAATGAGAAAACACAGCTAATCAGAGAAGGATCTCGAAGTTATTGCACAGACTCTTAATATTGAGCCCACTGAGGGTCTGCAGTACCTCCTCTTGGTTCAACCATGCCTCCAGGTGGTCATGGGGAGAGGACAGGGGGCATGAAATGCTGTGAACTTTTCCACATTTGTATTTTATTTTTAGGTTAGGGAAA
>NW_006294584.1:228431-250762 GCF_000327345.1 Myotis davidii
CTTACTCTTTGAGTAGAATTCCTAACGAAACATTCCATTTCAATGAATAAAGACTTGAAGAGTTGTTTGATGCTCCTTGCATGAGGTAAAGCAGTGGCACGGGCCAGGCTTTAGGAGCCTGCCCTTTGTGTGAGCCAGACCTCACTCCTTACAGACTAAAACAATATTCTGAAACAAAGGCCACTTTTCATCCATTTAGCTAAATGCAATATTCACATTTGCCATAAATATCAGCAAAATATGTATGAGAAGTTAGGAGGAATTTTTCATGTGTGGAGGTTTTTCCCTGTCAATATTCAATATGGCTAGAGAAATATTTAAAGAGGCAGGAAGAAATTAGGTAAAAAAGACAAACCGTATTATTTTAAAGTACATTTTTGAAAGATTTAAAATTTTAATTTGTTGAAAACTGACAAATAAAACCAGGAAGAAACAGGTTTTGTGTGTACTTTTAGACTGGCATAAAAACAAAAACAAAACTCCAACCTGGTTCAATGTTATAAATGATGTGGAAAATCATTATGAGCTCAAGCCAGTCCCAAACAATGTGTTGATCATTTTTATGTAAAAATTATTTCTGCATAACTGGCCTAGGCTAGCTAAACTAAAGAAAAACAACAACATGTGAGGTAAAGGGTAGAATTCTAAATTCTATAGCCTACATTTAAAGGCATATCACTTATCCCATTTTTGGTGGGATTAATTACATTGATGAGAAAATGTTTATCTCTGTGCATGTAAAACATTTAAACTGAGAGGTCATCTTTACATTTCCTTATTTGATCCAGATATTCATTATGTACTATTTCTGAACAGTACAGCAGCAAAAGTGTTTGCTTTTCAAGGTCTTTCCTAGATGTTTCTATGACACTGCATTTTCAAGATCTTGTTGTGTTTTTATATGATATTATGAAATGTATTATTTTTCTGTTTCTTATTCCCCTACCACCAACTAAAAGTTAATTAAGGTTAAATATACATTGTGAGAATTGGTGTGATACCTCAGAATTACAATTCTGATGTCATTAAAACTCTGCTCTAACTCTTGAGTTACTGGAATTTTTTTTTTAAATCAACATAATCAAGTAGAAAGGTCCCTGGCTTGAAAGTAAAGAAACTTTCTAATCTCAGTTCTAATAAACTATCCCTTTGATCAAGTGAGATGAGAATAATATAGCTAACCTCCCTATGGCTCTGTTTTCATATCTGTTGTCATCTTCAGTGAGACCAGATGAAAGAGTTGAGGTTAAAGAATGCTGACAAGTCAAGTGTTTAACAAATATAAGGTGCTCTTGCATAAATTTGTATATGTTGGTACTCATAGGAAAATGTGATGTGAATTTCTTCTATATATAAACTCTCACTCAACAAGACCTATGAACATACCAAACACTAACAGCCCAAGTGATGAGCTCAGAACTCTGAGATAAATAGTTCTACCTGTGGGTAATTTGAGTCATTATATTTCCTTCCTGAGGACTGCAAAGGTCAAGCCTATCCTATATAATAAAAGGCTAATATGCAAATCGACCAAATGGTGGAATGACCGGTTGCTATGATGTGCACTGACAACCAGGGGGCAGATGCTCAACGCAGGAGCTGCCCCCGGTGGTCAGTGTGCTCCCAAGCGCTGCTCAGCCAGAAGCCGGGCTTATGGCTGGTGAGTGCAGCAGTGGTGGTGGGAGCCTCTCCTACCTCCACGGCAGCGCTAAGGATATCCAGCTGATGGCTTAGGCCAGCTGTCAGCTGGACATCCCCTGAGGGCCCCCAGACTGCAAGAGGGAGCAGGCCAGACTGAGGGACTCCCTGAGTGCATGAATTTCATGCACCAGGCCTGCACATAACAAAGCTTGGCTTCTCTTTCTCTCTCAGACCTCATTTTTCTCTCTCACACGGAGTTTTTTACTTCCACTCCCAGCTTGCTCAGGGAGCTGGTACAAGAATGGTTAAGATGAGAAAAGGACATGAATCAGAATCAGAATCAAACAGTGAAATTAAATTCCTAAAGAAGTCATGACCAAATATTTCTCACAAAGGCTAGTTTCTAGTTACAATGATGTGTGGCAAAGCAAGCACATGAATACCTATAAGTGAGGAAATGAATTACACAGAATGTCCCTTAGCTACAGACACAAGGATCATCAACTCTTAATCTGAGGAGGGGCCACTTAAACATCTTTTGGGAGTCAAGGGGCAACAGCTGCCATCTGGAATCACCAGCAGTTATTCTGAATCCACAAACATCTTAGCAGAGAAACACCAAGGAAAGAAGGGATATGCTGACCATGATCCTCAGCAATGGTTGCATGGCCCTGGTTCATGCAGGGTCGAATGAACCACCCACTTTAGTGGCTCACTACCTAACCCTGGTCTCCAGGCTACCTGAGTAGGGGATTTCATATAAAGTTTTATAGTTCATCCATTTATTTTTGCTGTCTTACATTAGAACATAATAAAAATATGCATTTTTTCTTCACCAAAATATGCATTTCTTAATTCTTTGAGAATAAATGACATTCTATTTCTACATTTCAAATGACATGCAGGCTAAAACACAGTTGGTATGGCCTAGCCTGGATATACATGATCATCTGACCTACAGAGAGTTCCAATGAAGGCTACATGATCTCTGTGGTAGGCACAATAATGGCCTCCCAAAATACGCATGTCCTAATTCCCAGAACCTGTGAATATATCATCTCTCATGGTAAAAAGAACCTTGCAAATGTGATTATTAAGTACCTTGAGATGGAGTGATTATCCTGGGTTAGGAAAGCAGGCTCAATCTAATCTCATGGGTCCTTAAAAATGGAGAACCTTTCCTGGCTATGGAGAGGGAGAGGTGTGACTATAGAGGAATGGTCAGAAAAATGCACTTGAAGATCAGAGAATGGTCAGAGATATGATTTCAAGGGGGAAGAGGACGGGGCCATGAGTCAAGGTATACAGGCAGCTCTAAAAGCTGAAAAAGTCAAGGAAATGGATTCTCCTCTAGAGCCTCCAGAAAGAAACACAACCCTGTTACCACCTTGATTTTAGCCCAGTGACACTGTCAAACTTCTGACCTTCAGAAGTTTAGTAATGGATCAGTGCTCCTCACTTGTTTCTTCATTGTCTCCTTGCCCCTTCTCAGTACTCCATCCCCTTCCCTGTCTCTCTCCTTCTCCCATTTCTACCTTTCTTCCATTTGACCTTCATTTCTCTCTCTTTTTATTTTTTTATTTTTTATTGGTTCTCAACCTTCTGGCTCTTTAAATACAGTTCATCATGTTGTGACCCAACCATCAAATTATTTTCGTTGCTACTTCATAACTGTAATGTTGCCACTGTTATGAATCGTAATGTAAATATCTGATATGCAGGATGGTCTTAGGCGACCCCTGTGAAAGGGTCATTCGACAGCCAAAGGGGTTTCGACCCACAGGTTGAGAATCACTGGATTATGGTATTACAAATGTATCTTTATCTCCCCATTGTCCCCTAAACATTTCTCTTTTTTATCTCCTAATCTCTCTGCTCAACACTGTCAACTCTCCACCTTAACATTTACTGGTCTTTTATTTATTTATTTATTTTTAATAATACTTTATTGTTGAAACTATTACATATATCCCCTTCCCTATCCTACCCTTGACCTCCTCCAGCCCGCCCCCACCCCCTGCCCCATATGAGTGAGATCATGTGATACTTGTCTTTCTCTGACTAATTTCACTGAGCATGATACTCTCTAGGTCTCTCCATGCTGTCTCAAAGGCATTTACTGGTCTTTTAGATAAACTGAACTATTATAAATATAACACAACTGGTGGGGGAGGGAGAGATTGGAAATAGTCTGGGTAACGGAATATTCTTAAAGAAATGTCTTCCCCCTCCCCCCAACTTCAAGCACAAATAATCACAATGCTAATAGGGAAAGGGAGAACAAAATTACTTTTCAAACAATTCTCTGAGTGTACTGACCAATAGAAATAATTTATAATGACCACATTCATTATTTGAATGTATAGAAAGGTAATTTATTGAAACATTATTGTTGTTTTTTTATCTTTAGTGCTTTAGCAGAGTCAAAGGAATATGGGTTCTACTAGTGAGATTCATCTTTAAAAGTCACTCCTGTTACCACAGCGTTAGAGGTTTTTAAAAAAGGTAGCCAGGCACCTGGAAAACAATACGTAGGCTCTTGTTTGGGAGCTTGGTTTGTTAGAAGGTCTATTAGAAAGGTGTGTACTGATATTTGAGGAAGAGAAATACCCTCATCATGAACGGCCTCTAGATTAAAGATGGGTTTGGGAGTTTTGGCGGGTGTGTTCCCAGAGTAGCCCACACTTGTGTCTCTACAGGGGAGAGCCTCTATGATGAGGTAACACTTGGATGCCTGGGTGACAAAATTAAGCCATGGCTTTGCAGTCAAATGAAAGATTCCTGTGCCAACATCTGGCTCCTCCAGGGAACCACACAGGGTTGGACACTGAGACCTCAGGAAAAAACAAACAAACAAACAAACAAATGAACAAACAAACAAAAAACCAGATTGAGGCAAGATTAGGGGCTTGAAACTCACTTGGAGGATAGAGACATAACCCTCTGCTAAACCCCTACAACCAAAGGATGGGGAGGGACTCTCAAAACCTGGCTGAGGTAAATTTCTCGATACAGTGTTTAACTGCAGCTCTGAGTCAGTTAGATTAATTTAGAAATGAAATGTACTTAGATCATGGAGACTTCCCCAGACTTTTCCTTAAATATCACTCTCCATAGGCTTTCCCGGACCACCCTGCTCAGAATTATAACACCCACCTCACCCATTCTTCTCTATGTTTTTGTCCTTAGTACCTTCCACCAACATACTTTTTATCTTGATTCTTGTCTGTCTCCCACACCACAAGGGCAAAGGTTTTTGTCTGTTTTGTGTCCCGCTGAATCCTCAGTACCTAAAACAGTGCCTGACATAGGACAGACAGCCAGGGACATTTTGTAAAACAACTAAGTTAACCTGTGTCATAGAATAGAGAAGGCCCTACTGCTAGAAACACAAAAGCTCCCAGAATCCTTAGTTTTTAAGGGAGGCTTAGCATTAAATTAATGCGAAAATTAAATATGTTAGCTCGGCAGCCAATCAAGGCTCTGATCCAATTACAGAGTTGTTTTTTTAAAGTTCAGCACCCTGCCCTCTCTTCTCACTGATATAAAGACAAATGTCCATTTCCAGGGTAGTAGTCCTCCAAAAGAGAAACCTCCTCCTGCTCTCCAAAAGCCCCCCTTTCCAGTCTGCAGCCCTCCTACGCACCTAAGTCACATTAATCCTCATATTGTTCCTGAGCAGTTCTAAACTATGAAGTGTTATGCCCAGATTTCAAGATCCCCAATACACCACCAGCGAGCCAGCAGAATCCGATGCAAAAGCAGAGAGTCTTTATTCAAACTAGTTTGCCGCCGCCCACCACCCCGCCCCAAGTCATTGTGATCTGGAGTAAGATGGAGGGCGTAGCCCTCGCCCTTTCATGAAGCACCAAAAATTTAGATTATACCTATTTGGATAACCAGTTTCTGTTAAACACTTCCATTTCCAAATTGTAGATGGCTCAAATTAGCATTGATTTCCAGAACTACATCTTACATCTGTATTTTGCATGGTGTGAAAAACAAAGTAGAAAACTAATAAGTATCTGTTAATTAATTGATTAATTTTCTCAGAAATATACTATTTCTGAGAAAAGCTTTTTTCCTAAAAGGAGACTTAACATCTTCGGTGCCAGATGAATGGGTAGAAGTGTGACACAACTTTTTGAAATTTTCATGCTGTTCCAGGGCTGTCCTCAAGAAGCAAAACTAAATTCTCAGAATCATGTATCAGCAGTTACAGGACAGATGTTAACACATTCTGCTCACCACTGGGCTATCAACTGAGCTTTCTAATAGTTGAACATCCAGTTATCAGCTTCTCTAATGCCTGAGAGCCCACCAGACACATCTTTGTTCTCAGGGCCCGAAAGAAGGGATCTTACCTTGTGAGGGGTTTTCCCTTTACTTCTAAGTAATCTGCCCTGGTATCCAAGTATCTCCACTCCTGAGATGTCCAAATTCATTTTTGTCAGACAAAGTTTCATTTTTCCTGGTGAAGAAGAATTGGGGAAAAATTTTAGGGCAGATTTTTACTTCAGTAATGAAATTCCAACATTTAACGTTTTTATCTATTTGTACATATATATGCTATTTATTAAGCTGTCATTTTCAGGGGTATTTATTATAATTGCAGAAAGTAACATTTTAAAGCTAATCTAGGTTTTAAAGTAAGAAATGAAAGCCATCAGACAATAAAAATATTGTTGATATATTAACTTATTAGTATAACAGTTCTATGTAAAATGCCTTCATTTAAAAAGTTTATTGTGCCCTAGCTGGTTTGTCACAGTGGATAGAATGTTGGCCTGAGAACTGAAGGGTCCTGAGTTCTGGTCAAGAGCAGGTGCCTGGGTTTCAGGCTCGATCCCCAGTAGGGAGCATGCAGGAGGCAGCCGATCAATGATTCTCTCTCATCATTGATGTTTCTGACTCTCTCCCTTCCTCTCTAAAATCAATAAAAAATATATTTTTAGAAAAAAAATTAAGTTTATTGTATTTAGGATGGAATTTATTTGTAAACACAATATATAGCATATTAGGAAATTAATTTTTAGGCACAAAAAAATTACCTGAAAGACACGTCAAAAGAAAAAATTTTAATAGAAGAGAAAAATGATTCATTTCCCTGCTTAGCTTCCGCTTTTCTTAATTCTCTTACCTCCTTCTCAGTACATCCCTTTTCCCAAACTAAAGGATTTGAAAGGAGGTGGAAAATGATGGCTTTTGTACTGGTGCTTTTGTATTTGAAAAAGATGATTCATTCTTTCATAAATTAAAAATAAATCTGTCAAATGAATAATAATTACCAATAATTGTAGTGCTTTGTACCTGACACTACCATAATAAATTTGTATTGGCTTTATATAAGCCTATTCGCTTAATACAACAACCTATGAGACAAGGACTATCACCATTATCATCATTCCCCATTTTTCAGACTAAGAAACTAAAACACAGAAGAGTTGAGTAGCTTGGCAAAGGTCACCCATCTCTCTGTTAACAAATGGCTCCCATGAACCTCCTTAATGGAGGTGAGGGGCCGGATCCCCTACATCTCCCCTAGAGTTCTCCAGAATGGCTCCCTTTCTGATCTCAGAAACAATCTGTGGTTTCTCACAAGTAGCTTTCCTGGACACAGTACATATTTACAGAAAGCCACAGATGAGAATTCAGTAAATCTGACTTCAGCCCCACTCCCTCAATCTGGGGGGGGGGGGGGGGAGTCATCCTGAAGAAATTATTTTTTATTATTTCTTGGTAGAGCTTCCTGATCTATAGAACAGTTTCGTTGAAAATGCTTTCTTATGCATACGTGTCAGGTACTTTTTTTTTTAAGCTGTACCTTGTCATAACTTCTGTGAAGCACCACTGTTAACAAATTCTAGGGATTTTATTTTGGGGTTCTAGAGGTAAGAGAGTTCACTTTAATAAATGGAACATTCTTTTACTCCCAGAACGTCCTGGTCATCGTCTGACCAAGCCTAGCCTCAAAAGCCACCTTCCAACCTCCTTGCTCCTAGGAAGCAGTCCACTCTCTGTAATTCAAGGGTTCAACTGGGGACAGGAGACCAAGTAATACTAAGGAGAGGGTCCTGGCTGGTGACTCAGGAGATGTGAGACCTCATCTGCCATTGTGCATTGCTATTGAAGGTAAGTCCTTTCACATCTCTGGGTATCAGTTCCTCTATTTTTAAACAATTTTTACTACATGCAAACAATACCAAAGAATGCAGGAAAGAAGCAAATTTCTCTTTCCCCACCACCCCTATATTAGTTTGCTAGGGTTACCACAGCAAAATACCAGATTGAGTAGCTTAAACAATAGAAATTTATTTTCTCATAGTTGCAGAGGCCAGAAGTGCAAGATCAAGATGTCGGGGGGGTTGATGTCTTATGAGGTCTCTCTCCTTGGCTTGCAGATGGTCATCTTCCTGCTATGTGTTCACATAGCCTTCTCTCTATGTGTGCACATGTTTGGTGTCTCTTTCTGTGTCCTAATCTCTTTTTATAAAAACACTAATCACATTGGTTTATAGCCCACCAAATTAACTCTCTTTTAATTACCTCTTTAAAGGTCATATCTCCAGATACACATTATGAGGTACTGAGGGTTAGGGCTTTAATATTAAATTTGGGTGGAGGGACTCAAATTAGCCTGTAACACATACCATCAATTGTGTCCAATTTCAATTTGCTTTCATTTGGACCATGAGTTCTTCATAAAGCTCTTTGTTTCTTTTTTTGTGTGTTTTTTTGTTTTTTTAGAAATCCCTAATCCTATATAATAAAACCCTAATATGCAAATCAACCAAACAGCTGAACCACCAGTCACAATGACATTCACTGACCATCAGGGGGCAGATGCTCAGTGCAGGAGCTGCCTCCTAGTGGTCAGTGTGCTCCCACAGGGGGGAGCGCCACTCAGCCAGAAGCTGGGCTCACAGCTGGCGAGCGCAGTGGCGGTGGCAGGAGCCTCTCCTGCGTCCGTGGCAGTGCTAAGGACCCCTCGGGGGAGTGGGCGTAAGCCAGCAGGTGGACATCCCCCAAGGGGTCCTGGACTGTGAAAGGGCGCAGGCCAGGCTGAGGTACTCCCCCCCGACCCCCATGCATGAATTTTTGCACACCGGGCCTCTAGTTATCTTTACAATTATCTATTTGTACATAACAAATGGCTCCTATTAACCTCCTTAATGGAGGTGAGGGGCTAGAGATTTGTTTCATCAAGATTTTTTAATGTAGTGATTTGGTCTATAATCACAGAAATCAAAATCTCAGGTTTGTTGATTGTACTTTCTGTTGTTTTCCATACTGCAACAGTCTTTTTTCTTTTTGTATATCTTTATTATCTTTTCACTGGGATCCTAGGAAGGAGGGGGTACAATCATATTCCCAACCATAAGCCTAGAGGTGAGCTGCCCTGATGGTTGCATGATTTTGACCTTGGACACATTTCATGGGACAGGGGTGTGCATCTAATGGAGGTCAGACAATGAAGCGTTTTGCAGTCAGGACTGAAAAAGAGAAGTGAGTCTCTAGTTGATAAAGGTCTTAGTCCGTTTGGGTTGCTATAACAAAATAGACACCACAGACTGGGTGGCTGATAAACAATTTATTTCTCACAGTTCTGGAGGCTGTAAGTCCACGATCAGGCTGCCAGCATGGTCAGGTTCTGGTGAAGACCCTCTTCCCACTTGCAAACTTTTTAACTTCCGTGCCCTCACATAGACGAAGAGAGGAGGGATCTCTCAACTTCCCGCAGAGATAATACTGTTTTAAAACTCTCAGAAACACTATTAACTTGAAAGATTTGTCAAAAATGGCAAAATGTCCAGTAGGAAACAAATAAAACCCACCATTATTTTGTTCAAAGTAAGCCTGTGCTTGTCCCCCAAGCCCTACATTTTTAACTGCTTTTAACCATATTTGTGTAGCCTTAAGGAAGTCGTCTTCCCACTTAAAAACCAGCCCTTTCCTCATCTCTTCCTGAACTTCGCATTTTATTAAAGCTTTTATTTTTAGGAATTGCTATCTTACTTGGAGAGTCTTAAGAAAGAATTCTAAACTCCTCTCCACAAGTAAGATGAATACAATTAAAAAAAAAAAAGACTTTGCTCAAACCAGTACAAAGCCCTCTTGGTTCAAAGACTCTTGAGAGCAGAAGCGAAGCCCTCCGATGAGTTTCACGTTGGGCTTACAACCGACGAGGGGCTCAGTGCCTTTAACAAGTAAATAAATAAAACAGGCCCCAGATCAGAAAGTCATTTAAATAACCTTAACTTCTGGCCTCCGCACAGCCGGGGGGCGGGGGGGCGAGGGAGGGGAGAAGAGGGGGTGCCTCTGGTGACGTAGGGGCTGTGAAGTCTTCAACTACCTTTACCGACCCGAGCTCTGGCCTCGGCGGGAGCCGGCCTGGAACTGGGACCGCTCGTCCCGGGAAGTGTGCGCGGGCCTCACCTTGCGGCTTCCCACCTGGGCCCGCAGTGCCCCAGCTCTCAGCATCTCGCCAGGCCGACGGTGCGAAGGGCCAACGTGCCGTAAACCACTCTGGGCATTTGTGGTTTGGCGGAGCCAGAGAAAGCCATGCTGTCGGGGAGGAGGACACAGGGTGGGGATTGTTGTGATCACCTGTGGTTTTAAAACGGGAGGTAACAAAACGCCGAGCCAGGCAGGAGTCGAACCTACAATCTTCTGATCCGTAGTCAGACGCGTTATCCATTGCGCCACTGGCCCCTTGTGCCGGGGAGCGGTGGGTGGGGCATAGAGACCATAGAGTCGTGAGCCTTATCAGGCGGTCACCGCCCGATCGGCGGCAGTAAAGGAAAAGGGCGCCAGGCAAGCGGGGCTGGCGTCGGGGTCCCTGAGTCCTGGCACCACACGTCTCGGACACCCGAGTTGGACACCCCAGGTCCAGACCTCCCGCCAGCAAAGCCGTACTACCTTTCTGCGCACGCGCACAACCACGCAGCACGTCCCGCTCCGCCCCCGTGTTGCGCCTGCGCAGATCCGCCTCCGTCGTGGGTTGGGCGCGCTCTCCATTTTATATTGAATCTCAGGAGGCGGACCTCTTTCGCCCGTCCCTTCGATAGCTCAGCTGGTAGAGCGGAGGACTGTAGTTGATTTCCGAATCATGAGTCATCCTTAGGTCGCTGGTTCGATTCCGGCTCGAAGGAGACAAGCGTGCTTTTTATTCCCTCCACCAACTTTCTGTGGTTCAAGTCCTTTGCGTGGTTACATTTCTCTAATATACATTACATTACAAAGAACGTTTGGAGTTTCTACCACTTGCGCTCCAGTTTGGGCCCACGGCAGCGGCTGCCTTGTGAAGCCTTTTGCGAATCCCGGAAGCGCGCCCTGCTGTCCGAGTTCCGAGCGCGGCCGTGAGTCTGCGCTCGGCCGGAGGGGCCAGGACGCAGCCTTCTGCGTGTGTCCAGGTCCTCCTGGGTGTGTCAGGGCCCCTGAGCCTCGCGGAGAAAGCCAGCGCGGTCACACCGCCGGCTCCTGGGGCCGCGGACCGCCTCCTCTGGGTCCCCGGTAGGGCGGGCGTCCGAGCGCCTGCCAGCGGCCTCCGGCTGCCGGAGGAGATGGGAAGGCAGCGTGGAAGGTTTTATGCTCCAGAGACCTGGAAATCAGGAAGGAAACGTGGTAGAAAGTACACTAAAGCCAGGAAATATCTGGAAGTTATGGGAAGAGCCAGGACGAAGTTCCTTCACTCCCTTCGATAGCTCAGCTGGTAGAGCGGAGGACTGTAGGTGTGAGCCCGCTGTCATCCTTAGGTCGCTGGTTCGATTCCGGCTCGAAGGAGAGGTGCTTATGTTTTGTTTCTTTGGCCTCGGTGGTGAGGAAGGTCAGGAATGTGATCGAAGTGTGTTTATCTTCGTGACTACGTATGCTGACCTCTCTCTAGGGGAAGAGAGAAGGCGCGTTAGCCAGCGGTGGGGGATTAGCTCAAATGGTAGAGCGCTCGCTTAGCATGCGAGAGGTAGCGGGATCGATGCCCGCATCCTCCAGTTTTTTATTTTTCCCTCTAACCTCGTTTTTTTCCTCTGGATTCTCAATTAAAATGTTGCTGAAAGTCAGCCATAGGGCAAGTGAAGGGACAGCTAGTTTGAAGTTACCGCTCTATAAAACTTTCAGACAAGGGTTATGGGTGCACGACGTTTATCCTTCAAGTTTTAAAAGTTTAGACCCACTTATTTGGGAAATTCACGAAATCGTTTTTTGTTTTTTCTCTCCTAAAATGGTGACAGATTGCAGTCACATCTTGCCATTTCAATTCCTTTGCGATTGATGGCTGCACTTCCAGGGATTCATCCAGGACTAAGCTGCCCGTAGTTAGAATAGCTGACAGATGGAAAATAAACACTAACAAAAACAAACAAAAAACAGAGAACTTGGAAAAGTGCGCTGACTACTTTAAATTTAGGTTGAGCTGTGGAAGTGAGGACTATTCTGCTCCATCTCAACTGTGTACAGTGAGGTGGCTGCTCTAGGCAAATCTGAATATAAGATAATGTATACCTAGGAGAGGTGACCAAATGGAGACGGGCCTGAACCCATCGCTTGCTGATGGAGGAGAGTTCTAATGCCATTTTTCTCCTGGGAAATAACTGTGGAGAGTTAGAGAGAGATCAGCACCAAGGGGATTAATTAGAGGAAAGTTAAGCAAAAACACACATACACTCACTTGGTTCAGAGATTGAGCAGAATACATACAAAGGCTCTTCTGGCAATAAGTTCTCCATACCCTAATTTTCTAGACTACAGCCACAAAAAAAGCTGTTGAACTCATACTGCAGTTCTAAACACAAAAATAAATCTTCTAGACAAAGGCGGAGGTATTATTATTTTTTTTTTGAGGATTACACTTAACAAATGATCATTCTTTTATCCAATGTCCATTTTAGGGTTCTAGGCGACCTGTACATTTTTGTTACCAATGTGTACAATCTGTTGTATTTTATTGGTATATCTTTCATTTTCTAGGACAGTGTGTATGTGTGTGTGTGTGTGTGTGTGTGTTTATCTCATTTTATTCTTTTCAATAAAGTCTTTCAATGAAATGCATAGTGATTCACTTTAAACTATACCCTCATCATTTTGGGGGAAACAAATTACAAATTAGGGTATCATTTTATCAGATGATATGTCCCAAGTTTTGGGTGTTCTAGATGGCTGACAGGAGGAGCTGGCAGTGAAACTATAGATTACTAAAAGAACAAAAAATGAGCAATAAGTCAAAAGAATGGGAAGGTATGCACCCAAAATCCAGGTGGACAACACATGTTTAGGGCAGATGAGTGAGCAAGAATTCAAACAAGATCTCAGGATCAGTAACTTGGATGTGGAATGGAATTCATGACAAAGTGGGATTTATTCCAAGAATATAAAAGTGGTTCAACATTCCAAAATCAACATTAATTCATCATACTAAACAGACTAAAGAAGAAAACCCACATGACCATTTCAATAGATGCTGAAAAGTATTTGACAAAATTCAACATCCATTCCAGATTTTTAAAAACTGTCAGTAGACTTAGAAGGGAAGGGAACTTCTCCAAACTGAGAAGGGGCATCAATGAAAAACACAGCTAACACTATACTTCACAGTATGAATGCTTTTCTCCAAAGATCAGGCACAAAGCAAGGATGTCCATTCTAGGGTTTCTAGTGAGTGTAATAAGGCAAGAAAAATTAAGTAGAACATGTCTAGATTGGAAAGGAAGAAGTAAAACTATCTCTACAGATATTTCATTTCTTAAAAATATTGATCATATGTTGAAATGATAATAGTTTATATGTTTGGGGGTTAAATAGAATATATTAATGCAATAATTCTATTTGTTTCTGATTTTCAATGAGGCTACTAGAAATTTAAATCATATATATAGCTCATATATATCACTCAGATCTTATTTCTATTGGGTAGTTAGGTCAGAGAGATAAGGGCCAGATCAGGCCTTAGGGACCACAGGGAAGATTAATATCTTTATCCTAGGGGTAATAAGACCATTAATTGGATTTAAATAGGGAGTGACATATGAGAAATAGATTGCAGAAGGCAAGAGTGAATTCAGAGAAATCAATTAGGACACTGGGGTGGAGGGGAGTTAGGGGGGAATTGTATATACTGAGGATGGAGTCAAGGAGGGCCTGGAGCCAAGGTGAGGAGTTCAGACATGGCCAATGGAAAGCCTTAGCTAAAATATTTGCTCCTTTTTGGTAGTCACTGTTTATTTCTGGCATGTGGATTATGCCAAGGAATATTCAGAGGGAAGTACAATATGTTGGCTTTCAAACATTTCCTCAGAGATATTCATGATGAAGTAAAATTTATAAACAACAGATTTGGAAAAGGAGTAATTATCAATATAAAAAAAGCTTTCAGCCAGAAGTCTGCAAACTATCTAATGAAAGAAATGCCATAGTGTTGGCTTCTGCTAAGTCCTTTTCAAAGTAGTTCATTTCTCTTTAATTTTAGGTTTTGTAAATTTTTTTTCATTAAAAATTTAAAAACCACATATCCAAACTGTCTATTGGCAGATAGACAGCTAAACTGAAAAGACTGACAATGTAGACAGAGGAAAATGTTAAGTATTTTCTAGATGCCATGAGTTAAGTATTTTCAATCCCCAGAGCCCAGCACAATGGAATAACATGATAAACACTCAATTAATGTTTTTTTTGAAAGAATGAATTCCTCTTATAAGGATAGACTCTGCTATACTATAGTATATTATTAGTTTAAGTGCTTTTCTTTAGTATTATTTTTAAAAAATATTTTTATTGATTTCAGAGAAGAAGGGAGAGGGAGAGATAGAAACATCAATGATGAGAGCCAGCACTATGTTCTGCACTCCAGCCCAAAGTTATAAGGCAATTCTTGTTTTCTCTTCCACCAGGGCCTCTCTGCCTCGCTGCTTTACTTCAAACTCTATCTATGTTTTATTCCCTTTAGCTCTATCTGACCATAAGTTCTCTGTTTTGTTTGATGAATTACTCAGTTCTTAGAGACCCAACTTTTGTCCTCTGACTTACCTGGGGATTGGGAAATTGCTGGAGGAGGTGAGAGCAGTGGTGGTTTTGCTTCAGCTTCTAAATGTCTAAACATACTCCTGTCCCAGTCTAGTGAGACTCAGGCATGAGGGGCAGTTGGGGCTTTCAACTAATTGCTCCCATTTGGCTTCAACCCCTTGCCCTAGTGTGGGGAGGGATGGGGTAGGAAAAGGGGAGGAAATCATGCACCAACTCCTATAGAGTCCAGGATACCTTCAGGAGATTAGGCTGGTTTTCCTGTCTCTGTGGAGGCCCAAGTCCACTCCAAATCCCAATGACTTGAACCAGACTTTAATTCTGATTCAGTTCCGGAATTCTACCTGTCTCTTAGACTCTGAATGATTTGGGAGTGGACTAAAAATTTTTGGTTCCTCTCTAGAATAGAGTGCTACTGCCATGTCCCATTCTCAGCTCACATGCCCACCGTATAGATTGCTGGTCTCTGAGAGTAGAGAGGATGGAGGAATGGAGAAAAGCAGATGAGGAGGAAAAGGAAATAATTACCCATCAACTTCACTCATATTCCTATGGGGATTCTTTCTAGTTTCCTGTGTAGCCTCCAGAGGCAATTCTAAGAAACAGTAAAAGGCAGAGAGCAAGAAGGAGGAGAGGGAAAAAGAGGAGAGGATAGGGATCAACTCTATGTTAAATAATCAAATTGGGGGTTCTCTGTGTCAAAATTAATACTGTTTCAGAGGGGAGGGGGGTTTCCTTACTCATTCTGCTAAATTAGGTTCTAAAGTACTCTCACTTGTCGATAAGAGAACTGAAATCCAGCTAGGTGAGGCCAGTTCCCTGAGATCACAAAGTGAGGAGGCCATCAGTGCTGAATAGGCCTGTCTCTGACTCACTGTGCAACTTCCCATTTCATTGCTCGTTTCACAGACTCAGGGCTTCTGAGTCATCTCTGTGAGTTCTACTTTTGTAGTCAACCCAGAGTCCATTTCCTTCTTTCCTTCCCCACTGCCATCGCCTGGGGCCAGGGCTTTGTGACCTTTCACCCAAGCTATTGGCAACAACCTCCCATCTGGTCTTTAGCCAGGGCACCGTCACTTTTATCTGTTCCAGCCACCACTGTGAGATTATAATCTAGCCAATGTACAGCTCTCATGGAAACATCCCTCTGAGAAACTTTTAACACTTCCTGTTGTCTAATTTATTAAGTGTTGAAAACTCTTTAGCCTGGTGTGCCTGGCCTGCCAATGAGCCAGCACTATGTTCTGCAGTCCAGCCCAAAGCACCATACAACTCTGGGCATTCCCAGCTCTCCTGTGCTCACAGTCATTGCTTCTGTGCCTTCTCTTAGGAAGCCCCACCTATGACCCACCTAAATTCCTCAGTGGATCAATTCAAATGCTACCCAACCCATGAAGTCTTCCTAACTCCTCCAGCTCTGAAATTCTGTAGCTCTTTATAACATGTTGTCTTATACTGTGGTTCTGCATATGCATGCCTCATCTCTACTGTTAGACTGAGCTCCTTGAGGACAATGACCTGTGTCTACTTCGTCTTTCAATCCCCAGAGCCCAGCACAATGGAATCACATGATAAACACTCAATGAATGTTTTTTTGAAAGAATGAATTCCTCTTATAAGGATAGACTCTGCTATACTATAGTATATTATTAGTTTAAGTGCTTTTCTTTATTATTATTTTTAAAATATATTTTTATTGATTTCAGAGAAGAAGGGAGAGGGAGAGATAGAAACATCCATGATGAGAGAGAATCATTGATTGGCTGCCTCCTATAACCCTACCTCTCCCCTCACTGGGGATCGAGCCCACAACCTGGGCATGTGCCCTGACCAGGAATCAAACCATGACCTCCTGGTTCATAAATCGATGTTCAACCACTAAGCCACACCAGCTGGGCTAAGTGCTTTTTTTTTTTTTTAGGTTGTAAGGGCTTTTAGAGTAGAAACTTTCTTTTATTGTGCTCAGACCTTCATAGCTCACACAATAATAAACACAATTAACTGCCCAGGCTGACTGAACTGAATTAAAACAGTAAAAAGATTCTACCAATTCCCTTCTTCACTATAGTTGCTAAATAGATATTGAAAAGAGTAACAAAATTCTCTAAAGATCCCTGATATGTTTATGAATATATATAACTTATTATTAGTTAATGGAGCTTTTTAGATTCTCAATAAACTCTCAGTAAACACAGTATTAAGACCACACTTAACCAGTCACACCTACATAGTCTCTACCAGTAATTAAGTGCACATCAGGGATATGTTAACAAAGTACCTTCATTATTTGAGGTTTTTAAAATCAAAGAGGAATGAAGCTACAAATTCATCACATAAAAAATAGACATGTATTTCTTTTTCATTTTTAATATAATTTAAAATTTTTAATGAAATATATATTAATGAAACAGTTGTTTCACAAAATCTTGGCAAATAACAGAACAGACCAAGAATATCAGAAACCACCAGGAAACTAGCATTTAAAAAATCAACTTGGAGGACAAAGCAAATGCAGTGTAGGTATTTCAGACCAGATAAGAAACAGGTATGGAAGCAGGACTTCATTTTCCCTTCAGTTGGCAATGGCACTGATATCTGTCACCCGTCATATATCAAAATGAGATAATGGGTCTACCCCAGGTGCCAGTTACTACCTCATTACTGACAGTCATTGCAAACTGTTTTAACCTTTTAAAGATTATTCCATTTTCTTTGTATTTTGGGGTGTGTATAGGGGTGAGAGTGAGGGTACAGGATGACAAAAGGTTAAGGAAGAGGAAAAGCAATGTAAAACAGAAAAGAACACACTGGAGTTTTATTACACAGCTTTTAAAAATAATGGAAACATCCACTGTTATTTGATTTTTTTTACTTTGGAGACACTTTTATAGTGAAAAGATTTGAAATCAGTTTTTAAGTTAGAATGTTTTCCATACCACAACCCTTGTGAAGATGTAATATTTAACACTGAGCAAGTATTTTCAATGATTGACCCTGTGAAGCTGGGATAATGATTTTCAAGGTATATTTTCACCTGAGATGATATGATCATGCTACTTGGATAACTCACTTTCTAAATTCTCAAGACAGAAATGGCATTCATTATACAGTTATACTCTTGCCTGGGCTGCATTTTTCCCGGTCCTGGAGAAACCCGTCACCATGTCCTTACCAAAGACTCACAGAGGGCAGGGCTCTGTGAGTCCTCGGCATACTCATTCGCATTTGTTGTTGACAACTGTCTGCTTCAACCTCCTTCTCCTCACAACCCCGTCTAAATGGAGTGTGTAATCCTCCTTCCCACTCACTCTTTTCACTCCCTGGGGTAGGAATGTTGGCTCCTGTTCTCTGTCACCTGTCAGAATCTGTCCTCCTGTCACTGGCTTATATGGACAAGTCAGCCTTCTGTCACGTGACCCCAGCTGCTAAAAACAGCCCCAGCTCCCACTCCAAACCTGGGCCTGAAACAATGTCCTCCACCAAAAGAAACATGAAGGACACTTGATCACACAATCCTTGGAATTATTTCCAGGAAACCCTTGTAGAGACCATTCGGAGCACCCCTTCCCTGGCGGTGCACACCGTGACGGCTAGGAGATGAGCGCATCTTTGAATTATAAGTCTTTTTCCAAAGAGCAGCAGACCATGGACAACTTGGAGAAGCAACTCATCTGTCCCATCTGCTTGGAGATGTTCACGAAGCCTGTGGTCATTCTTCCCTGTCAGCATAACTTGTGTAGGAAATGTGCCAGTGATATCTTCCAGGTAGGTTTGTTTGGAATGTCGGAGTGGATAGATTCCTTGGAATCAAGTGCTTAACGTTGAGGTGAATTCCTTTAGAAAACTTTAAAAGGCTGCATTCATTTTCAAAAAAAAAAATTTAATGATTTGCTTTGTGCTTTGCTGTTAGCCTCCTCTTATTTCAATGCTACGAATGAAATTTGTGTGTGTGTGTGTGTGTGTGTGTGTGTGTGTGTTTTAAATGGGATCTGTTTCAAATTTGTAAATGAATTACTATCCAGTACATTAATGTTGGAGTTTCTGGCTGGGAGCTTTTGGTTATGAAAACACTGGATGGAAAATAACTCACAGTGAAAATGATACATTGCAGTTGACTGTGGATGGGAGCTGGGCCTGTCTTTTAGGCCTACTTGCCGATAAGGCCCTAAGGGATTATCTTACGGCAAGCTTAAAGTAGAAGTTGATGTTTGTAGTAACGGAGAATGAAGAGGCCTCTCAGAAAAGCTACCCATGGCATTACTCAATTCCTCTTTTCTTGCTTGGCAAGAACAGGCCTCTAACCCGTACTTGCCCACAAGAGGAGGCACCACGGTGGCATCAGGAGGCCGATTCCGCTGCCCATCCTGTAGGCATGAAGTGGTTTTGGACAGACATGGGATATATGGACTTCAGAGGAACCTGCTGGTGGAAAATATCATTGACATCTACAAGCAGGAGTCCACCAGGTATAGTTCTTCCATGTATTAAACCCATTGGAAGCTTGTTTTTATTTATTTGGTTGATTGTTTTAGTGAGTCACTATACTGAATGCTTGTTTAGCAATCACAGGCTAATTGCTTCATAGCAAAATGTTTTTCCAAGTCAGTCTTTTCCAGTGGGATTGAGAGTTGCTCATGGGAAGAGAGAAGAAAGATAGTGACCATGCTTTTGTATCAATTTAAGAATGAAGTAATTCAACACCAATCCACTCCAAACAGTGACATTGAAAGAGGCATAATGCTACTCCACCCAAAGCTTTGTATTACATTCAGTGTGGACATTTCTGTACTTCACAGGATCTTTGTAGCTCCAGATTCAACATAGCCAAAAATTTATAGCATAAAACTTTATAGGAAATTACAGAAATGGCACCTTTCCAATAGTCAATTCCTAGTTCAGACAGTCTCATCTTAAAATTATCTAGATGATAATAAAAACAAAATTCTCTAACATGTCATGAAATTGACTCTGGAAATTGCAAGGCAAGATAATAGTCCTGGCCTTACGCAACTTAACGTGTAGAGACATGGGAGAAAAATAAAGATGGAGTTCAGGTTATGTTCCCCTATCTCTAGATTGTATTTACTGCATACTATTAACATTTACCTATTGATTGATGGATATGCAGTATATACATCTGATCATTTAAAGAGGAGGAGGCTTCTTCTTCATCAAATCACATTGGCTATAGAGTTCTTTTCCTAAAGACAACACTGTGAGAATTCATTCCTAGAAGGCATGGTATCAAGAGGCCTCCTTCAATTGTATGCAGGTCAGGCGGGTCCACAAAGCTTGATAGCAATATTAAGACCATTTAGAAATGACCTCATTGTGATTCTAATTAGAAGGCATGTATTTATGGAACATCTGCATGCTTCTGAGAGCCTTGCACTCTTAGAAGGAAAGCTGCTTTATAAATCTAACATATAATTAGTATAATCACTATAGCTATTAGTTTCTGCTTATGATTCAAAACTAAATTCGATAGCACCAGGATATAGATGGAACTGGGGAAGAAGAATAATTGCTGATGACATATTTCAGAGATACATAGTCGACTATTTCCCTTGAGTCAAAAGTCTCTTGAGAAGAAGGAAAGTCCTATTGTTGCTGTTGCTTGGATTTCATTGTATTTCATTAATTTAAAATGCAAATACACACACTATCTCTTTAAAAAAGTTAACCAGCCAATGAGTTATCAACCAGTTATTAAGGAAGTTTATATAATAACTGATTCCATGCCGACTACAGTACCTTCCTACATGTTCTAGTTATTGCAATAATTTTCCATTTTTCTACTTGCCACAGCAAGACCTTGAAACATGTGAAATAACAATAGTTGTTGTGAAGTCCAGAGAAGAGGAGATGTTAAAACTTGTAGCATTAGTAAAACTACAAGACACATTAGTTAACTATAAAGTCTGTGTGGTACATGTGTCAAAAATAGTGTCCAGGTGAGCAAATTGTATAAAAGCAATGAACTAAATGTCCAGCAATGAAACTCATAGCTGAGTGTACTAAGGGTATTTCTGTGATTATTGAATTCTTTTTATGCTGTTGTTTCTTAAACTTGAGACTTGCCATTGGGACATTTTTATTTGGTAACAAAACCACAGGTTGCACAAAGGGCTCAGACAGATATTTGGGCAGAAACCCAGTTGTTCCCTAGAAGCTGGAAGCCTTATCAGCTCAGAATCCTGAATTCTTAGGATATATTCGGTGACTCTGGAATAACCTGGGATATACAGAATGAAATGAACCCAGATGTTCTGTTTTATTTTAACAATGCTGGTCATAACCCCCTATATTGATATCATGGCCCATCAAACCCTGCAGTTTTTAAAAAGTAGATCTTGATAACAGCTAAAAAATATTCAGTTCCAAATCTGACATGCTTCTAAATAACCATATGTTCGGCAAGGTTTTGGGTTTGTATTTAAATTTTTCAAATACCTATCAACAGCCTTAGTCTTTAGATAAGATATACAAAAATGCCAGATTTTTGTGTGAGTTGGCTACATCCACACCTCCCACCATACTCACCAGAGGGAGCCTAAAGCACTACAACTTGGTGTAATTTTTTTAAAAATATGTTTTTAGTGATTTCAGAGACTGGGCATGTGCCCTCAATGGGAATTAAACCTGGGATCCTTCAGTCTGTGGCCCAACACTCTGTCCACTGAACCAAACCAGCTAGGGTTGATTGGTGACTATTTAATGAGAAATAAAATCAAGAACACCATCTGTTATTATAACTTGTATGTCGCTTAGTAATAAAGGGACCCTCATGTTTTAGTCATGGCCCTCACTGTTATGTGGTCTTACCATTCAAGATATTTCCTAATGGTGCACTCAAGAGGTATGATTTTATTAATACTTTTTGGTAATGCTATGTTCTCTTTTACATAATTTATATATATTTTTTGTCCCTGGAATCACTTCAGTTGGAGACCTTTTTTTAATGTCCATAATACTGAACTGTGAGTAAATAGAATTTTTGGAGTCTTCTCTAGAAATAACTTTTAAAAGACTCCTCCACTCCTATTGCAGTGTTGAATGTAGGGTTTCTAGAAGGTCATTAGTGTTCATCTGAAATATATAGGTCATAATTTTCTAGAAATTCATAGGTTTGCCATTGACCTCTCCCCGATCACCCCCACCCTCCAGCACATGCCCTCACCCCCTGCTGTCTGTGTCCATTGGTATGGTTATATGCGTGCATACAAGTCCGTTGGTTGATCTCTTACACACACACACACACACACACACACACACACACCCTATAACTTGAAAATTTGCCATGCTGGGAATACTCAATACCACGGAAGTTGGCAAATGCTATAGATCAGAGTCTCCACCACCCCAGGCACATCACTGTAAGGAAACTGAATTTGGAGGGCTCTGGGAGCCCTCTGGAATGGGCTGCTGTTGAGTACAGGGGCTAGCTGGGATTTGCAATGCTGATCACCCATCTCGGCTCTACCCCATTGGGAGCTGACATATTTATCTGCTACCTCCTCCCAGACCAGAAAAGAAGTCTGACCAGCCCAGGTGTGAGGAGCATGAAGAAGAGCGCATCAACATCTACTGTCTAAACTGCGAGGTGCCCACCTGCTCTCTGTGTAAGATCTTTGGGGCACACAAGGACTGCCAGGTGGCTCCCCTCCCTCACGTGGCCC
>NW_006294584.1:253509-254629 GCF_000327345.1 Myotis davidii
GTTCCACTGGGCCCTATAGGACATACTACACAAGGCCACTCTACCAAATCCAAGAGACTTAGTAGCTCTACCTAATACATAGAAACACAGGGAAGCAGTCAAAATGTGGAGACAAAGAAACATGTCACAAATGAAGGAACAAAAGAAATCTCTAAAAAAAGAACTAAATAAAATGGAATCAAGCAAAGTACTAGATACAGAGTTCAAAACAATGGTAATAAGATTGCTCAAGGATCCGTTTTTTGTTTTTAAAAAATATGTTTTATTGATTTTTTTTAGAGAGAGAGGAAGAAAGTGGGATAGAGAGATAGGAACATTGATGAGAGAGGAGCATCATCAACCAGCTGCCTCCCAACCAGGGCCTGACTGGGGAGGAGCCTGCAAGCTGGGCATGTGCCCTCAATGGGAATTAAACCTGGGATCCTTCAGTCTGTGGCCCAACACTCTGTCCACTGAACCAAACCAGCTAGGGCAACTTGGTGCAATTTTTATGTTGATCATAACATCTAAGCCATGCTGACGGTTAGGGGAATATACAGGGTGCTCTCATGCGCTGTGAATTTGGGACACTACAGGTGCTTCCACAGCTAACAGGTTACCCATAAGTAGCATTGACTTGTCCCCCCTCCCTCATGGTTTCTTTATTGCTTGTTCATCTTCTCTCTAGCATTTACAAATCCGATGCTCCATTATTACCTGCTGTAGCTCGAAAAGTTTTAGCTGGTGCTGACCTGTTGGGAAAACTGAAATTGGGGATTACCTGTGAAATTTGTACTTCCAATGCTCACCATGTCCCAGAACAGCATTTTGCATTTTTCTTATTGCCTATTCAGTATAATTGTTCACATTCCCTGAGCACACACTGCCCACTCCTAACCACTGCCAAGTCTTCAGGTTATTTACATTTAACTTTCTGGGTTAATGGCAGGAGTTCTCTTGAAAATAGTGGGTAGTGGAGACAGTGCTGGAGCATGCTCTTAATGCATGAGCCCAGTGTTAACTTTCAGGAATTGCACTAGTTTTGTTGTTGTTTTAATTCTTTATTGTTTAAAGTATTACATGTGTCTCCTTTTCCCCTGCCATTGACCTCTCTCTGATCACTTCCACCCCCCAAGATTAT
>NW_006294584.1:254723-256486 GCF_000327345.1 Myotis davidii
GTTGGTTGATCTCTTACACACACACACACACACACACACACACACCCTATAACTTGAAAATTTGCCATGCTGGGAATACTCAATACCACGGAAGTTGGCAAATGCTATAGATCAGAGTCTCCACCACCCCAGGCACATCACTGTAAGGAAACTGAATTTGGAGGGCTCTGGGAGCCCTCTGGAATGGGCTGCTGTTGAGTACAGGGGCTAGCTGGGATTTGCAATGCTGATCACCCATCTCGGCTCTACCCCATTGGGAGCTGACATATTTATCTGCTACCTCCTCCCAGACCAGAAAAGAAGTCTGACCAGCCCAGGTGTGAGGAGCATGAAGAAGAGCGCATCAACATCTACTGTCTAAACTGCGAGGTGCCCACCTGCTCTCTGTGTAAGATCTTTGGGGCACACAAGGACTGCCAGGTGGCTCCCCTCACTCACGTGTTCCAGAGGCAGAAGGTAATGGACTCTCCCCTGCCCCTCCTCTGCAGCCCCTTGAGACAGGAAGGATGGAGGGTCCAGTGGGAAGGGATGCTGCATGCACATGACCTCACGTTTGAGTCTCTGGAGGTGGTGGGGAAGGCCAGAGAGGGAAGGGATGCGGGAGCTGGGTGGACGGAGGAGGGAGGCAGTCAAGAAGGGGATTGGATGGGGAAGGGTTGCTGTTTTTTGCGCCCTTTAGAGGTTTCTGAAGATGAACAGTGTTACGGGACTCTGAGCTCCAGCTGCTCAAACATTATTTGAAGTTCAGACTACAGAAAAGAAAAAGATACCTTTTTACTCCAGTCACAGAATGTTTTTCTTCATTTACCAACAAAAAATTTCTTCCCCCGCCCCCTCCACCCCGCCCCCAATTTCCTCCACTCTTAGTACAGGAGAGATACAATGAATGGCATTTCTTTAAGAACAATTTAAAACATTGCTGGACCCTAGCTGGTTTGATTCAGTGGATAGAGCGTGGGCCTGCAGGATGAAAGGTCCTGGGTTCGATTTCAGTCCAGGGCACATGCCTGGGTTGTGGGCTTGATCCCCGGTGTGGGGTATGCAGGAGGTGGCCGATCAATGATTCTCTCTCATCACGGATGTTTCTCTCTCTCTCTCTCTCTCTCTCTCCCCCTTCCTCTCTGACATCAATAAAAACATATTTAAAAAATAAATAAAACATTGCTGGGCTGGCCCTCAACACTAGGTGAAACCCACCTCTAGCCTTTTGCCCTAGGCCAGTTGATGAAAGGCCTCCTTTGAGTGTCCCCACCCCAGGGCCTCAGGCTCAGTCCTTTCATTCTGACCAAATGCAGCATCTCCCCCAGTTTACCACTAACCTGCCAATATGTCTCACCCATGGACAAGTAGGAACTTATCCATTTGATCCAAATAAATGTGGAGTCACGTGCTCAAATAGGTGTAGCCACTCTAGACACCTAGAATTTGAGCAGCTCCACACCTTGATTTTTTTTTCTGTTAGAATCATAGATTCCACATTTCTGTTAGAATCAAAGATTCCACATTTGCTCAGTGTTTTACTGAGGGTCAAATTTGGAAGCCAAACTTTTAAACACCACCAGTTCCCACCAGTGAGTACTAACTGCTAAAAAAGCAGTATTTCATAAGACATCTATAACATTTTTTTAATTTTATTTTTTATTACAAAGGGTAATTACATATGTGTCCATTTTTCCCCCCCGCCCTAGCAGTCCCCTAGCCTCCCCTAATCCTCAATGTCTTAACTACTTGTGATTTAATCCTCCTTTCCTTCCCCCCCTAGT
>NW_006294584.1:257804-271696 GCF_000327345.1 Myotis davidii
GCCAAACTTTTAAACACCTCACCAGTTCCCCAGTGAGTACTAACTGCTAAAAAAGCAGTATTTCATAAGACATCTATAACATTTTTTTAATTTTATTTTTTATTACAAAGGGTATTACATATGTGTCCATTTTTTCCCCCCGCCCTAGACAGTCCCCTAGCCTCCCCTATTCCTCAGTGTCTTATCTACTTGTGATTTATTCCTCCTTTCCTTCCACCCCTAGTCTTAGTGTACTAGAACTGACTAGTACCAGTTTCACACTGCTTCCCTCAGTGCCCTGGAGACTCAGGTGGGATGAACAGAAGGATAGATGGCAGGACTTTTACCCCACTCCTGTTTGGCCAAAATAGCTTCACTCTCATCCATTTCTTCCATTTGAAGAAAGCATTCTTCAGCTTTAAATTGTTTTTACAACCACTGTTCTTGCCACTTAAAATGTGAGAAAATTAGATTACACATTTTGCCCAACATCATAGAGAAGTTAAAGGCAGAGTTGGTCCAAGCAGGTAGATCTCCTACTTCCCCATTCTGTGTTCCTTCGTGCTCCTTAGCCAATCTTGGGAAGGGAGTAAGTACAAACAAAGCAATGTCTTCTTGTCAAGAGCCTGAGAGGAATTTCCCCTGGAACCAGTTGAATGCTAGTAGTTTCAAGTAACATTGTAGTGACTTAGTCTAGTACATGAGTATGTGTACACCTAGCACATAGAAGGTGCATGATAAGTATATGTTGAATAAGTATAAGTGAATAGATGAATGAGTCGTCACTATATATATTTCCCAAGTAAAACTAATCCTCAGCTGCACTTGGCAAATCATTTATTTTCTGTTTCTGATGTCACATATTGAACTCCATTCAATTTATAAACAATACTTATAATTCTTTAGCTTGAATATGCTATTCTCTACCTATGGCCTATAATTAGCATTCTTAATGTTTTTAACAGGGTCACAGTCTGGTAAGAATTTGATGAAAAATATGAAGCCTCTTCCTACACAAATGTATTTCTATCCTCATCCATACAGAATTTACTTACAAGATTAGGAGGTTCACAGAACTCCTGAGACTCTCTGTTCCTCCTTTGGGTTTTATAGATCCTAGGTTAAGAACCCATGAGGACAACACTATGACTAATTCACAATCAGTGCTGACTATAAAACCCCTAAGATCTTGCACCCCTCTTTTCTCTTCATTAGTCTGAGCTCAGTGATGGCATTGCTGTCCTTGTGGGAAGCAATGATCGAGTCCAGGGAGTGATCAGCCAGTTGGAGGACACCTGTAAAACTATTGAGGTAAGTAAGACTCCACAGAAGTGTAAACCAAAACTGAACTCCTAGGGATGTGGCTTCCTTAACACTACACTAGAAAACCATTTCAACATTTCCATCTCATCTTATAGAAGGACCTCCTTCCTGATATGTCTCTAAAATATTCACCTCCTGTGATTTTACCACATTTATTAGGGTTTTGTTATATGCATTGGTCTTCTTGGTCAACCCATTTTGAAAGATTAGCTACAGGGAAATAATTCCCCATAATGAAAATGAGTGTTGTCGGCCTTTATAACACAATTTCTTTGTGGAAATCTAAATCTTCTTAAGAAATGCTAGCAAGAAATTCTTATTCTAGTTTGAGCTGCATATCTGTGCTCTGACAGTGGGGCTGCAAAAGACCAGCAGGAAGAGAGATCTGCCTGATGGTGCTTAGGGAATGGCTCATTAACTGGGAGCTCATGGAGGCCTGAGTTCTGGTTTGTTCAACTCTGTTTGCCCTCTGCCTGGCCCAGTACCTGGTACATAATAAACACTCAATGAAAACTTGATGAACAAATGGATGAATGGTTGGCTATTTAGTTCAGACTTAGGTTTGGCATGTTAAAAACATAGGAAATCCACTTTTCCCCCAAGGTCAATGATAAACAGTATAATTGCTGAAGGCAAAATGCTGGGACCTAAAAAGGTTTAGCTCTGTAGCAGATATCTTGTCAAGACTTGAAGATTCACAGACTAGTTGAGCCCTGCTGCAGAGAGACAGGCGTAAGACATCTAGGTCTCTGGCCCTGTACCCTGGAGCCATTTATTCCTCCCTCCCTGCTCAAAGTTTTAGGGTAATTTGTTTTTTAGTTGGGCTTCAGGTGCAGAGTGTTGAGGCATTGTACTGCTCAGTTCATGGCTAATTGTCTTCATATTTGTGGGCAAGGCCCCTCTTGTTATCTATTTATTTCCTTTTATCCCTATTTTGCACTCCTGTTCTCTTCTCTGTAAATAACCACTCTAACGTGCTTGATGTTCCATTTACCTGTATCCTTATAAAATATGTATTGTTTTATATGCATGTCTTTTAATTTTATAAATGGCATTGTGTTGTATTTCTCATTCTGCTTCTTACTTTTAAAAAACTAAGCACATGTACATTCAGTCATTCAGTTTTCTCCTTTGTAAAATTGGAGTAATCATAGTACCTACTTCATAGTTACTGTGAGAAATTAAAGGAATATAAGCAAAATGCTTAGCATGGTGCCTAGCATATGGTGAGTGCCCAGCAAATGCCATAGTCTTATCATTTTATCATTAGAAAGGCACATTCTATCAAAAGCCAAAGGCCAGTTCCTAGGTGATGACTTCAGGATATTGGCCAAAATCATCTCATTTTAGATTCACAAATCATGAAAGTCAATCTTCTCTCTTCTCCACACTCATATTCCTATGAGAACCCATAAATCTGGGATCAATTCATAGAAGAAAAATTTTCTCTTGGAGAAAAGCCCAAAAGATTCTGAAGTGGACAATATTAACTTTTTTCTTTTTACTTATTTACAGTAAAGGTCAAATACAACTCAACCAATAAGCCATGAATCAGCACTCCAGTGTAGTACCACATCGAGTCTTGAGTATATAAATAGGAGAGTGTTGCTTGTGGGCCAGTGAGATAATCTCTATACTTGTCTCTGCTTGGCCTTCATCAGAGATAAGGGAGGGCTTTCTGTGAGGGACGTTAGGTTGGGGACACATACGGGAGAAAAGTCCTGTGAGTCGCAGTTGGCCTTGAGCAAAGCCAGTGTCAGAGGACACTGAGAGGGCGTGGAGAGATTAGACAGCAGTTTTGTTCCTGGGAGCTCAGGTGCAATAGGAAGCAGCTGTTTTTTATTGCCACTGAGAACCAGGCTAGAAGGAACAGGTGTGCAGTTATGTTAGCAGAACGGATTTAGTGCAGATGTCAGGAAGAGCTTCCTGGAAGCGACCATCAGAATTATTATCTCTATAATTACTGATAAAAGCATTCCTCGAACACAGCACTTTTATAAGTACTTTCACAGGTTACTAGAAGAGGATGTGTAATTGTCTCCTGGAAGGCTTCAGGGTGAGACTGCAAATTGGCAGGAGGCTTTGTTGTTGTTAATCCTCACCTGAGGATATTTTCCCATTGATTTTTTTTTTTCAAATTTTATTTTTTATTACAAAGGGTATTACATATGTGTCCATTTTTCCCCCCGCCCTAGACAGTCCCCTAGCCTCCCCTATTAAATTGATTTTTACCTTCAGTCCACAGGCAGACTATCTATTGATAGGGCAGCAGGAGTCTTAAAAGTGCCCAACTTTTTTATCTGTTTATTTCAAACCTGGGGTTTTACCTTAAGAGAATCCAATGAAAAAGTGGTATATAAAAAGTATGGAATGTATATATTAAAAAACAACCCCACATCCATAGGGGGAAAAACTCCAGGTTTAGAGCAGTGAATAATGGGACCATAGACAATTTTTAATGCCTTCCTTATATATTCCTGCATTCCACATTTTTCTAAAGCAAGCCTGACATTTTAATATCCAATAAAATAAGTAAGAGTGAGTGAATGAATGAGTGAATATGGCTCAGATAAGCACAGTTCCTTCACATTAGTTTAGGTGGCTTATCAGGAAATGCAGGGATTGGCTCAGAGCCCCATGGAAATATCTGATTTTAGGATTCCCACTTGATGCCAATATACCCCTGTGAAGGGGCCCGAGGACAGAGATGCTGCCACAAAATGGCCACATTGGGTACGCCTGTAATCACTAAGGTGCTCTCCTGTACAGGTAGGACCTCCTCAGTGGGCAAAGCACCAGCAGCTCACTTCCTGCTGGCCCAGAAGCCAGCTAGTGAAGCACACTGGGTCCTTGGCTCAGAGTGAAATTGTCCTACCTTGCCAAGCAGGTGAATTCTGTACCCACGTCAGGGTCCCAGAGCTCCCGTGTCCCTGGTTCTGCCTGGGGTTGTTGTTTCCCTTTCAGGCTGTGCTCACCACCTGCTGGAAAGCCTTTGGTGGCTGTGGACCAGGGGGTGGGGAGCTGTTGTTAAAGAATTCTCCTTTCTGATTGGTGAGGAACCCCTGAGGGACAGGAAATGGAGCAGCCCCTGGAGTGGGCTCTGTCCTTCCCTAATTACTTGCCTCTCCCCACAAGGAGCCTGACATCTGCCCTTTGGTCAAGTGTCCATTCCCTTTACATGTCTAATTCTGTCCCTAATCATGCAGTGTCTTGCAGAGCTGGCCTGGCCAGGCACCTGGCCCTGGACTGGTCCTGGCGAGCTGCCGAGCTTAGGAGAAATCACATTGTGGACTCCTTGTTACCCTTTAAAAGTAATGTGTTCAGTTGGGGTGAGTTCCCATTGATGATGAGAGTGGCATAGTCACAGAAGGGCATTCTGAGCTGTGTGAGGGGAGTGGCATTTTCCCTGTTGCTATGTTCTGATGACAGATGAAAGAGCCTTCTGTCCTTCTAGCCATCCTGGCTGATGTGGCTCAGGGTGGGGCATTTCCCGGGCTCTGGATTGCAAAGGCAAGGTCTGGGGCTATCTTCCCTCACCTTACCAGGCCCTGAAATGTCCTGGGACCAGCTGGGACTGAGGAGGGGGGCTGCTAGTGGGACTGGAGAAGTGTACTTCAGGAGCTCTCTGCTTCCAGAAAAATGTGCTTGACTTTCATTCTTCATCTCTAGAAAATGTAAGCTCCCCCATATAGTCTTTGTAAATGGCACTTATCCTATGTCACTGGACCCCAAGAGAGCAGACAATTAATATTGGCCTTCCTGAGGATAGTGGGCAGGCAGGCTAGAAATAATCCTGTTTTCCTAGATGCCTGTCTAGGAGAAACAGCTACAAATTGAATAATAAATATTTGATTCTGAGCATTTGCAATATCTGAAAAATGTCAACTTTAATAAAATTCTCTAATAATTTTGCAGTGAGAAATAATCCACTGTATTTCCAAAATAGTGATTTTACCCAAACAGCTTTGGAACATTTCCCATGACTATAATAAGAATCATTTTAATAAGCATGCTCTAATTTTTAAGGCAGTATTCAAACAGCAATATAATATGTGCTTAAGAGAACAGATTTCAGAGTTTGATTTTTTTGTATTTTTTTGGGGGGAAGGTGATACTGGTTAACAAAATTATACAGGTTTCAGATGCACAATTCTACAACATATCATCGGTATACTGTATTGTGTGTTCACCACCTCAATTCATCCATCACCGTTTATCCCTCCTTACACTCTTCTACACCTCCCCACATCCCAATCTCCCCTCAGCAATCACCACACATCGGTTTCCACGAGTTTTTTTCTTTTTTGTTCAATCTCTCTACTCCCCCAGCCCCTACCCCCAATCCTGTACAGCTGTCAGCCTGCTCTCTATCTATGAGTCCTATTATGATAGGAGGGTGAAGCAACTCCCTGCAAAGGGAACATTGGAGAATGAATGGAAGTTCTATCTTTATCTTAGGAAGCTTTCTGGTAACTTGAAATATTGGTAAGCAAGGGAGACTGAACCTCTTCTGGGAAACATACTGACTACCCAGAGCACATGGGACTGAATTGAAATCTGCTCAGCTTGCCTTAGTCTGAACCATGGGGCTTGAGTCAGGATGGGCTCACCTGGCCCTCAGCCTTCAGGGAGTTTACTCAAGGACTTTTAAATGATCAGAACTAATCAGCAAACCCCTAATGCCAAGAACTCCAGGAGGAAGCATTAGAATTTTCATAAATTATAACATTATTTTTCTAACATGAAGTGGGGGTGATATAATATGGTAGAAAAAAAAGCATGAGTTTGGGAGTCTTGAGGCCCAAGGCCATTGAATAGAGTTCTTCCCTGAACACAGCACAGAGGCCAGATGGCTGGAGAGGGGGTGAACTCCAGCCCATGTGCCTGGAGAGACAGTGTCTTTCTACTGTGTTGGTCTCTTTTCTAGTGCAGCCTAGCAGAGACCTGGGCTCTAATCCTGGTCTGCACTCTTGGGACTTCTTCCAAGTTCTTGTAGTGGGCTTTTATAAGTGAGGAGTTGGGTTTGATTTCCTTGAGAGAATCTTCCTACCTTAATAGAGTTCTTTCTCTAGTATTATTAATCTACTGTCTACTTTTACACCTTTATTTTTGCTTATTGAAGGGAATTTTGAAGTTCTGTATTTCAAGTGAAGCTGAGTGGGCACTTACAGACCCAGAGCTGCAGCTCCAAACAAGTGTATCTCGAATGGAGGAACGTGGTAGACACATGAATACTGGGAGGCTTGGCAGAGCCAGTTGCTCAATGACAAGTGGTGGGGCTAAAAGCTTATCTTCTGCTCTATTTTGGTCACAAAGCCACGCTCCTCACATGGTAGAGCAGTGGTCACAACTGTCTCAGGTTTTTTTCCTATCGTGACCATGGCACATTGCCAAGCTGACATTGCAGGGCTAGAGAGCATGCAATATATCTTAGTGCTGTAAATGCCCACTTTGAAACTTGCCAGGAATCAAAAGAGGCATTTTAGATATAAAGAGGCATTTCCTAAACTGTAAAATATTGGAACTGTAGAGAAAGAAGGGATCTGAGCAACTATTTAATCCCATCCTTTAATGTACAGATTAAGAAAAAAAATTATCCTGAGGTAAAATGGTTTCCTTGGGGTTGCATAGCTATTTCTGGCTTTTTTCTTTTGAGCAGTGAATTAAGAAGAGGCTTGGGATATCCAGTTAAATACCCATTTCTTTGGGACAGAACAAAATAGAAACTTTTGAATGAGGATTGACCATTCCTAGATTTCATTCAATCATTCACACCATATTTCTCATGTGCGCATTGACTGCACAGGTAATGCTGGGAAAATATAGGTGAACTAAACGGAAGAGGCACCTGCTTTTCAGGAAGATGTTATTCTAGTGGAAGAGATAGATAATGAACACATGAATAACAAGATCATTTAGACATCAATAAGTGCCTGGGGAAAAGTGAGCTGCTGAAAGTCTAGCCATGGAGTAGCATTTCCTAAACTGTAAAGTATAAGCAAATGGTAGGTGCTATTAAAATAATAGCAATTTTATAAAAAATCAATAAAGCGGAAATCATTAAAAACCAGAATAGAAATAAAATAACACATGGTATTCCACTTAAGCCACTAAGTGAAAATTATATGGGTCAAATAAGTGATCTAATCTTTGACCTGAGCAAATACACTAGCCTTCACATGACTTCACATTAGCCTCACTGAAAAGAATTCGGCTTTCACAAATTTCTCACACATATTAAATCATATAGGAGAAAATTTTATGAAACAAATACATTCTGCTACTATCACATACTAATATAATACTCACTATTCTGAATGTTTTAAGTGCACAATTCACTTTAGAAAAATAAGCTAGAAACCATCATATAGTCACAGTAAGCAGTATAGCATCTGAACATCAAAGGTGTACTTCAGGAATGCAGTGGGTACATAGTTACTTGTAAGCTTAGAACAGGAGGTAAGACAGAGAAAGAGAGTTTGATTGGGAAGCTACTAACAGGCTTCAGTTCCTAGGCTGCATAATAGTCTAAATCTTAAGCTAAAGGGCTGGAAATGGATGGGAATTTGGTAAGTCCAGCAATTTTCATGTCTGGACATGCTGTGTGGGCCCCTGTACTATTACTTTGACAGCTACCAAGACTCTACACATTTTCATCCCCTCCTGTACTCCTGTTCATCTTTTATGTCCAAATTTGGGCATCACTTCCTGAGCTAATATCACCACCCTTGTCCTGTTCTCCTTGATATCCCCTACCCACACAAAGGATTGATTAAGGCCCCACCTCTATGCTTCTATGAAGCCTGATATAAATCCTTAATATATTTCAATTATTCAGCCTACTAGGTTATATTATATTATTGGTCCATAGTCTTTCTCATTCAGTGAACTGAGAGCTCCTTGACAACAGGAATTATGTTTAATTCATTGTTAGGTCCCCAGAGCCTTGCACAGCAGTTGACACAAATGATATACTTAATCATTTGTTAAATGAATGAATAGATGGGTGGATGACAGCAATACTATTATGAGAACTAACTATATTATCCAACGGAAGCAGTGGAGTGAAGGATGTATTGTTTGCACATTTGTGGAGCATCTTCATAATTAACCATTTACTTTAAGTCATTCCTTTCCCCCTCTTAGTCTGAGAATAGTAGAGAAATTGGGGGAAAATGAAACATGATTTTAAAAAAATCTATTCAGCAGATATTTATTGAACATCTGTCCAAGGTGGTATGTGTCCTAGGAAGACCGGATTCTATTCCCAAGGAGATTATCATTTAGATTTTTAAGAAACTCATGTAGAGAAAGAAATATGTGATATCAAAGAGACTAATGTTTACTAAAATAAAAGAATAGGTAATAAGGATCGTACAAAGGTCGGATATGTCAGAGATAAATTGGCTGAGTCTAGGAAGCACCCACTAGGCAGGAGAGCTAGGTTGGATCATCATGGCTCAAAACCTGCTCTCAGCCATAAAGGTCCTGGACCCAGATGGTCAGGTCCAAGGAGACAGGTACACACACACACACACATCAAGCTTACTGGAGTTTGAAACACCAAAAGGCCTAACTGGATTTAAACACGGACTCAGAGTATAAAGGGAGCTGGTTGGTACTGGAGATGCTTTAGTCACACAGTGCAAATGGACAAGGCTGACTTCCCATACAGCCTTTCATTCCAGAAATCCAAGACTAGATTCAATATTTCACTCTCTTATGACAATATTGGATAAATAGAGCACCTGAATGCAAGTATATGCCACAAATGGTAAGTATTATGGAATTTCAGAAGATTAAAAAATGACATTCATAGAGATCAAGGAAAGCTTCAAGGAAGAAGTGGTATTTCAACAAGTCTTCAAGATAGTTTAGCGTTTGCAACTGTGAATTGGGGCAGAACATTCTAAACAGAGGGGGAATATGAGAAAAGAAAGTGAGTGATTCATTTTTGCTGGACACAGGCATGGTATGTGATGGAGAAGAGTAATATATGGTGAAGGAAAGCTGGACTCAGGTAATAAAAAGATTTGAAAGCCATTTGTAAAGTTAAAGTGTTATTCTTTGGGCACTGGGGAGTCATAACAGAGAAAAAGCACTATATCCTAGGAAAATGAATTTGACAGCAGCATGTTTGTTGGCTTGAAGAGGACATCCCAGATGCTGAGGCCATTGGAAGCTTCAGAATCTACATGGGATGACTGAACTGCAACAGCAGCAGTATAGACAGGACAGAGGAAGACTGAGGGTACAAACTAGGAAGTACCATAGTTTTTTCCTTATTCATTCTCTCTCTCTCTCTCTCTCTCTCTCTCTCTCTCTCTCTCTCTCTCTCCAAAGCAATATAGCCTATAAGCTATATAGCCAGTATATAATTTAAAATAAAACCTGTCTTAATTTTTATAAAATTATCCATTTATAAAGAACAGAATATGGCCGAAACCGGTTTGGCTCAGTGGATAGAGCGTCGGCCTGCGGACTGAGGGGTCCCAGGTTCGATTCCGGTCGAGGGCATGTGCCTGGGTTGTGGGCGCATCCCCAGCGGGGGATGTGCAGGAGGCAGCTGATCGATGTTTCTCTCTCATCGATGTTTCTAACTCTCTATCTCTCTCCCTTCTTCTCTGTAAAAAATCAATAAAATATATTTTTTAAAAAAAGAACAGAATATGGAAAGATAATTGATCCATTTAGCCAATTTGATTACTTTTGGATTGGCCACATAATTGGATAAAAGTGGGATTTTCAAAGTATCAACACAGTAGGTATCTGTAAGTGATAGCTTAAGGGAAAAGTATCCTACATAAATAAAGTTTCTTATCTCCCCAAATGTCCAGGTGCTTTTTCCAAATAGACATTCTTTCAAACACTTTCTAACATTAGCTAACCCAACTAATAGGAATGCTGCAAAAAACAGAAACAGGAACTTTGTGAGAAGTTTGATTACCTATATGGCATCCTGGAGGAGAGGAAGAATGAGATGACCCAAGTCATTACCCGAACTCAAGGGGAAAAACTGGAACATGTCCGTGCTCTGATCAAAAAGTATTCTGATCATTTGGAGAATGTATCAAAGTTGGTCGAGTCAGGAATCCAGTTCATGGATGAGCCAGAAATGGCAGTGTTTCTGCAGGTAAGTCTCCTTTTGGCATCAGAGGAAACTAACCAAGCACATGGGGGTTGGAGAAGTGGTTGTCATCATGTTTTTGCTATGTACATCTCATTCTGATCTATTTTACCAATTAAAATATAAGTTCATCATGTGCTTATTCTCCATCTGCTTAAAAAATTTCATGAGCATATATTTAAGGGACCATGACATTGCTTAAATATAAGATGGTTCTGGTATAAAGGAGCAGTTATTTATGGCATTTAAAATTTAAACTATGAGATTTTCAGAGTCAGCAAAGGAAAGAATTAAGTCTCAACATCATGTTTGATGAAAAGAATTTAACTAGGCTTGTCTTTTGTTTGCTTTCACAGAATGCCAAAACCCTATTACAAAAGTAAGTAATTTTCATTTTAAGGAAAAATGCAATATTTTTCATTTTTATCCAAGGCTGTCAAAACTGTAAACAGTAACACAAAGTAGCAACTTGTCTTTGTTGCAGAATTTCTGAAGCATCGAAGGCATTTCAGATGGAGAAAATAGAGCATGGTTATGAAAACATGAACCACTTCACAGTCAACCTCAATAGAGAAGAGAAAATAATACGTGAAATTGATTTTTACAGAGGTTTGCTATTCTTGTGACCATTTGGCCAAAATTGCAAGTGTGTGAAAGCTGCAGAGAGTTCAGTGGGAGAGAAGGTGGATTCAGAGTCACTTTCAGAATGGATGGTGACAATTTTATAAGGATTATAATCTAATGTGAAGCTCTACTTCATTACAAAATCATACAGTTTGTTGACCGTGTTAATTTAGCTTTGCATATCACAGTGTCCATTATAATGCCATTATTGGGCATTTGACTCTGGGTAGTCAAACACTTAATAGTTGATGGTGATGATGAAATCTCAATTTCAACCCTCCACAAGGTGTTAGCCACAATGATGTAAGATGTCATCAGGTGCAAGGTTAGAGATGAGATAAAAATAAAACATGGAAGACATATGGATAAGTAGTGTAGTTCATCCACTTAATCAAACTTTCAAGGGCAAGAATAGTAGCAAGTCAAGAATAAGTCACAACCTGGTAATAATACTTGGACCATGTGACCAGATGTACTCCCTGAGTTATAAATGCATCCCTACCATTTGGCCCAGAAATCCCACTCCTGAAATTTATCCTAATGAAATCACTGAAAAGAGGAAAATCACCTTGGAGCTGATCAAGTCTTTGATGGCCTTCACCCATCCTAGCCCATCTAGGTGATGAGGCACCTCAGCTAGACTACTGTTAATGCCAGGAAGCTGTATTAGTGTTCACAGATATAACTTTAGAAGCAAATTTTCTGGATGGATCTTTTGAAAAATTAATATCGTCTCTCCTTATTGTCTGAGGGAATATTAAGAGTAACAGGTTAGTAAAAGATGACATTAACTGTGACAAAAGTCAGCATTCACTGAACAAAGGAAGTAAGCAATTAAAATAAAACTAGATAAAGAAGAGAGTTGCATTTTCATTTGACTTGATGGAGATAAATAAGTGATAATCCTAACCTTTCAGGAGCTTGTAGATGTGACAGTGCGTGGTAACAATGTGAACAGGCTCTGAGGGTCAGGGGAATGGTGCATGGTGGTGGTGAGGACTAGATATCATACTGAGGAGGGGAGAAAGGAGGATGGTGATGCTTTGGCACCCTTCACATGTGTCCTGTCCACATTTAACTAGAAGCAAAAAACTCCAGCATGATGGCATACTTGGGCGATAGTCCTAGCCCTGGCCATTAATTGTTTTCATGGCTGTAGTGGTCATTGTAATGATTTAAAAATACATCACCTTACCAGAAGAGGAAGAGGAAGAAGAAGAAGAAGGAGAGGGAGAAGTAGAAGAGGAAGGAGGAGGAGACAGAGAGGAAGAAGTACAAGAAGAAGACGAAGTAAAAATCGAAGAGGTAGAACAAGTTGGAACAGAGCCATCAGAAGAAGGTGAAAGTCTGGAGAAAGCCTTGGAGCCCTCTCAGCTGGCCTCAGAGGTCCAGGCTGCCCCAGCAACACTTCCTGTTTCCTCTCCAGAGCCATCTCCAGCCCTGCGACCTGCTGCAGATGCCCCAGTGACACAGGTAACCGTTCATGAGTTCTTTCCTACAGGACATGCCATGTGCTTCCTTGACGAACAGCCTAAACAATTTATTCTGCATTGAGGAAAAGATAATTTTATGCCAGACATTTGTATGTGGAAGACAAAAGATTTCAGGGCAGTCACAATGTCTGGGAGAAAAGCCCCTGTAGCTTATTCAACAGATGAGTTGTTATAACTGGTTTGACATGGTTTTCCATTAATAACACCCTCAAATTTGAGGCAATCTTTGTCTGGAAATTATGTATATATGACATATTCATAGAGAGCCAATTTCATGAAGATTAGTTCTGCTCTGAATATAGATATAAGGTATAGGGTGACAATATATAATTTATGGTGAAAAATAACAATGATTGTACTTCTGAAACTGCATTTTTTACGGATAATATAGAAAGTGAATAGAGAAGCTATGGTAGTTTATGTCCCTCATCCTTACCCTGAAATACAACTTTTGTTCAGTATGCAAATGAAGCCTCATTTTCTTATATGTCATTTGATAAGATTATGTGTTGACAGAATTGTTTAAAAATGTTCTAAGCCAATTAGCTCATCCCAAATGTTGTACCTGATTGGCTGACCTTAAATTTCTAAGATGTCACTGGCCAGTTTTCAAGCCTTTATGCTGACTGCATGACACCTTCAGCAGACAGGTCCCAACCTGCTGAGTTTGTGGACAATGCAGACTCATCACAAATGAGCCCTGTTTTTGCACCTGTTTTCAAAGTGGATTGAAATTACCTATATAAAAAAACCTTAGAGCGAGAACTGGGGGGTAGAAGTATATCATCTATGCTCTGCCTCCACAGACAACCAGGCTAAAATACTGTTATTTATAGTTCCTAAAATCTTGAAAACCTGAGTATACCAATTGCACTGAAACTGAAAGAGGAGTGATAACTAAATGGGAATAAGCTCAATGGCTGGTTTTAGAAAAGAGGTTTCAGGGGCCCACATATATTAAAAATTAACTTGGTCAATAGTTTGACCTTTCTCCCATATCAAATGTTTTGTAAGTAACCTTTATTTTAGGGTTCCTGGTCAGGCTACCATTTTCTGAAAGACAAGCCCAGAAAAGAAGAGGGGAACTGCAGAGGCTATGCAGAGGGTACTGTTGGCATTTCTGTCCTTAGCGCTTGCCAAGGGGGGGAGGGGGGTGAACTAAAGCATGCACTAAAGCAGGCACTGCACACAGAGTTCACAATTGTAAAACCTGAAGGGAACTAAAATCGACTGCCTTTTCCCCCCTCTTCTTCTTTTTCTTGTTTTACTTTCGAATGTATCTGTCCTGATTAAGGGGGAGGTTGTATCCACTGGCTCTCTGCAGGCCACAGAGTCTGAAACTCACG
>NW_006294584.1:271884-273596 GCF_000327345.1 Myotis davidii
GGTCAGCCCCAGCCCTGGCGTATTGTTTAAGCCTCATGTTGACCTGTTTTTTAAACCTTACATAAAACAAAAAATAAAAATCAATTTGACCTCATTCTGTGCATGAGTGGTGACCTCACACCTGGCTTCCCAGGGGAAGGTGTCCAGAGAGCCTGGCCCTTAGGCATGCAGTTGAAAGCTGCTTTCCTGCAGTGACTGGCTGGTGTCCCTGTTCCCGTTGCAAGGCCACTTGCCCTTGCTCAGCTTACTCTATGTCCTCCTTGGGCTTCCAAAGACTAATGACCTGCTTTTGTGCCCTTCCCAGCAACCCTCACAGAGTATGTTTGAATTGAGTTCTAAGACTGCTCTGGAAAATACCCCGTGACTCATGGATTCTGGGAGTGTGCTGGCTACAGCTAGACAAAGATAGTCTTGGCTTGATTAAACGAGTGCTTTCCCTAAGCATGTGCTCCTGGGAGCAGAAAAGCACAGGTTTTCTTCCATCGAATTTTATAAAAAGGGACACTTACTTATTTTTTTCCTTTTTCTTATAATGAAAGATTGACATCAGTGTCTTCTTCCTAACACTGGTTAGATGTTTGCATGGCTCAAAGATTCCCCAGAAGAAACCTACAATTTCTTCGTGAGGAAGAATGTTCATGGTTACTCAATACTCTTGGGCATTCTTAAATGCTGTGTGGATGGGAGTGTCACCCAGACAAGGGGGCTGTCAAACAAATACTCTCTCGTTCCATGCTCCTGGGTCATCAGGTGATTACCAACAACAGACAACATTTTTTCAAAAATTAGAAAATTAGCTACCATCTTGACTGTATCTGCTCAAGTGAACCTTCATTTCGTGAGATAAAAAACCAAATGAGTTTGGAAAATTAAAAGTAACAAACAGGCTTTTGTGCCATATATTTATTTTCACAGATGAAAATGACAAAAATAAATGTTTGGTTTGAGGAAAACTTTTGAAGTGGATTTCAGGTTTAAAAAATGGAGTGGACTTTGATTATTCTTAGAAAGTTTGTGGGAATTCTTACATCTTTAGTGGAAGTTGAGTGAGGAGGAGCTGTTTTCTGAACAGACCCTGTGAGGAGCACAAAATAGGGCTCTGAACCAAAATGAAAAGTCCTTCTGAATGATGTTGGGAAAACTATTTGTGATAATATCAGTGAAGTTTTCTTCTTGTTTCCTCACAGGAGTTAGCAATCTGCCTAGCACTTTTGGCTTTTCTTATACTTCACTACATCTGGAGTCAGATTCAGTGCTTGATTTTTACTTTAATGGGTAGGAAACATTTTCTTTTCCCTTGACTAACATCTCATGTAGTTTCTTTTATCATATTTCTCTTCTGTAGGCCCAGAGATGAATTTCTCCCCAACCTTGAGGCTCAGCCACCTAAAAAGATCCAAGTTCCTAGACAATACTGTGGCATGGAGCTCCCACAGTGCAATCACCTCATGGCAGCTTCCTGAGGAGAATTGCTCCATTATCTAATCGTGCATGGAGGGAATTCTGATTCAGAAGTGACTCCGTGGGCAATTATTCAGTAATCCAGTAACAATGGGCCCTCCAAATGGCCATTAATGGGGGGAGCAGTTTCAAAAGGCATCCATGATGCTGTGGGAATTTCCATAGATTAAGCAGGAGCATTTCATCTCCTTACACCAGAGGGGCCCAGGAGGTGGCCGGATGACTCCTGTTGGGGATACATAGGCAATTCT
>NW_006294585.1:0-21178 GCF_000327345.1 Myotis davidii
GGGTATTGTTCTCATGCTAGGGCCCTATGCTTAAACATACCTACATATGGACACACAGTTCATTTGGAACCTATTTAGGTATTTCAATGCATCTTTAAAAATAGGATCTATCCTATATGACTACTGAATATGCAATCAGTAAATTTTCTGCAGCCAAATTGGGGAAAAGACTGCTCTGATTAGGTAAAAAGCTACAATACAGACTTTAACTCATTTTGCAATCTGAAAGTCTAAGCAAATATTTCATTGTACTACCTACACATTTCAACACCCTAATGAATAAATAAACATTAGGTATGCAGGAACAACAAAGATAGTGGCTGATTCTCATCAGTAACAATGCAGGCCGCAAAACAATATTATATTTATTGTGCCAAAAAAGGCAAACAAACAAACATAAACCTGTTATTTTACAGTAATATACCCAAAGAAAACATCCAGCAAAAATAAGCAAAAAAGCTACAGTAATTAACACAGTGTGACAGAGGCATAATGACAGACAAATAGACTGAGAGAATAAAATACAGAGCACAGAAATGAATTCTCATATATGTGGTCAGATAATTTTCTTTGAAGTGACAAGACATCCAATGAGGAAAGGATAGTCTTTTCAACAAACGATGCTGGGAAAACTCAACATCCAAATGCAGAAGAATGAAGTTGGACCCTCACCTTACACCGGCGATTTTCAACCAGTATGCCACAAGAATTTTTAAAACTTACCATACCTGACTATTTAGTCAGGGGCACTGACCTCTTTTCCCTTAAATTTTCAAATGAAAAAGTGAAGAAACAGCCATCCTAGGTGAATGAATCAAAATTATATCTATTTTTTTTCAGATAGGTTAAATGGATCCCAGATCCATTGGAAGACCCTGAACATAAGAGTTAAAGCTATGAACTCTTAGAAGAAAACAGGTGAAAGCTTTATGACATTGGACTTGGCAGTAATTTCTTGGGTATGACATGAGCAGTACAGCAACAAAAATAGAAATAGATAAATTGGACTATATCAAAATTTAAAACTTCTGTGCATCAAATGACACAGTCAACAGAATGAAAAAGCAACTTATAGAATGGGAGAAGAGATTTACAAATTATATATCTGATAAGCAGTTTATATATAGAATATATAAAATACTCCTGCAACTTAACAGCAACCCAATTTACAAATAAGCAAAGGACTTGACTAGACATTTTTTTTTCAAAGAAGATATACACATGGCCAACAAGCACAGAGAAGATGTTCGGCATCACTAATCATTAGAGAAACCATAATGAGCTATTACCTCACACCCTTAGAATGGCTACCAAAAGGAGTGAGAAAAAAATATAATAGGTGTTGGCAAGGATGTGGAAAAAACAGAATCCGTATGCACTGATGGTGGGTATGGAAAATGGGGCAACTGCTGTGGGAAACAGTATTATAGCAGTTCCTTTTAAAAAAGGAAAATATAATTACTATGTGATCTAGCAATTTCACTTCTGGGTATAAACCAAAAAAATTGAAAGTGGGGTCTTAAAGAGATATTTGTACACCCACCTTCATAGCAGCATTATTCACAACAGCTAAAATGTTAAAGCAACCTAAGTGTTCACTGAGAGATAAATGAGTAAATAAAATTTGATGTATATAGAGTTTATATGTAGAATATATAAAATGCTCCTGCAACTTAACAACAACACAAAGCAACCCAATCTACAAATAAGCAAAGGACTTGACTAGACATTGCTTTTTTTCAAAGAAGATATATACATGGCCAACAAGCACAGAGATGATGTTCGGCATCACTAATCATTAGAGAAACCATAATGAGCTATTACCTCACACCCTTAGAATGGCTACCAAAAGGAGTGAGAAAAAAATATAATAGGTGTTGGCAAGGATGTGGAAAAAACAGAATCCGTATGCACTGATGGTGGGTATGGAAAATGGGGCAACTGCTGTGGGAAACAGTATTATAGCAGTTCCTTTTAAAAAAGGAAAATATAATTACTATGTGATCTAGCAATTTCACTTCTGGGTATAAACCAAAAAAATTGAAAGTGGGGTCTTAAAGAGATATTTGTACACCCACCTTCATAGCAGCATTATTCACAACAGCTAAAATGTTAAAGCAACCTAAGTGTTCACTGAGAGATAAATGAGTAAATAAAATTTGATGTATATGTATAATGGAATATTATTAATCCTTGAAAAGGATGGAAATTATGACACATGCCTCAACTTAGATAAATGAACCTGAAGGACATTATGCCAAATGAAAAAAAAAATCCAGTCACAAAAAGACAAATACTATATTATTTCATTTATATGATGTGCCTAGAGTAGTCAAATACATAGAAACAGAAAGTAGGATGGTAGTTGCCCGGGGCTGAGGGGTGGAATGAGGGGTTGTTGTTAAATAAGTACAGAGGTTCAGTTTTGCAAGATAAAAAGAGTTCTGGAGATTTATTTCACAACAATGTGATATATAGTTATCACCACTGAACTTTACACTTAAAAATGGTTAAGTTGGTATCTTTTATGTTATGTGTATTTAACCACAATTAAATATAGCCTGGCCAGTGTTGCTCAGTGGTTGAGCATTGACTATGAACCAGTCAGGGCACGTGCCCGGGATGTGGGCTGGATCCCCAGTGTGCGGCGTGCAGAAGGCAGCCACTCAATGATTCTCTCTCATCATTGTTTCTATCTCTCTCTCCTTCCCCCTTCCTCTCTGAAATCAATAAAAATATATATTTTTTAAAAAACAAATGAATAAATAAGGCACTTAAAAAGAGATAAGATATTTTGCTTCTAACATCATCCTATATAATAAAAGCCCAATATGCTAAATGTCTGGTTGAGTGGTTGGTCGTTCAACCAATCAAAGCGTAATGTGCTAATATGTTAAGGCCAAGCAACCACTCACTGATGTGCACTGACCACCAGGGAGCAGTTTCTCTGACCGATAGGTTAGCTTGCTGCTGCGGTCTGGCCAATCGGGACTGAGCGAGATGGGCGGGTCACACCCTGGAGCCCCCCTGCGTACCCTCCGCAGCTGGCCAAACTCCTGCGTCCCTCCCCGGCCCTGATCATGCACCGGTGGGGTCCCTCGGCCTGGCCTGTGCCCTCTCGCAATCTAGGACCCCTCGGGGGATGTTGAAGAGCTGGTTTCTGCTTGTTACTCTTCAATATCTTTGATAAGGCTGTGATCTTCGAAGAACATAATGATACCATTGTACTTATCCTAGTTATTAATAATAGGAAAGGCACAAAGGGAAGGTCAAATATTATAGGCATGTCATTTGTGCAGTTTTGCCAGGAAGATGCTGTTGAACACCCAGCATGCCCCCTGGTGGTCAGTGCACTCCCACAGGGGAGCGCCGCTCAGCCAAAAGCTGGGCTCATCACTGGTGAGCGAAGCTGCCATGGTGGGAGCCTCTCCATGGCAGCAGGTGGAGTGGGCTGGGATGAGCACAATTTGGGCTCCCCCCTGGTGGCCTGCCACTTGGCACACTGCTACATCCCTCGGGTGATGACTGTGGGGATCAGGCCTAGGCCGGCAGTCAGGCATCCCCTGAGGGGTCCCAGACTGTGAGAGGATGCAGGCCGGGCTGAGGGACCCACCACCTCCAGTGCACAAATTTTGTGCACTGGGCCTCTAGTTCCACTATAAAAATACAAATGGAATTCTGGCTAAAGATGGCAGTTAAACTAAAAAGCTTACTGAAGTTACCTCAAATTTCAGACCATGATGGAATCTGGAACACATGACATCTTCGTGGCCCAGCAGCTCCAGCTCATCCCACAGCCCAGCCTTCGCCCAGGTCAGTACACACTGGTAATAGCTGACAATTACTGAGTCCCTCTGATGTGCAAAACATTGTTCTAAGCACCTGGCATATGTTGGCCAATTTAATTCTTACAACTACCTCTGGGGTAGGTTCTAGTTTTCTCATTTGATAGGCAGGGAGAATGAGATCTAGAAAGGCCAAGTAAATGGCCCACTTAGAGTTAGTGAGTGAGCACACAGGGTTCAAAGCCAGGCAGTTGGGTTCCAAAACCATACACAGAACCCCTGTACACTAAGAATACTAGTAGACCCTTGCTTGGCTTCCAGCATTTCTGTTTTGGGGTCTGCCTATCCAAGAATAATCTTGGCTCTGCAACCCACTTTCAGCGTGGTTTTGAGAGACTCTTGGTTTGTCCTCGTGTTCTGGGAATTGCATGCCATCATGACACTATTCATCATGGTCTCAACTCTATTGGGGTTCGGTGCCCAGGAGCCCATGTCCATGAAGTTTCTCATTGGTGTGCTCGTGTTTCTGCCCCTCCTGCATAGTAGTGAGAAGTGGTTGCTAATTTTTTTTTAAATGCTGAAGGTAAATATTAGAAAGTTAAAACAAAAAGAAGGAAAAACAGAAAAAGGAAGAAAGGAAGGATTGGAGGGGGAAATCCCATCACTGTAATGAATAAGTGGTCTCCTCTTAAAATAAGATTTTTTTCATCTCCCTTGTGTTTTATAGTTTCAATTTCAACACAAAGTTATTTATTTTATCTATTTCATTAACACTTTACCATGTTCTGTTGGACTGAATCTCATTTGCAAAAAGACTTATTGTTTAAATGTCTTGCTTTTCTTAAGAAAATCATCATTTGAAGAAAGGAATGTTTAAAGAATTGATTTTCCTTCTCCCTGAAGTTCATTTCCCCTTTCCAAACTAAACAGTTCCCCCTGCTTCCCCCAGCACATTTCCCCCAGGATTTTTTAAAAGCCAGTTACAGGTTACAACAACCTTTGGTATCTGAGACACTCTTAAGATTCCACTGTAGATTTAGTCCTTATCAGTTTGAATGTGTTTACTGCATCGCATAGTTCCTGTACAGTCAACGATAAATGCTAATAATATTCTACAAACTAAAGTCTTGCAGCCCTTGAAAGTGATGTTTTTTTATACACAGCTGTGTCCCTTCATGTACATTTCTCTTCCCCCAAGACAGAGCGAAAGGGCTTGTCATGAATAGCGTGCCATCTTCCCACGCTTCCATGTGACAGTCCTACGGTGAAAACACGGCACATTATCTTTAAAACGCATTTTGCCCTGACTTCAGTGGCACTCAGACGCGCTGGAAACAATGCGTCTGGCACAGCTCCAGTGTTTCTGGACACCGCTTCCTAACACAAAGTGAGTTCACACAGGCTGTGGCCCCATTTCTGAGGATAGCGGATACTTTAAATACTGTGCACTTTGTGTCTAACATACAAAGTCAAGCAGTGAATGGGGGCAATTATCCTGGTGACTCAAGTGCGCCCTTTCTCCCCACATACCTATTTGGGCTTTAATTATCTGAACGTTTCACGTGAAACGTATCATTCCTCACTCGGATAACTGCTTCATTTCCCTACTTTATTTTGTGGATGGCAATTCAAAGTATTCCCTAGTCCATATGTACAGGTGAAAGAAGCTTTTACAAAGAAATCATTTTGGAAGCAACACTTTTCTCTCTTCTAATGGAGAGCTGTAGAGCGCCTCAAATATGGTTCAACGGGCAAAAGGTAGCTTGCCTGTGAGGTTGGGGCCCTGCCCAGGTAGAGTCTTCCTGTCCCCCATCCTCCTGTCCTGAGGAGCAGGGAGGGCAGTCGGCGCCCTGCCACGGGGGTCTGACGGAAGCTGTCATCCAGGGAGTGGGAGGGCAACTCACTTGTGGCCTGTGCATCATTACCAGGGGTGTTGACAGGCCCGGGGCTGGGGAGGGAGCCAGGTCTTCTATGCCAACTGGTGACAGGATGAGTGAGAGAGCCTGCTATTGGGGTCACTGATGGACAAGAGGTTTCTGTGCCATGGGCAGAAAGTTTATAGACACTTTGTGGAGTCCTCCCAGGGCTTCATTCGGGGAAGGGGCAGGGGGCGGGATTTCCAGGACAGGATTTAAAATTGTGGACCGGTCTTCAGTGTTGGAGTACCCACGTTACATGTTTAGCTGGCGACCCGGGGCTGGGATGAAATCTCCCATTGTAGTGTATCCCCATCAGCTTAAGCAAATAGTGCTGAGGTTTGGCAGGTGAACTAACTAGTCCTTTGTTGTTGTTGTTTGTCCTCATTAAGCTATGAAAGGAATGTGCCGCTGCCTTTCAAAACTGTGTAGACATAGATAAGAAGTCTGTCTCAGGAACCCTTAATGGACTACAATTGGGTAAAAGAAATCAATGTTTGACACACATGTTCAGTTCATCCTCAGAACGTTCTGATATGCAAGAACTTGGAAAATGGCTGGTTGTTGGTGTTATGAAACAGCAAAGGGAAGTGTAACCCTGAAAGACCTCACGAAACCAAAGGGGAAAACTGGTTTTTATTAGTTTTTATTGTATCGTGACTAGGATTCCAAGGTTTCGGACTAAAAGGGACTTTAAGATGTGCTTGGTTCCTCGGTATTGAGCAGGCGAGCTTGTTGATTCCAAATAAATACAGTGCAGAGCGTGGGCGGCTTCAGCTCGGAAGTCCATTCTTTCATAAACCAGATGATAATGAAAACAAGATGCTTAGTTTCTGGAAAGGGGAATCTGCTGGCCGTACAACCAAGAGATGCCAAAAGGCTCGATTCATAAAAGCTGTGAAGAATGAGGTGACTGGTTGGAACCATCTACGACAAATGGCCCTGATAAGAGGTCTGTTAGTAAGTCCTGGGACATGTCAGCAGCTAATGGGGACGTTATTTCACGATGCTAAGCTTTTCATTTTCCGGTCATTAATCAATATTTTTTTATGTCCGTCTACCTTAAAAGGAACATTTAGTCACACTAGATATTTTAACATAATTTAGTATTGCTTCAGGCCCAAAGCACCACAGAGGCCAGAGACACAAGGCCCTGTGGGGAATGAACCCTTGCTTAGAGCCTGCAGTCTTCATTCATGGATATTTTTAGGGATCCAAAAAACTATCTCATGCTTAATCTTAATCCCTGTCTACCTACCCGCTATGCGATCTCGCTCATTTTCCTGCTAAAATCTTCAAGCCTGTGTCCACCCACTCAGTCCCTCTTCAACCCCTGAAATTTGCATGTCCACCTGCAGATAGGACCTCCCTTTCAAAGTGTTCCATGACCCATTCTCTCTCCTCCTTCTGCTCCTCCTCTGCCTCCTTCCTCCTCCTTCTTCACCTTTCTCCTCGTTTTTCTCTCCCACTCTCTCTACCCGTTTCTCTCCCAAATTCAAATTCAGTAAGTTAGTTGATGTCTCATTCCTCTCAGCCCTTCTTTGATCTTGGACATTTTTGACCACTCTATTCCTTTAAAAAATAATTCCTTTGCTTTCCATGTTCTCAGCCTTTCTCGGTCTAATTGTGTCAAGTTTGTATCTCCCTTCATCCTCCCACCCCTTATCTGTGGGTACCTTCAAGTCTCTATCTTGGCACTCTCCTCTCTCTGCCTTCTTCCCCAAATCCTTCATTTAGTCTACTGCATCATCTAAATTCTTACCTCTGGTATTAATCCCTTACGTGCCTGCAGCCAAGTCAATATGTATTGAGTGCCATCTCATGTGACCAACTGCCTACAAGATAGCTCTCCCAGTTTTTCCTGATGGCACCGTAAGGCAAACATGTCCAAATTTAGCATCTTCCCTTCTAAAACTATCCTGTTTCCCAATGGCCCAATTTCTGGTACCTCTCATCTTACTTCCTATCTCTGAAGTGAAAACCCTGACATTTGATTCTTTCCTATTTTTTAATTTTCAAATCCAAACATTCATATTTCTTACTTCAGCAAGACTCTTCTGTCCGTCCTTTCCTTGCCCCCTCACTCAAGCTGCAACTTTCATGTGGTTGCTTTCCTAATTGGCAGTCATTTCTATGTCTCCTGTGCCAGTGTCTCTTCTGTCTCTTCCTGCACCACGCCAGCCTCTGATGCACCATTCCTATCCCTCTGCCCGTTGCTGCAACAGCCCATAGCAGCTACTAGAACCTCTGCATGAGAACTTACAAGTCGCCCTGCAGGCTGCAGGGTACAGCGGGCTGGACTGCCCAGTGTTGAACCCAACTGTAGCACTTATAGATTACTCAGTGCCCATCTCTAAGGCCTGTAGTTTCTTCCTTTGCAATATCTCTGACACTTCCCTCTTCCTCCCCACTCCCGCTTCCACCACCTCAGCTTACGCCCACTCCATGGCTCATGTGGGCAGTGGCAGCAGCTCCCTAAGAAGTCCTCAGCCAGGCTCTGCTTTTCATCATCAACATCATCATCATCATAATTTTCATCATCATCATCGTCATCATCATCATTTTTCTTCATCATCATCATCATCATCATCATCATCATCATTCGTGTTATGGTCCTCTGTGTCACACTTGATTGAAGACTTTCATATATAGTCCTATCATGTCATCCTCCTAAACATGCTTTGCAAGCTAGAGAGGAGAGGAGCAGTTGAATAAACTACAGACAGTACAGATGATGAAACTACAGTTTAGGGTGATGGTTCAGTGGTTGCCCAAAATTGTAGGTCAGGTGACTTAGCAACAGGGCCCACAGGATCTGAGCCCTGTGTTCCCTTATAACTTTCATAAGCTAAGCAACGATCACATGCCTTATCTTCTTAAATCTCCCAGTGGCTCCTTGCTGTCTACAGAACAGTCTAATTTCACTCACTCAGCCCTCAAGGTAGAACCCTCAGGTCTGATTTGAAGTTATTTCTCCAGGAAATAATTGTGTGCTTTATCTGTACACCATACTCCAGGAAAAGATACCTTATACAACTCTTAGCTTACCTCCCAGCTTTAGCCTATTTTACAGTCTATTCTGTGTGGCCTTTTAAAAATGTAAACAAGGTATGTCACTGCTTTGCCTAAAATCCTCTGAATAAAATACTAAGTAGTTATCATGGGACGCAGAGCCCCACATGACCTGGTCCCAACACTCTCTTTAGCCTCATCTCCTATGATTCGTCTCCTCCATCACTTACCGCATTGGTTCTCTGTGTTCCTCAGACACACCCAGCACGTTTCCTCTGCAGGACCTTTGCACATGCCACATCTTGCCTGGGTGGTTTCAGCCCTAAAACCCATCTGGCATCGGCGTCAGGATTTTGTTTGGCAGAAGAACTCTCCTGGCCATCATCTTTAACATAGCACTTCTCTTGTCACTCTCGGCCCCTTATCTTGCTTTAATTTTGTTTTTGGCACCGAACGTCACCTGGTATGTAATAGTTTCCCTTGTTAAGCTCCTTTCTCCTGCCACTGGAAGGTCAGCTCAGTGAGAGCCGGACTTTTGTGTTTAGTTTTCTCCTGGATCCCCCTCACCTAGCACCATGCCTGGTACATAGCGGATGCTCGTAAACATTTGCCAAACAAATCATTTACTGTGTTCACATTAGTATCCACGCTGGTCTTCCTACCTGGATTTGTGGAGCGTCCACTTTGTACTGGACCCTGCAAAAGAATCAGTGCCGTGCTACCCAAGTCCGTCAATACTCAGTTCATGGACCAATGTCAGACCTCCTGAGCAGCCTGACCATGCCATCTGCAAGTAATCTCCTCTACACGCCAGGAGCAATTCTTTGTGGGGTTTTTTTTGTTTGTTTGTTTGCATGGTTTTTTTATTTATCGCATCCTATCTATGGTGTGGATATTTGTATGTGTGTCCCAGCTGCCCACCAGACCACGCCCTCCTGGTGGGCCAGAGACTTCCTGTGACAGCTCCAGGCACGTGCTTTAACTCATAGTACTGGTGTGATAAAGCAGCATTTATAGATATTTTGGGAGGGTAGGATTGCCTATTAATTAAACATGTCAATAGAGAACTAAATACAAATGGGAGACAATAAGGTAGGTGTAAGAGCATAAGTAACAAAGGGAAGAGGAAAACTGAGAGGAAAGCCAAGAGAAGCACAGATTTATTCTCCTCCCAAAGAATGCATAACATTCTTCGGGTTCAACTCTCCCCTTGAGAAAATGCCTGGAGAATATGACTGCTCCATTGGAGATGACCTCAACTGCCGTTTGCTCCCTGGGAGCCCACGGGCCAGACCGTGGAAGCTGGGAGCGCCGAGATAAGGACAGGGAGCTATCCGTCTTCCGCGGGGCGAGCCCACTTTGTGAACGCTCACGATTGTCAGCACTTTTCCCCTGGCCCTGCTGACATTATTCTGAGGGACCTGTGCAACCCCAGAAAGTTCACTGACCCTCGGCAGGCAGAGGTCACAGCTCCGTTTCCCAGCGTCATTGGCGATCACCCCAGGCTGTGCAGTGACCCGGTGCGGGGACCAGTGGTCAGCAGTGTCAGCCGGCAGGCGTCAGGCGAGGGAAGAATCACACACAACCCAGAGCCTTTACTGCGGAGCCCTGTGTGCTGGGAGCTCAGAAGCAGCCCAAGGCAGCAGGCGGGCAGGAGGCCTCTCCACAAAGTAGCCTTGGCGACAGCAGCACAGTTTTCCTAGTGATGGGGCAGATGGGCTCTGTGCACAGATAGCAGGCTGTGGCCGGGGGCTGGGGGACCAGGAGAGCGACAGGCAGGCTCGCCCTGCTTTAGGTCCTTTGGGGAAGGGTGTAGTCATTGCAACAGCTGTGCTGGCAGCTGGTCAGCAGCTGTCTGGCTTTGTCCCCCGCTGCTCAATGCCAGCAGCCCTCTGCATTCACCCAAGCTTGTCTGCACGCCTCTTCTCCCTACCTCCCCGCTCACTACCTCCCATGAGTGGTAGGGAATAGGCACCAAGTGTGGCATCTACAACAAGTCATCAAGGAGAGCCAGATACCCCTGCACCCCAATTTTCCCATCTGTAAAATGTGTGGGATCATGCTTAGTTGCTCAGTGCCTCAAACGAAATACTTACAAAAACTTGCCTGGTAAACCATCACACTTATGCTACTGATGTTATCTTTCTCCTGTGCATAAACCGAAACCAAAATTTAACTTTTGTTCAAAATTTCAGGATCTTCAGATATTAATGCTTTAGAATGTAAAAATGTAAGTTACTTAAAATCGATTGAAATCAGGTCGCATTAATTTCATTTCAATTGCCTTTGGTGAGTGCAGGAAATGGAGCTTACTCAGTGGGTCTGAGCACCCAGCACAACTTTTACAACAGCAGAGTCCCTGGTTGCCTTTGGGGGTGACTCTAAGTGCTGGCAGGAATCATTCTAGACCAGCGTCATGCCTTCTACCCCCAAACTTCTCTCTCTTTCTAACCAACATGTGACACCTACGATGTCACCACATAAGGCAAGAGTCCCAGGCTAAGATGAGAAGCTCTGTTAACTCATTGGCATGACAGAAATCTAGCTCCTTTCCAATAAACAAGAACAGCCTAGAACACCTTCCAGAGAATGACACAGGTGACAAACAACTGTGTGTGGGGTCTGATAAAAAGGGAGTTGTTTTAAATGTCTGTGAAAAGAACAGAAAAAAGGAGGCAGTTAGGCCCTGCTTTTGTCCTCAAAGAGTTTCTAGCATTTAATGGGGTAGATGGATGGTGGTTTTCTACCTCCAGAACCAAGGTTCCATCCAGTGTGAGCACCCCTGCATGGTGACAATCCAACCCTCTAAACTATGAGTTCAAGGAGAATGGGGAACATTCCTTGGCCACTTTTATTTCTACATTAGAGGCCCAGTGCATGAAACTCATGCATGGTGAGGTGGGGTTATCCCTCAGCCTGGCCTGCTTCCTCTCCAATATGGGACCCCTTGGGGGATGTCCAACTTCCAGTTTAGGCCCAATCCCACAGGGATCATCCCTCTCACAATCCGGGACTACTGGGTCCTAACCACTTGCCTGCCTGCCTGATTGCCCCTAACCTCTTCTGCCTGCCAGCCTGATCACCCCCTAACCGCTCCCCTGCTAGCTCAATTGTCCCCAACTGCCCTCCCCTGCTGGCCCGATCGCCCACAACTGCCCTCCCCTGCCAGCATCTTGTGGCAGACATCTTGTGGTGGCCATCTTGTGGCGATGTGAGGGTGTCACGCGAGGGCATGAGGGCCACCTAGGCTTTTATTAGTATAGAAATCCTAGAATAAGGCCGGGAGGGGAGGGGAGGAAGAATAAAAGGCGTAACTCAAACATCACCCTGCCTTCAGGGACAAAGAGACATGTACATTTCTAACTAGACAGAGGACAGAGAACGACAGGGGTTGGGGGAGAAAGAAACAACCTCAGTTTGGGCAGATCCCGAAAGGTGAACACTCCGGCAGTGAAGATGGACCTGAAAGGACAGCTAGGATTTCAGGAGGCAGAAGAACAGGCATGGGCGAGGCCTGCTCTGGGGAAGCACGGAATCATCCGGAAACACGAAGTGGTTTCCTTTGGCTGGAGCACAAGGTACATAAAAAAGAACAGGAGGACCCAGAGCAAGGACGGTGTCTGGGGCCCGAGGGGGAGGACATGGGCGCCTCCAGCGGCACCGGGCTGGTTGGGAAAGCAGGAAGGCCAAGGTGAAAGGGGCCGGCCGCCTTCCCTGTTGCCCGCCTCTACTTCTTGTCTGGTTCCGGGACGCAGTTCCTCTGCGTGAAGTGGATGGAGGGACTTTCCTGGCCTCCTCTCTGAGTTTGCAGCGAGACTTAGTGGAGCCTGCAACAATGGCTCTCCACTGAGACCCAGAAGCCAGGCTCTGGGCGGCCTTCAGCTGGAGGAGGAAGGGAGCCATTGTTTCTATTTGTGCGAAGATGTAGGAAGCAGGGAACAATTCTAACCCCATCAAACTCCAAGAGCTGCTTTCTTTTTATTAATAATAACGAGTAACACAGTTCTTTGGTCAAGGAGCACACACTCAACTCCCCAAATCTGAATCATTCATCTGGACGCCTAAGTGGGGAATAATTCTTCTAAAGTGTAAGAATAATTGCAAGCCAGCAGAGGTGTCTAGGAATAAAGCCAATGAGTAAAATATATTCTCCACATAAAACATTAAAATGTTACAAGTAAGCCTGAAGTCCCCTTTGACCAACCCTGGCTGCAGCCTCCTCCGTCCACTCACTCCCATCCTTGCACTGAGCTAGCCGTTACCACCATTCCATTCTATGTGTTTCCAGAACTTTTCAATTCAACATTGTGTTTTGTGCTAGCCTAAATATATTGCTTCTGTGGTTTTGAAATTCGTTTTCGAAAAGCCTAAAGGTGGATCACGAACAGAACCCTGAGTGTGTGCTGCAGTGGGAAGATGAAGCTTCTCATTCTGTAAATAAAAGCATTTGCCCACTCAACCTTGGACTTCCCTTTCACGCCCTGGATGACGTGGAAGGACAAAGCTGAATCTGTAGTTTCCTGCTTGGGTTTCTTGGGCCCTTCTGGAAAGCTCTGCTAGACCCCTCCCCACCCCCGACCCCCCACAATCATTAATATGTCGAACAGGTGTAAACAAAAGGCAAGACCCCTGGAGTGACAGGGCTGACACCATTCTGCTCAGACAGAGGTGGGGAACTTGGCCACCACAGGCTCCTGGGGGCTCCTGACACCTGCACCCACCATTTCAGCCAGGAAAACCTGCTCAGATCTCTAATTTGATAGAGATATTGGGCCAGTTTTCTTGCCTTCTTTTAACTCGGAACTCTCTTCTCCCAGCAGGAGACACGGGGTTCAGAAGCCTTGCAGAGAGAGGCTTTCCTTCGAGAAAGGCAGGCCGGTGGCTAGACAACGCACAGACTGGAAATGTTTAGGTGGATTCTGCGTAAATTTAACAATAAAGACGCTTTCTTCACTTGGGCGATAAGCACGTCGTTTGAACATTTTTTAGTTCTTGTGCATTTCCTGGGGTTATTAGGAATGTTAGCTCCCATAGCCTACCACTTAGAAAGTTGGAGTGCATTTCCGTGTCACCTGCTGCCCAGCGTCAGCTCTCACTGGGGATGCGTTCACTGCCGATTCTTACATTGCCTTCCTAAAGTGACACACACAGCTAATTTCACCGTCATCATTTCCCTAGAGGGCAAGCTGAGGGCACGTCCTCCTCCCCTGACGATTTGTCTTCCTTTTCATTTCTATGCGGTCCCTTATCACGAAAAAGTTCTCCAATTTTCATTGTAAAAGCAAATGACAAATTGCTCTGGGGTCAGGTTTTATGAAGATGATAAAATCCTCTAATGGGCTTCAGGTGGTGCTCAGTCATGAGGCCATCCTGAGGTCACTGCACGGATATTATCATAGCCCAGCGGCCGAGATAGGACAGGTGCCTGGTGTTTTTCTCCCACCAACCTTTCCCCAAGGGTTTCCATGAAACCTGGAGGTCTTAGATGGCAAGGTTTGCTACGTAAAGAGAAAATGATTTCACGTTCCAACCTTCCTCAGAGATTCTATTTCTCCTTAAGAGCAACCCCCCACCGCCTCTCCTGTGCAATGAGGCAATGCACCTCTGCTTCGCACCAACCAGGCTCCTCAAACTCCTTGTGACCCCGCCTGAGACAACATCCCAATGGTCCGCCTGAGGCAGCGTCAGCTTGGGATATCCCACAGTCCTTTGCCCCCTGGAGCTGCTTGCTGTCTTATCTGTGACTAAGTGGTGACTCAGCACTGAAGATTCTGGAAGTTGAGGTCCGATCGGATATGGCAGCATCAGGAAAATATATTTTGAAAGAGGGAGCACTGTGCCATTCTGAAATAACTTTCTATTTTGCCAGCCTTGTAAATTATAAATATCGATGACACTCAACTATAACGTTAATTTTAAAGCTCCATATAAAAGTGTTCAGGATCTCTCTCTTAGAACAGTTATCTCCAGGGGCCTGTGAGCCTGATGGCGGAAGGGAACGGGCTTCGTCTTCCCTTTATCACTCCTCCGAGTGACAAGCACAGCCAGTGGGCACCTCTGGGGCATCTCAGGCAGCATACATGGCAGGAGACGGTGCTAATCCTGCCTTGGTCTCAGAAACACGATGGCCCCTACTGCAGTGCCTCCTGGGACCAGCCCATCCTGGGATGCTGCAGAATTCTACCTACGGCTCCTTCCTGAGCAGAGCTCCACGCTTGCCCCTGCCCTGCCGCCCACTCCCCACCTCAGGCCTGGCCTGGGAACAATGAGCGCCCTGTGCCTAGCAGTGCACCCTGAGCGGCTGCCTGCGGGGACAGGGATTGTGGCAGCTCCATGCGCCTCCCCAGAGGTTGGCAGCCCCCAGGCCACACCTCATCAGGATCTGGGTCTCAACCAAACCCAACCAAAGGGTCTCCGTATAACGTCACCTGCCATCTGGTGTGGTTTCCTCTTCTGAAGAAAGGGCCTTTCAGTGCGTTCAGCCTGCCCATAAAGCACAGCTTCGCTCCCAGCAGGAGGCCCTGCCACGCTATTATGCTACATAGGACCGCAGAGCACACACAGCGCCTGCATTCCAGCACCAGTGTCGAATAGAACTGCATTCAGATTTGAGCCCCGGCACCTTCTAGCAAGCTGGGTGGTCCTGGGAAGACGCCCAGCCTCTCTAGTGCTCCATTTCTTTACCAGCAAAATGGGGGTGACGATGACAACATGCTGAGGAGGATGTGACATCTTTTTCATAGGGTTCTTTGTGATATTTAATGTAACAACACAAGCAGAGCACTTAGCAGCATCTAGCAATAAAGAAATCTCTGAGTAGCATTATCTAATTTTCTTTAGTACATAGTATGTATTTTGTCCATTTTTTTAAACTATTAAAAAATCCTAGATTTAAAAAAAAATGCTAGATAGTAGGATGGTAGAGCCAATGTCAATCATCCAGATACTAGATAGACCTCAGTTAAGTAGGTTAATCGTATGTGTTCCATTGATGTAGAAAGTAGTAAACTAAGGGAAAATAACCTATTAGAGACACAGGCTGGTTCGGATGACGAGGCCTGAGTGCCAGTCCGTCTATGGGAAGGGTGGTCACCCTCTGCTTGGACTGTAGGAGTTAATGTTCAGGAAGGTAACCTTGAGCCACAAGATCTAGGTCAATGAGAAAAAGGCCCAGTTGTTGTGAGACAACATTTTAAAACACCACTAGGTCGAATGGCTTTCTACACAATGCATTGCAAAGGCAAGTGTGTTTGGTGCCTCGAAAGTTCAGTAAGCCTCAGTTTCCCATTTCCCAAGTCTTGGGTGGTTCCTTTTCCAGACTTGACTGAATTGAGTGCGTGGAGAACATTTGTGGATTGGGAGACTCCTGGGCTGTGTGTGTGTGTGTGTGTGTGTGTGTCTGAACCAGCATGCATCATGCTTCCTTCCTTCTGTCCTCCTCCAAGACCATGTCATTAGTCATAATCTATGGCTTAGGCCTTGGAGTGGAGCGCAGAAAATACATAATCACCAGATAATATGCTCCAGTCAAAGCATTTTTCCATGTTATTACATTAACCCTGAAAATACTTCTATGAGGCAACTATTAATATGCAGAAATTACTTATTCCTTTCTGTTGCTGGAGAAGGAGGGGCAGGAAGCAGCTGAAAGGCTAGTTGAAATGCACAATAGGAGCTATTTTTCTCCCACAAACACCAGCATCTAGGTCTGTGGGTCCCCCATCACCTACCACATTGCCTCTAAAACTTGTCAGAACTGCAGTCCTGACTTCTCCTAACCTGGGTATGACTGACTTAGGGGAGACTGACCATTGCAGGGAGGGTGTGCTCCGTCTCCCGGGGGAACACAGTAGCCCATTCACTGTGCTGATCTCCGAGTGACTCATAACACAGCTGCTTAGATTTATGGCCAGTTGATGGATTTAAGGGCTGTTGGCTCTTTTGTTGAAATTCATATTCATAAAGACAGGGGCTCTGTAAAAACTTACTGTTGCATGGAGGGAACGCATGAAGCATCAAAGCACAAAAATTAGGATGTCTCCTCAACTAAACGAGTAGGGTAGAGCCATGCTTTCTTTCATCAGGTTCTCTGGTCTTCAAAGCAAGTAGGCTTTCAGGGAATTTACCCATAAAATTTGCAGGACCAACTAAACACCAGCAATTATATGTAAACTCCTGTTTTCCTCTCCCCCACCACCAGGAAGTTACTTTTACTGCCAGGACATAACATGTTTCTTTTGTGTGTGGGTGTTTTTTAAAGGTCAGACATAAACACCCCAAGGTTGAATTGTGGCAAGTCCCTCTCTTGACCCAGTTTGTGATTTATGCCTGCATGCTGCATATATCAGTTTTTAGCTGCTTAAGAGAAAAATGAACCCTGTTTTATGCAATAGAGTAGCATAAAACTCCAAAAGAATTCGAAAGGAGAGAACCCTTTCCTCTTTTCTTACAGAAAATCTCTGGCATTCGGAGCCGGCCAGGCTCTTCCAGGTACAAAACTGAGCTGGAGATGCCAGGCTAAGGGCATGCACGTTTGTTGCATATCCACCATGTTTTAGGCACAATGTCCATCTGATTTTGCTTATGAGCACAGTGATGCTTCAAGGTATCCTTTCACTCCATTGTACAGATGAGGACACTAAGACCAGTCGAGGTTAGGTACCAACCTCACCAGGGTCACCTTGAGAAATCATAGAGGGCTGAATTGTGAAAATGCCTCCTAAGATTCCATACCCTATTCCCCTGGAGCCTGTGAATATAGTGAGATATCACCCCTATGGTGATGGTATACCACATGGCTTTGTTGACCTTCAAATAAGGAGATTATCCAGGGACTGATTTAATCACATAAATTCTGAAGAGCACAGAACTTTCTCTGCCTGCTACCGGGGGAAAAAAGTCAGAGAGATTTGAATCATGAAAGAACCCGTGTGTACTGTTGGCTGGAAGATGGACGGAAGGGCCCAATGCAAGGACTACACAGAGGCCTCCAGGGGCTGAGAATGACCCTCAGCTAATAGCCAGCTAGGAAACCAGAGCCTCAGTCCTACAACCCACAAGAAATTGGATTCTGCCAACAATCCGAATGAGCTTGGAAATAGATCTTCCCCACAACCTTGGAGGAGAACACAGCGAGCCAGCACCTCGCAGGTCAGGTCCTCAGCACAACCCAGCTGAGCCAGGCCAGGCTTCTGACCTCTGGGAATTGTGAGATAACGAATGGGGGTTGTTCCAATCCACTAAGGACGTGGAACTTACTGTGTAGCAACAGAAAAGGAATGCAGCAGTGCAGCGGAGGAGCGGAGAGTCACACTCCGCTCCATTTGGCTTCAACCAAGTGGATAGGCAATTTCCAGCCTAACACTGGTGTAATCACTAGATTAACGTGGAATAAAGAACCAACTCACTTCCATTACAGATTACAAAAATTAACTCTCAGTGTAGTGTTTGTCTCCACTCCTATCTGTGCCTTCATCCTCAGGAACATCCACATTTCTGCTGATGAAACTCAACATATCACTCGTGTTATTCATATTATATTATTAACTGCATTATGTCATGCTTCCTAATTTTTCAAAGTGCTTTCCCATTCATTAGCTTTTTTTTTCCCCCCCACAACTACTCTGTAAAGCAGACAGGGCAGGAGTAATGATCCTCACTTTCGGGATGAAAAAACTGAAGAGCAAAGTAGTTAACTAATGCTTCTAATAGTCACCCATTAATAAGTAGGAGGGCCAAGAACCAACCCTGGCTTCCCTCCAAGTGCAGTCTTTCTCTCGAGATTAAGAAAATGAAACTCAGAGGTCGCAAACTTCCTGGCCTCACAATGGCTAGTCTCCACAGCACACTGAGCCGGAATTCCTTCCCCCTAGGCCAGCGGTTCTCAACCTGTGGGTCGTAACCCCTTTGGCGGTCAAACGACCCTTTCACTGGGGTCACCTAAGACCATCCTGCATATCAGATATTTACATGACAATTCGTAACAGTAGCAACATCACAGTTATGAAGTAGCAACGAAAAAATTTTATGGTTGGGTCACAACATGAGGAACTATATTTAAAGGGCCAGAAGGTTGAGAACCACTGCCTAGGGCCTAGGCCATCGACCCCAATTCCCTGCCTCCTGCAGCCATTTACTTACTCAAGCACCCATAGCCCCCATCCAAAGCAACACCCTTCTGACTCCTTCCGCTCCTCACTCAAGGCCCCCCAGCCTTTTTCCCAGTAGCTACCCCCTCCTCCAGCCCAGAGCCTTTTCACTGGCTGCAAATGTTCTCTCTGAAGACAGAACTCTCTGTCTTCACCCTTCCCCTTTGTCATGTTAGAGTAGGTTAACATCTCTGGGTACATCCTCATAATATCCTTTCATTTCCACAGTTGGCAATTTATACTGTTTTGGGTAGTAAGTCATTGAAGGCTATCTATGCCCCACCCCGCCTCTCCCCGCCCCCCCATTAGGTTACAATTCCATGGGGACTAGAGTAGCATCTCTTTTGCTCAGCCATACCTAGCATGGTCCTGTGACATCATGGGGCTCAGCAAAGACTGGAGGAATTCGTGAATGCATTCATGCATGTATGCATCAATGAAATAACGTAGCGACTCTTTAGGTAGGCAGGCCATTACATCAAGGACTGCCCCTTCAAGTCAGCCAGGGGGGGACACTTGGGCAATATTAGACCACATCTTTCCACCCCCACCATTTCCACGCCAAGCCCAAGAAGAGAGTGTAGGGCCTTTCCAGTAAAAATGTTGCGTTCCCGCCTCTAACAAATCCGTTTGCAATCCCGACTAGAAAGCATGCTGTACCGCCCAGGAACCTCCTCCATTTCATGGGCTGGTGTGGATGGTATCTCTCACCTCCTCGCACTTTCAGCTCTACTGACAGATCTGCTGAGAAAGAGCCACCATCACCCTCCGCCAGCTGACCTGCTGTGATCCAGGGACTCACTGGAAACTGCTGGGTAGACCACAGCTCCCGTCACTGGGCCCATCTCTCCCCACAGCCGAGATCAGCGGGGACAACTGCTCCACATATTAGTCAATCACAGATAGATTCACATGTTGTGGTATGTTCTTGACAGAAGTTATTTGGACAGTTGTTTGAAAGAGACGTGGCCGGCTCTGAGTTCCCAGCCTGAATGATCCTGCCAGCCCGATTGGCTGCGTTCGCCTTTCAGATGAGCAGCCGAGATTCACAGCATCGTCTCCCTCCTGGAAAGAAGGGGAGTGGCATGAAGCTCCGGGAAGTTAAACCGCCAAGTGCAGATTCTCTGTTACTCGTGCCCCACCACCCTGACTTTTCATCTAGCTTAAGCTTGTTCATTCCCTATGTTTCTGCCAACGAGTTAGCTGAATGTACACTGTAATTGAAAAATAAAATAGTTTTTTAAAAAGTCTGAGGCAAGCCAAACGGTAACAACAATAGCCATAAAAATACTTTAGTAGAAAGGCTAGGATTTTAAAGAACCCATCCGGGAACCCTTTAGTCATCTGGATAGCTAGCTTCAGTTATAGCAGCTTTGTTCTATCCTTGTCAGCAAGCACACAGCCGAGTGCATGGCTGGTAGTATATTTTGGTCCTGGTTGCAGTTTCTATGGGAAAGACAATATAGGCAACGAGGTCTGGGCATTCTGAGTGAGGAACTTGCACATGGGGTGTTTAGGAAAATCTAATGGAGGGTGTGCAGCAAGGACTTCTCCTGGGAGTTCATCTTTTTAAAAAACATTTTATTTTTCAATTACAGTGTACGTTCAGCTAACTCAGTGGTCGGCAAACTCATTAGTCAACAGAGCCAAATATTAACAGTACAACGATTGAAATTTCTTTTGAGAGCCAAATTTTTTAAACTTAAACTATATAGGTAGGTACATTGTTATTAACTTAATTAGGGTACTCCTAAGGCTTAGGAAGAGCCACACTCAAGGGGCCAAAGAGCCGCATGTGGCTCGTGAGCCGTAGTTTGCCGACCACAGAGCTAACTGGTTGGCAACATCTCCTTAGAGAACACAGGAAAGCACATTCCGACCTCAAACACAGGCATTTACATATAATATGGGAACTCGACTTATGGGTAAATTGGGTAATTGAAAAGTTTGGGTGGCATAATGATAATAATAATAATAATAATAATAATAAACAACAATAGGCAAGGTAGTCAGATAGGGCTAGAGTAATCAGCCTTGAATACTGGACTAAGGCATTTGAACTTGATTCTAAACTATGAGGCCATTAAAGTTTATTTGAGGGGTGGCTGGTGTGCATTTCAGTGAGGTACCTCTGAATGAGGGCAGGCATTCTTTACCTGGTCTGTGTCCTCTGAGCATCCACATTAGAGTGGGGTACCCCTGGTTCAAGCATCTTTCGTTAATAATCCTTGAACATAGAATATTGTGAAGTCATCAGAAAAGAAACTAATTAAAAATTCATATATCCCCATTATAGGGTGACCCATATACAGTCTTT
>NW_006294585.1:21230-26349 GCF_000327345.1 Myotis davidii
GCAGGAATGTAAGTAAATATGTAACCAATAAACTGCAAATAGTATGCAGACATCCCAGGAAGTGTTTGCGACTTTCTTACTAAGAAATTTGTGAAACAAATAAGACTCACTGACCTGAGGGTTCATATCCCTCACCTTCTCTTCAGCGGTTCTCAACCTGTGGGTTGCGCCCCCTTTGGGGGTCGAACGACCCTTTCACACACATATATAATTACATATTGTTTTTGTGATTAATCACTATACTTTAATTATGTTCAATTTGTCACAATGAAAATACATCCTGCATATCAGATATTTACATTACGATTCATAACAGTAGCAAAATTACAGTTATGGAGTAGCAACGAAAATAATTTTATGGTTGGGGGTCACCACAACATGAGGAACTGTATTAAAGGGTCGTGGCATTAGGAAGGTTGAGAACCACTGTCGTAAGGGAAATACCTTTGCCCAGGCCTGTCAAGCTCATCTTTCATCTTCCTGACTTGGGATAATCTGGAGAGCCTTGTAGGTACCTAACTGACCCACATTCCCTGAGAGTCCGCCCAGTGAGTTGATTGTTTCCTTGCATCGGAGATAAAACAGAATCTGACTCAGAGATCAGCTCCCTACCCAGCTTGCAATTGAAGTGTGTAAGTAAAGACTTCCTCCACTATAATCCTAAACTCTAGCTGCATTTTCCCCACGCAACCCCTGTACAAGCCTGGACAATGCTGACATTTAATCAGGTGTGTTCCCCAATGTGAGATCCAGCTCCCAGTGAAGGCCCAGGGCATTGCTTGCTTTCTGGACAGGACCACAGCAAAGGGGCGAGGTTGGGGGGGCGGGGGGGGATATTCCTTGGGGCTTGGAAAGAGGAGTGGCCAGAGACTAGTGTGGAGATGGAGACTGCACAGGTGGCAGGCCCCTCTCCCCACTACTCAGAAGCCTTTGCTTACTCCCTGGGTCAATTCTCAATGTCCTTCCTGTCCACACCCCTTGGTTTTGCTTTTAACCATTTGAGGGCCCCTGTGTGTTGTTAGCTATGCAAACAGTATCCTATGGAGACCAGGATGGCAGCAATGTGATGCCCAGTGGGTGGGAGCCTGCAAGTGGACACATCCCAGCCAGGAATTACGCGATGAGGACTTGAATTACAGTTAGGCTAAGAGGGTTTCAAAGAAGAAATAGATGGCAGTGCTTCATCTTTAGTCTTTGGTTATTGAATTGTGCACGATTACAGAGGCTTTTGTTAATTTAATTAGCCCACATCAGGTTTTCTGATTTTCTTTTTTTTTTACTTGCTGAATAGTTTTGGTGGTCCCCTTCTGTTGTTGAAAGGTGAAAGGACACATTTCCTAAAAGAAACAGGAGCTCAAAACATCTTGCTAGGAATGTGGGAGTCAACTCTCAGGAAAGTATTGGGTTGCTGGAAGGTGATCATGAAATTGGGTTCTTTATAAACCAAGTCCTTCTGTAATCACAGAAAAACTTGCTTGGAAACCAGTATACCGGGGGTGCCTGAAGTTAATCTCATTACAAAGGACTCCAATCTACACCCGCAGTTGAGTCTGTGTAATTTGTGGGGTTTCCACCTTCTATCATATTTCTGTCCAGATACCTGGTAGGCGATACCTATGATACTTGTGTCCAACTATGATGGATACGCCAAGGAAATTTATAAAAATGAAGTCACCGATTTTTAAAAGAATGATCCTTAAGATAGCAAATTCAGAAAAAGCATGATGCTTCTTTGGCTTCTGGTTTAATTTGTTCTATCACAAAATTCCAAAGAAAATGGAACATGTCAGAATTTATACACAATATGTTTATATTATGTAATCAGGTTTTGCTGATTAGGCCAGAAGGAAATGCTGATGGGAATAAGAATTTGATCATGTGAATAAGGTTGAGTTTTTTTAGGGGAACGAGGGCTCAGAGATTAAAAGAATGAAAGGAGGACATCAGGAAGAATGGACCTGCACAGAGAGGCAGAGACATGTGTGCAAACGTAATTGTGATGGGGAGGTGGATTTTGCTTCCATTCCGAAAGGTGTGAGTGATACATATAAGTGAAACGGATCTCACCAGTCTTTAACAGGTGCACAACGTGATTCTAAATTTTCAGGTTGCATCACAAAGGAACTAATATATATGAAAAATATTTCATTTACTCTTAATAATTCCTAAGTTTATCCAGGATATTCTACATTAGCAGAGTCTCATTGCTAAGTTATGTAACAAAGAATTTGGAGGAAAAAAAATGAGTTTGAATTATTTTATTGTAAACTAGAGGCCCGATGCATGAATTTGTGCATGGATGAGGTCCCTCGGCCTGGCCGGCAATTGAGGCCTATTGGGGAGCCAGCTACCCTAGGGGAGGGACTCTGGGAGGTTGACTAGCCAGCCAACGCCCCCTCCCCAATTGGGGCCTATGGGCGGAGGGCAGCCAGCTGGGGGGAGGGGCCACAGGAAGTTGACTGGCTGTGGGAGCACACTGATCATGGGGGGGTAGGGGGGGAGCTCCTGCATTGAGCATCTGCCCCCTGGTGGTCAGTGCTCATCATAATGACTGGTGGACTGGTCGTTCAAGTAGTTCCTGTCGCTTAGGCTTTTATATATATAGATTGCACATATGGTAATAACACAGTTCACCATAATATTTTAGCAAGTCGGAAAGTTGATCATGCTAACTTGAGAACCATATCTTGGAGTTGGAATGATGTCATCTTCAGTTCTCATTTTCAAGGAGCTCCCAGAGACAAAATAGACGTGAAATATTCCTCTGTCACTGTTTAACTCACCCTTGCTCTCCACATTGTCGCACTGGTCTTCCAAGACCAAATATCACAAACCTACTAATAAATGCTTACTTCATTATTAAATTCTTATTGGATTATTAAACTTTAGGTCTCCATGTTTCAAATATCAATGTTCCCCATTCAAAATAAATTACCGCTGTAACCGGGTTGGCTCGTTGGATAGAGCGTCAGCCTGCAGACTGAAGGGTCCCGGGTTTGATTCCGGTCAAGGGCATGTACCTTGGTTGCGGGCACATCTCCAGTGGGGAGTGTGCAGGAGGCAGCTGATCGATGTTTCTCTCTCATCAATGTTTCTAACTCTCTATTTCTCTCCCTTCCACTCTGTAAAAAATCAATCAAATATATATTTTTAAAAAAATAAAAATAAATTTTCTCTCTTTTTTTGAGAAATTCATGGGATTTAATTTTTTAAAGTTTTCATTTATCTTACTGGATTGAGCTACACTGAGCTATATTTAAAAGTTTGTATTTTAATTTATTAAACATGGAATATAAAAATCCAGTTCTAGATCATTTTATTTCTATTAGCAAAGCGTTTAAACAACACTTTGCAGTTGATGGGAGAACAACCTTAGAGGCCCAGTTTCCCTGGCCTTTTTGCTTCTAGAGTTTTTGCCTGGAATAAGGTGTATTTTTTCTTTTTATATTCTTCAGGAAACATAGCCTGCCACCATTTAAAATGAAAATGGAAAAAAAAGAAATAACATTCTGTTGAATATTCCCAAGTCTCCAAATTTGCCAGCAGCTTCTAAAGAGTTGCAGTAGAGAGCGCAGTGCTGGCCCTACATAATTATTCCCAGGATGACGTTGTGTCTGAGAGAGCACTGCCAATTTATAGTCTCAAAGACCTTCTTGGGGCGTTAATGAATAAGGATAATTATGGGGCTTTTCCATTTTCTGATGATCAGTTTGCTCTCTGTAATTATGCAGTTCCCTTTTTATTCCTCTCCATAGCACCTGCATTCAGATCTTAAATGTAAAATTCCCTTCCTCACAGGTAGTAGGGTAAGTCTTAAGATGCATAGAAGAAAGGAGAGCCAGATAATCACTAAACTCCATTTGAAGGTAGCAACATACAAGGGCATCTGTGGCTAAAAACCTTTTCCCTCCAAATTTGTTAGTTCACTGAGCCGCCCATTGCTCTTCCTCCAACCCACACACTCCCCATGGCGAATACGGTCCTACTATCTTATCTGGTTGAGTATGAGAAGGGATGGAACCCAGGAACACCATAGGGGGCGCCATTCACTGGTCCTCTGCTCTGCCCAACACTCCAGAGACCTGTGTTTCTGGTGTCCGTTGCTGAAACATGTAACTTACCATTTTTTCATGTTTTCCTTTTAAAAAGATGATATAGATAGACGATAGATGACAGATAGATAGATAGATAGATAGATAGATAGATAGATAGATAGATGATAGATAAAGGAGGAAATTCACATCTTGGTCTTCATCACAACATTTGTAAAACTGAGCTTGCCCCCGTCGTGGCTGCAACAAATTTTCATGGTGCGGAATTTTCTAGAGAGAACTTGGGTGGCATTCTAAGGCAATTCCACAGGATCTACTCTTATTCATGCATTCACAAAATGTACCTGGGATGTACAGCTCCTTGTTGCCCTGTGCCTCCAAATTCCTGCTCTACTCCTCGCGTCTATACAACTGCGGCCACAGTACCTAAGCCCTAGTTTCCTGATGAGCCGTAGGGCGCCATGCAATCCTGTTCCAGCACTGTTAAACTTAGCCCCAAGACAACACTAATCTGTGAGAAATGGCTGGCAAAGCTGGGTCATGAAGGTGTTCAAAACCTGTAGCAATCATCCATGTGTTTAGCAACGTGTAAGGATTTGTTGTAAACCTGCAGAAGGGAGAATGAATGGGAGGATATGCTTGAGGCCTCTGCCATCAGTTTATTGTTTACATTTTTGACTAATTTCATTTTTCACGGGTAAAAGTAGTCTTATATTCACCCCAGTTCTTTTATTATTTTAAGTAGAGCATTTATGGCATTGAATTCTTACAGAGTGGCAAAAGTGTTTTCTATCTATCCTTTCTGTGCAGCTAACTACACATCTTTTATAAAGAAGGAGGAGGAGGGAGAGGAAGACCAAGGGAGGAGGGGAGGGGGAAGGAGGGAGTAATTCCTTCTTTTATTTTTATCTAGAAAGTTACCCAGAAGCAGCTGGGAGTGAAAGGGAAGGAGCGAACTGGAGGTGTACAAGATGAAGGGACTGTCTTTTGCCTAAAGCAGTGTTTAAGAAAATTTGAATTTATATGCCTTAAATGTGCACCACATGCTCACAGCCCTGAGCTGCTGA
>NW_006294585.1:26371-31081 GCF_000327345.1 Myotis davidii
CCTTTTCTATTTCACTTATTTAATTTTTTACCAGCTTGGCTCAGCCCCTGAAAGCATTTAAATTTGAGATGCCCAATCGACATGGACTCCTCACAGTGTGCCTTTAAGGAGATGCTATTGGTATTTAGGATGGGACAACTCTTTGTTGTGCAGGTCTGTCCCCGCATGACAGGGAGTTTAGTGACCCCGGCACCCAAACACCAGTAGACTCCCCCTCTCATAGTGACCATTGAAACCCACCCCACCACACGCACACACACAGACACACAAAACACACACACACACACACACACACACACACACTTCCAAATGATTCTCAGGGGCATAGTACTACCCTTATGAAGAACTTCTAAACATAAAACTTTTGACAAATAGAGTTGCAAGTAGCCCCTCTCCCTAATACATCTCACACAGAGAAAACAGCTCACACACACACACACACACACACACAAAACTAACCGAATTTCAAAACCTTCCAAATGTATTCTCTATTATGAACTTGAAAACAAAGCTAATTTTGAAGCAGAAGCATAAAGTGTTCAGTGTTGCTTGATTTCAGTACAATACAATTAAGAATGTTCTCTGTTACAAAGATGCCCAGCCATCTGTATAAAATAATACTGAATTGTTTAACTAAGATGAATTCACTTTAAAAGTTTCAAGTTCTGGAAAAAAAATTTTTCTGCAAATATCTGCATTTACAAGCATGTAAACATACATCATAGTTCACTATATCGGTCAGAATTGAGGAAATGTGGGCAATTAGAGGAATAGAAAACAGGATGATGGTGAGCGGTTTGCACTTCTCATTTTCACAGGGTTCTGTTACCAGGCGCATTGCTGTCGTCCTTTTGCCTCTCAGTGCCCCTCTGATATCTTCTTGGCCTGGCTGGTATCTGGGGTCCCCCTCCCTGCTGGGGCCTTCCTTACCAGCAGGAAATGGGGCTCTTTGAGAAGGTCGGATGCCCCCACTCTGCTAGCATGCTACCGAACAGGATAACCCTTCACCACACTGTCCTTGATAGATAATGAATTTTGCACTTGCTTCCTGGACGCCAGCCTCATCCACTCGGCTACTAGGGAGGGGAATTTCAGACACTGTGTTGCAGGCCAGCAACGAGATATTCTTAAGTACCAGGATTTCCAGGTGGCCTCGAGTTCCTCTACCTACTTTTAGGCCCAACTCAGCGAGATAATAGTCATCATGGACTTTTCTTACTTTATTTTTCACTCTTTGAGGTCAGCACAGCTTCTTAGTTTTAAATCTTCCAGCTAATCAGAGGCTTCAGAAAAAGGAGCACCAACACCAGCGTAGACTCCGCTCCCACTCCTGGCGGAGGGAGTTGGAAGACACAGGCCACCCTACCACGCACGCACTTACGTACAGAGTTTGGTTTCCTGTCTTCCCTATGGGAGACCCTACATGAGTCCCTTCTCTTAGCCTAATCTCTTTAACACAGTTAGAAGATTTTAGGTCACTGTCAAACCGAATTTGAAATTGAAATCGCTTCTTTTCAAAAACAAAAACAAAGGGATACACGCCACCTGTGTTTTTCCCCGAGGAGCTCCTGTAATCCAGGGGACATAATAGTTCTGATCTTGTGTGATGATCAACTCAGTCCAGCCATCATCGGCCTCATAAATGTTATCACCCAAAGTCATAAAATGAAAGCACTGTGTAACCCAGCCTTTTAACTCTGTAACCTTTGCCAACATTAACTCCCATATGTGCACAGTGGATTGGTGATCCTGAAATGTGACTGCGTGGTTGCCCCGCCTTTCCTTAGAAACAGCTGGGTGAGTGGGACACACCCCAGAACTGGAACACACGGCTCCGGGTTCAAAACCTGCTGTGTGACCTTGAGCAAGTCGTTGAAACCATGACTTTGCATGCGACTTAAGGATGATAGTGTCTACCTTACCAGGTCTCCATGAAGAATAAATGAGACGCTATGGGAGACACACTCAGTGATCTCAAAAGGCAAAAACGTTTCCTCCAAAGCAACGTAATTGATAGACCCAATCTTATTTGAGAAAGAGGGATGATTTGAGGGCTGTGCTGGTTGCCCTCAGACCCTCCTTGCCCTTTTCCTGCTCAGCATCCCAGGATCGCGGGGGTGGCAGGGAGCACTGCCCTGCAGGCTGTGTCCCAAGCCCCCCTGTCAGCTGGGTTCAACCCATGGAAGGCACTGGACTGGAGGGTGAAGGAAGGGAGAAACCAGGGTATTCCCACCCTCCCCCCTACCCCCGCAGTATTGTGTAAGGCAGTGCCTTGTTCTCCAGCTCCCACAGACAGCTTCCATCTGGAGCCCCTCCCCCTGCCCCGCCATCCTATGGGGGCGGGGCTTTCTGCTGTTCATTTCTGTACTGCCTCACTGTCTCCTTTTGGATTCTTGGTTTTTCCATCACTTGTGGAGCCAATTCCCTGCATTAAAGTCTCTCTTTTATAAATATTCTTAGTGGTTTCTGTTTCCCTCTTTTGACCTTGACTGATATTAGTGTTAGTATTAAGAAGACCTCTCACCAAAAGAGCTTTCCTGATACTGGATGCACCATAGAAAGTCAGTCTGTTGGCTACTTTTCCTTAAAGGGGAGAGTGGCATGTTACTGTTATGGAGTGCTACGTAATAGCATTTTCACAGTTCATGCTGTCCTCTCCTCCACCCACGCAATCCCCCACCCTTCAAACATTTCATATCGATTTCAAGTTAGGAGTGGGGCTGAGTGCTGGGCACACACAGGTGAACTAGATACACAGGGCATCCGACCAGGTAATGCCAAGGTCACTCTCTCATGATCAGAGGGGCAGGGCACATTTATTTGGGAATCAGGCATGATAAGGCGGGTTAGGTGCCTAGCGCTGTGCGTGTCTCTCAGCATCAATAAGACATTTCCTGTTCCTGTGTCCACTTCCCACCTCCCACCTCACTCACACACTGAGGTGAAGTGAAGTGGGTTGAGCAGGAAACGTAATCGCCATTCCCAAGATAACCAAAGTTCAGGACTGCTATCTGCCTAAGGTGAGCAGTCTGGGGCTGGCGGTCAGATCACACCGCTTCCCTGGAAGTCATCTGCGCTAAGAAATGTGTGATTAGACAGGGAGTAGAGTAGCAGAGAGAGTGTTTGCAAGGAGTCAGGACACCCTTCCTCCCTGCGTGGTCCCCGGCCCCATCTGTCACACACACTCATCAGGCAGCTTCTCTGAGTGTCCAGTGAGGGCCAGCGCCTAGCTCACGGGAGTAAAGCAGACCATGTGTGAGGCGCTCACAGACGGGTGCTGGGCGGGGTTCTGTGTGAGCACCAGGGACTGGAAAGGGTCCAATGGAGACAGCTGAGCCTGCTTCCTGTCTGGGAAAGAAACTGGCCCCTGTGCTGTGGACCTCACAGGCTACTACAAGACCAACGGAAACTTCGCTTCGAAGATGGCAAATGTCTGCTGTCGCCCCGTTGCCAGTCGTCCGTGGGAAACGTACTCCAAGCATAACCTAGCCTCAGAGCTTTAGGTAATACCAGTCAGTTGTGGAGACAAAATAAATTGTACCACAGAACATAAACGGCCGTGGCAGGGAGACACCTGGGCCACGGTGCGGCCCTCCTGCACAAAACCTTATTTGGTTTCAAATCTTTATGATGCTTTCGATAACCACGTGCACGCATAAACGGATAAAGGGGGGAAATCGACAACAAAAAAAGGCTAATCTGTATCCAGGCTTCATTAAGTGTGGGGTCGTCTGCGAAGCCTTTTCCGGGCATGAGCATTCTTGCCACTTTACAGGTGAAGGAAATGAGGCAGCGAGAGGCAAGTAATTCCCTGGAGGCCACGCAGCTAGTAGCTGGTTAAGTTAAAAGCCCGTGAAGGAGTACTGCAGACGGGCTTTCTTACAAACCACAAAACCGAGTGGAGTCAGTAGGCAAACCGGACATGTCCGTCTGCCTTTGAAGCAGAGAGGTGTGAAGAAATCGCTCCGATGCCTTTGGCCGGCCTCGCCTAGGCACCTTGGACTCGTCATACTTGTATCACAGCTGTGCCGTTGAACCTCTATCCGCTGTTACAAAGGTTAGCCTTCCTGGTCTCCTTTTCACTTTTCCCTTCTCTAAGCAAAGGTCATTCGGTCCATTAACTCAGGTGATTAGGGTAATGATGCCTTAGAAGCAGTGAGCAGTGAGCGTCCCCTCTTTTACGTATCGACCACAGCTTCTGTGTTAACACTGGCAGGTTGACTTGGAAAGAATTATTTTTGTCTGATTTTAAAGAAAAGACCCTGAAGATCCTGGAAAGGGAAGAAAAGTGATGTGTCTGCAAAAACAGTAGCAGGATTTTTTTTTAAACTCTCCCCCCAGGGGCTGTAATTTGACTGCTCTGTTTGGCAAGGCTCCAGAGACAAGTCCAAGTGCTCAATCTCTTTCGCTTTCTCTCTCTCTCTCTCTCTCTCTCTCTCTCTCTCCCTCTCTCTCTCTCTCTGTCCCTCTCTCCCCTCTCCCCTCTTCCTTCTCCCCTAGACGGTGTTGCTCAGTTGATCAGGTGTTATTCAATGCACGAAATGATTGTTAGTTCAATTTCCAGTCAGAGTTTCGGGCTCAAGCCCCAGTAGGGGGTGTGCAGGAAGCAGCTGATTGATGTCTCCCTCTCATGTGAATGTTTTTTTTTTCTCTCTCTAAAAATCTATTTTAATCTTTAAAAGATATCCTATATAATAAAAGGCTAATATG
>NW_006294585.1:31643-32455 GCF_000327345.1 Myotis davidii
TGGCGCCTTTGTCACGGGGGCAAAGGGAGCACCTGGTCTCCTGGGGGACTTGGCCGACCTTTCCGGCCTCGGAGGACCGCGGGGTCTGCGGGCGACGCGGCAGCCCGCCCCCCTTTGTGTCCTCGGATGCGGGTCTGGCTTTTCAACGAGGCGCAGAAGGAGGGTCTAATTGGGGAAAGTCGTTACCCTGTTCAGTTTTGTTCCGTTCATTGGAAACAATGAGGTGGGTGACTATTTTAAAAGGCGCTGGGGGAGGCTGGTTTGCAGAGCCGCTGTTCCATGAAGTTCTGGTCCTCCCGCTCCTCGGGACCACCCTCAGGTGGCCGCTGCTACTGCACGTATTTCTGAAATCCCCGAGGGTGAGTCCCCTGGGAGCCTGCGTCCAGCCGGCCGCACAAAGGACACTGTGGATCCCAGAGGCAGAGTTGGTTTGGGGGGTTTCCGACAGGTCCAATTCAGCACTGCCTTGTGTTTCCTGTTCAAACCAGGAGGAGACCAGAATGCCGACTTGGGCCAGGTTTGGCATGGAGCAGAAGTGCAGGCCAGCTCGGTCGGGGAGCACCATAAAAATGGTTATCGAGTGTTAGAATCGGCATCTGCTGGCTTCCCCGTGTTCTGTGGTTGGCATGCTTTTAAAGGATGTAGTGTAGACTTTGGACTTGGAGTAAACGCCATTAAAACATCTCCAAGCCCATGAATCACTTCAAGGAGTAAGAAAACTCCATTGTAAGGTGGGCTTTGCCAGCCGAGACCCTACGAGCTCCTCGGGTGGCCTTGGCTACCTCCCTCATGGAGTGATTTATATGAACCAG
>NW_006294585.1:32661-51328 GCF_000327345.1 Myotis davidii
TTTACTTTGTCTACAATATTTAAGGCTTAGATACAAAAGTGATGGTTTAATATATGACCCTCTGGCTTCCCTTGTCCGATTTTCTTCTTGTCAGATTTGAGGCCCTGTATCTGAGCCACCAGGCCACCTGAGGAAAGAAATCTTTTCCCCCAGAGTTCTCCCACCTCACTGGCTTTCTCCTCAGCAGGACATCCCACAGCCATCTCTGCATCACCTCCTCTTCCCTCCTGTAGCCGCTCCCTGGACCTCTCTTCTGATGGTTCTCTGGCTGTCAGATCCTTGCCTTAATCACCTTTTCCTGCTCATCTGCATCTTTCCCATGGGCACCCGCTTCCTACAGCACTTTACTTAGGAATGATCGTTGCCAAATCCAAGCTTAAATATTGGGAAATTCAATCTGTACTTCAAGGAGTTTAAAGGATCACTTGTTAACAAACCGATGGGAAGTGGCAATCGTTTTTCAAATCCAGGAATAGCCAGTACTGTTTTGTTCTCCTCCTGTGAGGATATGAGTTTTTAAAGTGATTTAATTAAGAATTTATGGTTTGTGGTCTAGCACATGAATATGGGAAATGCTTCAGCAGTAGTGATGTCTTTTGAGCCCTTAGTAAACTAAAAGCAGTTCCTGGATCTCTACTCCGAATCCTCCTGGCTGCAATCCACTTTTTGCCGGTTTCTCTCCCCTCCTGCCGTTCATTGCTGGTAGTTGGTCTTTCAAACAGTTGTCATCTTTCAATTCTCCTCCTGGATGATCCAGGGAATAGTGACGCTGGGATGTAGGGCCTAGGCTAAATCTTGGATGATCTATATCAGCCCCAACCTCCTAAAGATTTAGTGGAGTACTAGAGGTGAGGACTGAGTGCTCTGGAAGGGGCCGGCCTGGGTGTGAAGTGTGCCTCTGCAGCTCATTGGCACCGAGACCTTGACCCCTCTAGGAAATTATTTAGACATAGATTAGTTTACAGTCAGGAAAATGTAACAATCATAGCTGATGACTCTCTCTGGATTATCTCACCTTTGCTCATGTCTTCCTCTGTAATTTAGGAAATAATGGCCTCTCTCTCTGGGTTCATGCTGAGCAGTGAGGATGATTAATGAAATAATTTGTGGAATTTGGCAGGCTGTGCACTTTAAAGACGATTGTTGTTGATCCACTGAGTCCCGGGAATGAGTGATTTTGCTGGAGCTTCCGCAGTTCTCCGTCAGCTGAGCTATGGTTTAACCCACGTTCACTTCTCTCTCCTCAACTGCACTACCTTGAAATAACGGTGGCATGGAGGCACATTTTTAATGAAATGCAATGCTTCACTTTTTCAGGAAAAAAAAATCACTGTCCCTTTTGACTTAGGAAAAATGTGGTTTCTAAGGCCAAATGCTCGAGTATTCAGCAGCCTTGTACTTGCATGCATTGACATCTGAAATACAACCTTTCAGCAGCCTGCATCAACCTGCTCTATACAATGAAAAGCTGACCCCAGTCAGCGGGCGTCCAGAGCCCTGGGCATCTGTGCCAAGTAGAACTGACTGCAGGGCCAGCTTTCAAGTCATTAAGAGATGGTACGTGTTCCTCTTTCTATTGCCCACACTGACGGAAAGCAACAGGTGCTTTAGCAACGATGGTAGAAGTGCAGCTCATCATCCCAGACGGGGGGCCCGGGTTTGTTGCGGAATCACCTGGCCACGGGTCATCCAGAGGCTGCAGAAACCTTTAAGTCTGCCTGGGTGGCTCCTCCCCACCCTCCACCGCAGTGACTAGGAGTTGATTGTGCACTCCATCTAGAATAGTTTTCATGTTTGAGGCAGGTTTCAGTATCTTTTCAATCTGTGTACACAAGTTTACCAAAAAAATGTTTTTTCGATGAGATACAAGGCCAGTAAAAATTTCCAAACCTGAACATCGTCTTCGGGTAAATATTGAATTACTGTTAGATGGGAAACTAAGGTATGCTGGATTCATGGAACGGAAAATCTACACCCCTCCTCTTCTTTGCCCTTTCCAGTATCATCTTAGAGGAGGGCACCTTGGAAGAGTGCTAATGGTAGGTGAAGTTTTAAAAAGATTCCAGCTACGCCCACTGGATGTCCTAACCTGATGGGAGGGGAGGCAGGGTTTTCTCGGGCTCTAATTAAGATGGCGGTTTTGGTAAGCTTTCATAACTGGGGTGCTGCTGAGGCTACAGCACCACTTAGCACTGGCATTGGGAAGGTCAAACCGGTACAGCATTTGCCCCGAAGCAGCAAGTCCTTAAGCGTAAGAAGGACGTCTTTCTAAAATATCCAAGACAACTTTAAAATGGGGGTGAGTCTAGTAATCGCCCAAACTTTAGAATTCTCATAAGAGGAATTACTAATCAATAAATCACCACGCCATGAGGTTAGGTTAGCTCTACTTATTAAAGGGACCTAGTTCTCTCTGTGTCTGGTCACATCGAGCACTTAAATGACCTGTGTCTGAATACAGATGGGGGAGGAAGGCAAGTTCTAGGTCAGGGGCGGTGAACTCTTTCCTGTAGAGAGCCAGGTAGTGAGTATTTTAGGCTTTGTGGTCTGTCTGTCTCTCTCATATAGTCTTCGATTGGGCGGGGAGATGCTTGTTTGTTTGCAAACCTTTAAAAATGTAAAACCAGTCTTTGCTTGATAGTCACACAAAACGGGCTGCAGGCCGGGCTGTCCAGCTCTGTTCTAAAGGAAACAGTTTATGTTTGTGAGATCCTTCAGGATTTTCGTGCAGACCCAAATTGACAATTCCATAGGCTCTAGCTGAGCTGAAGTGATGTAGACTAACTTATAACCAAATCTCCTCTGTCACTCCTTTGGCCAGCCGGTCTTCTTTATGCTCTCTTGGCGCTGGGTTAGAAGTCTCTAACAGACATAGCAGTCAGTTGATCTAGGAATGGCAGTGCCCAATTTCAACCTTCTTCCTTGAGTTAGATGTGAATGGAGAGAGAGGTTCGGCTGGGATGGAATGAAGTCCACATTGAAATAGGTCATTGATGAAGATCATTGAACACATGAAATGAAGTTCAGACCCCCGAGCCTGGCACTCAATGCTTTTGTAGCTACTGTTCTTCTAGCTCCTCCCATGTCTACCCCTACGTCCCTATCATTCAACATAACTCCCAGAGCCCGAGGTGGGCTGTGCTCACCCTCATTGATGGAGGGATCCTTCCATACAAAGTTGAAGTCTCCATCTCTTCTTTGGAACTTCTTCTCATCTTATTGGGCAGAAATGTAGGCATCCCCACATCTATGTTAACTCAGGACCTCATACATAAGCACTTGGAAAGACAGGGGAATGTGGCAATCCAGTAGATACATATTACCTTCCAAGGGTGGGGGACAGCTCTCTCCCTCTCCCTAGCTTCAGGGATCTTGCTGTACGTCTTTGGACCAGACACAGAATTCAGCACAGAACTCCCAGGGCTTGTATGTGACACACAGTATGACATAGTGCCTGTGTGTCTGGCTTTGCAGTTAGACTAAGTTGAGGTCTCATCCTGACTTCTCCATTTACCTGCTACAGGTCCCCTCATCGTTAAAGTTACTAAGATAAATGACATTTTCCTTTGTAAAATATTTAGTTCAGGGCCCAACATGTAGTAATTGCTCAATAAATGGTGACCTTTCTTCATTCCAGAGCCATTTATTGGCACCTACTATGCTTAGAATGATGCCTGATGCTGTTCTAGGCCAAACAGTCACCACAAGAAGCCTGGTCTCCATAGAGATGTGCTCAGCAGGCTGGGGGAATCCAGGTGAAGGTTGGGCCGCCTTAGTCTGGTGCTCTGGGAAGCCTCTCAGGCAGCATTTGACAGCAACTGTAATAAAATTGATGAGTTCCTGTCTCATCAAGTTTATGGTACTTTTGAAATACACCTTTTCTTTGTTTTAATTACTCTATTTTATTTTACATTCAATATTATTTTGTGTTAATTTCAGGTGTACAGCATAGTGGTTAGACAATCATATACTTTACAAAGGCCATTTCTTTTTAAATGTACCACTAAGAAATGTCCACAAAATTGGCATCACCTCTTCTTGTAAGGTGTGTCTGTACGTTGTGGGGGGAAAGCATTTCTTAGCACCAATAAAATGCATTTATATTTACGCCCAATAAATATTCATTAGATACACTAGTCTTACTCTGTGGTTGCCTACAGGATTCGGCTCCAGAGGTTTATGTTGTAACCGAGTCTCTTTGTTTGTTGAGTTGGACCTGGCAGAGAGTTCAGTAAGACAGTAAATGAAAGTATTGTAAGGCATTTGTGTTCTGATGTGTTTTTAAAAGTTTAAAGCATTCACTCTGGTAATTTGAATGAACAAAGTGCATTAGGGAATCCTGTTGAAGTGAGACTGACTTACACACACTTGGGTAGGCGTGCAGTTGGGCGGTTCTTGCAGCTGGATAATCCCTTTTGGCAGCTGTCTGCAGAGATGTGTGAGTCCTTAATGCGCATAAATGCCTTCCGAAGGGCAATGAAGGCATGAGCTCAGAGCTCACTGCCTTCTGTTCTCTAGATTTAATTTACTATAAATACTCCTCTCTCGCATCTCAGGGGGCTGATCATCCCTCTGACCACGTCGGTCCTTTCTACTCATGAGAAGGGAGGATTTTAGAGCCAACCTCCTTCTCTCCTCTAGAAAAGCTATGGATTTTCACACTCCAAGCAGGGTTCTCTCTCAGTATGTTCCACCCTCCTCCCTGTTTAGAGGAAAATACCACTTAGATCTTCACTTTCTGACCACCCTCTTAGCTCCCAATCCTCCTTGAGATCTTTTTCTGCACCCCATTTGGAGTCTATTGTCTCTCCCCCACTCCCCCTGGCATCCAGGATTCTTTAACTCAGTTTCAGGTTGACTGAAGGGGGGCTTGGACGATACTTGGCTATTTCTAGCTGTGATTAAGTGTGCTTTCATACTGTTTGATTTTCATTTCATCATGTCACCAGGTGGCATGCTGGCACTCCATACATGGTGAGCGTGCCCTTCCTAATACCCTCGGGAATCTGTTTTTTTTTGGGGGGGGGGGCACTCTTCAGCTCCCCCTACCCTCTCCCAGCTCTGCGACTGAAGCCCCTGTCTGGCTGGGAGGGGTTGGTCAGCCCTTGGCCAAGGAGGAAGCAAAGTGCAGACCTTTTTTCTTCTAGAGCCACCTCCATCCCGCCTCCCCCGTCCCATGTGACTGAAGTCCTCATGCTCTCAGCCGTCTTCAGAACCAACAGCAACTCTAGCAGAAATCCCAGCCTTTGGGAACAGGCAGATGCAAAGGAAAGTCCACTGCGGGGGTGTATGCTCACCAGGGTCCAGCCTAGGGTGATGGAAGGCTGTGCCCGACCTGCCCTGCGGGTTGGGGTGGAGGGGTGGGCAAGCTGGGAGGCTGAGAGGAAGGGGTGGAGCGGCGGATCCCAGTCCATCCCTGAGTGCAGCTTCCCCTGGCTGGGTGATTACAGACCGTCCTCAAACACTGACATCTGCGCCTCTCTGATGTGCTGGGAGAGAGGAAAACTGTAATCTGGGGCATAAATATACGACACTGCTTTTGTTCCCTTTAACCTGTTATTAGTTTAAGCATCTATGTTGTGCTAGAATATTATAGCTGCCTCAAAGGAGGCCACGGGAGCTGGTCTGAAACAGCTTACAGTTGAAATACCCAGGCATCCTGCCCTTGTGAAATTCTGAATCAACAAAATACATAAAGTACGAAACGTAAGGGTCAAAATCAGGAATATAGGATTACTGAGTGGGTGTGAGAGGAGCATACTGGGCAAAACATAGACTTTATGAATTAATTTTTGTAGAAGAAACCCTTCGCTTATGTCATGTCTTGCCCACCCTGGATCTGAGTTTTTAGAGTTAGTTCCTTGCTGAGGATGATGAGGGTGGGGCTGTCAGGGTATTGAAATGGTCAGGGAAGGAGTGGGAGGTGTGGATGAGCTGCTAGGATTGCTCTGATGAGCAAAGTGCTTGGGGAGGTATTTGGACGCTTTTGGAATATAGTGATGGAGGAAAGTCTTGGTGGTCTTGGCTTGTCTCCACTTTCCTTCACTGTCTCTAGAAGATTCATGCTCGTCTCCCCTCTCCTCTCACAGTTGCTGAGATTAAAGTCTAAGGAACGCCATTGAATCAGAATACTTAATGAGATCTGATCTTGAAACTAAAATGGCAAAGGAAGTAATGTGGAAATAACGTTTCCGTGGCGTGTGGAACCCTGTGGCCCACGGATGTACCCTATGATAATGAAACATTACTTTTAGCAACTTAGAAACCAGGTAACTTCCCCAAAGTGTCAGTATCATGTAACACTCTTCTATTTTCTTTTTTTTATTTAATATATTTTTTTATTGATTAAGATATTACATATGTGTCCTTGTCCCCACGTTACCCTCTACCCCCCCCCCCATTTTCTTTCTGTCTTTCTTTCCAGAACTTATCCTGACAGGAAAGCAAATAATATGAAATTGTAAAATTTGAGTTGTAATGAGCTCCATAACAGTAGTACCTTTCAAAATTCAAAATATCCCTGAGGAGCAAAGCAAGCTTTGTTTTCTTTACGGATTATGGTTTGCCTTGTCAAGATGTGATACTGTCTACTCTAACCTAATACTGTCATTTAAGAAATTTCCAGTGGGAACTTAACAGGTATTTGTTTTGAACTTCTTATAGAAATGAAACCGAGAACACATTTCTGTACTAGCTAATGACTTATGCTAATAACTATTCTAAAAATCTCCTTGGTTTTGGATTACTAATATATGCAGAAAATGTTCCATACATGTTACTTCAATGTGCGTGATAGATAGAGCAAGGCAAGCTGATACTGTCTTTGCTTACTTGTTGCAGAGTTAGTTCAAACACAGTGTCCAGACACTGGGATGTTAATCATGGGGAAAACGGTGTGTGTGGAAGAGGTAAGTCTGTTTTTCCAAGGTCTGTGTACTCAGAGTTCAAATGCAAGGATAGGCTGAAATTCAGCAGTCTAGATATATTATTTGGAAGTTATTTGAAAATGCCAACTAAAATGGGAACAAAAGTATAATAAAGATGTTATAGTTTTAAATTTGTAATGTATACATATAGTACCTAGTATGCAATAAACCCTTTTATTATGTGTGTGGGTGTCACCCATAAGTTTTATTCCCTGTTACGAGACGGCAGGAACAATAAGACAACATGAAAACACTGGGGGAAACCATCCCAGTGGCAGGAGAAGGCCCTTCAGTCTCCTGAGGCACAAGTTGATAGTAAGAGCCTAGTAATGGTGTGGCTCAGTGGTTAAGCGTGGACCTACGAACCAGGAGGTCGCAGTTCAATTCCCAGTCAGGGCACAGGCCCAGGTTTCGACCTACATCCCCATTGTGGAGTATGCAGGAGGCAGCCAATCAACGATTCTCTCTCATCATTGCTATTTATCTCTCTCCCTCTTCCTTCCTCTCTGAAATCAATAAAAAATATATTTTTTACAAAGTCAATAGTGAGAGGGAAGAGAAACACATTTGTTTGTTTCACTGTCGTGGAGACATAATGTTCATTACAATTGGGAATTCATATTGCAATTAGTCATTCAACAAATATAATTTCCTAAGTTCTGGGATACAGTGATGAACAAAACAAGCGAGATGGGGGTGGGGGGGGACTGTGTAATGAGAGCTTTAAAGAAAACAGGGAAATGGGAGGGGGGCACTCTCTCTGTCTGGGTGGTCAGAAGGCCCATGCAAGCAGGTAACATTGAGCCAAGGTTTAAATAACAAAGAATGATCCTGAGAAGATCTGAGGAAAGAACATTCTAGGCAGAGAGGAAAAAATGCATAGAGAGGAGTAAGCTCTGTGAGTTGGAGGAAAAGAAAGGCCACTGTGTGTGAACAGCACGAGTGGGAGATGAAGCAGGGCCTGGACTGTGTAGGGTTATAATACTAAAGGTCATTACCATGGCTTAGAAGTGCCATGCGAAGCCACTGCTGATTTTGACGCAGGAGAGGGACATGTCTGATGAATGCTGGTTGTCACTCAGGTAGAGCAGTGGGGAAGCTACGGCAGTGGTCCAAAGAAGATGCTACAGAAGGGGTGGGGAGAGGCGGGTTGATTCAGCACTGGGACGTGAGCAAGCCGATGCCTCACAAGAAGGGATTGATGGGAATTTGGAAGCAGTGTGGCCACTCTTACTCGCTTTGTCCCACCTGCTTACCAGTCTCCATTCTTTACTTCCATCAGCCTCTGTCCTGGGCCCTCGCAGGAAAGTGAGTGAGGTGGCACATGCCATGATGGATAAGTTCACCTTCCCACAGGCCTCAGAGCCCAGTGCCCCTTTCTTCCAGCTCCTTAGCATGCTCCTTTCCTCATTTCTAGCGCGTATGGTGTGGTACTTTCCATAACCATTTAGCTGTCCGCTTTCCCTCACTAGACTCTGAGCTCCTGAGTGCAAGTGGTTGAACAAAATAGTTATCTGTCTACTAGTTGAAATGAGCATCAAGAAATTCAGGCAAAAACCTCCATTTTCAAAAATTAGTTGAAGAAAGGAAATTCTGAGTAGGTAGCTAAATATTTAAAAAAGAAGATGGAGGAGGAGGAGGAGGGAGGAAAAATGAAAAAGGAGGAGATGAGAAGGAAAGAAAACCCACTGGAGAAATCGAAGGAGCTCTGGCTTAACCCTTCATAAGGTTTCTTTAGAAAAGTGTTTTTGTTCCATCGATTTTCTATAAGGGGAGTCCAGTAGCGGTTGCTTTGGAGGTTGTGTGGGCCTGCAGGAAATGCGGTGCTCTGTAAATATTTATGCCCGTGGCCTGCCTTTCCCTGGCTTATAGAGTGCTTGGAAACTCAACAGTGTTTATTCTGGAATAGAAGCAACTATCGGAGAAACTGTAGTGGTAAGAAATCTTTCTAATGTTCCAAACCAGTTGAGTGACTACTATGCATTTCCAGACAGGATCCCAGCCCTACGCCAGCCCTATAAACATGCCTCCATTTGCATAGGGTGGGCACCTCAGACTTTTGGTGGGTTGTGACTTTGCTGGGACGTAGAAATTATGCTGTATTCATCCTTGTGTTCCCCGTAGAGAGCATATTCACGGGCACACCGTTGACCTTGAACCAATTGTCTGACTTGAAGTTTGGTCCAGTTCTCTCTTTCAACTGTAGAGCGGAATGGGGAAGTTTCATGTTCAATGCTAGCATGTGGGATTTGGGTGAAACCCTTAATTCTAGTTTACCAACTTAGAGCTCAGAAATAGAAAAACAAGTTTAAGAAGTCTATATTTGTTATTCTCCTATTCAGAATTTAGCACTCTTATTGGGAAAAAAAAAACAACCACGGATATAGCCAAACCACATTGTTTAGTGTTGGTACAAAAATTGCTCTGTTATTCGTAAATTTAGTTTATTAAGATGGGTCTTTGAAGGATCCCTTCATATTAAAAGGGGATGGATTCCGGTAGCCTAGTTTTAGTTACTATGCCTCTTGGAAAATATTAAAATAAAATTCTTCTGAGAATATCCTGATTTAAATTTTCTGGCTCAGATAGTGAGGGCCTATTGTGTTTCAAAATAAATCAAATGAAAAACTGTGCCATGGGCCTGTCTGAGCCTCCACTCTTATTCACATGCCTTCTGGGATTTATCTGTTGGCTTTTGCACAATGGATTCAAAGTCACCCACCCAGAATTGGATTCATAATCTCTATTTCCAGACCTACCTCTAACTTCCTAGGGTTGTTTCCCCCCCCCCCCCCCCCCCCCCCCCCGCCCCCTTATCCAATTCTTAGTTAATAGCACCACAGTTCATTGGTCACAGCAAGCTACTTTCCTTCCTTGTCCAATCAGTTAGCAACAACTTCCTAAACAGTTCTCAATCTATATTCCCTTACTCATGCCTCCTTCCCAGCCTTCTGGACATTTATCTCTTGCCTTGACAAGTAGAATAATTGCAGAGCCAGCATGGATTGCTATGTCTGGAGCTCAAATCTGACCAGAGAGTGCATTTTCATAGAGGCCCTTCTAATGGTTCAACCCCAAGGGAAGGTCAAGGGTAGAACTTAAGGTAGAGATAAAAAGCTTAATTAGAGAGCCTTTGACGTTTCTCTGGTCACATTCCTCAGACCTCAGGTCCAATCCACAGGCAAACCCTGCAGGCCCTACCCCAAATGTGCAAGTCCTCCCACTCCTCACAGTCGTCACTGCTCCCACTTGATCCAGTCCACTGCCTTCTCTCCCTGAATTAGTGCAATTGGTTCCTAACGGGTCCTTTTGGCGGTTCTCAACCTGTGGGTCGCGACCCCTGAAAATACATCCTGCATATCAGATATTTACATTACGATTCATAACAGTAGCAAAATTACAGTTATGAAGTAGCAACGAAAATAATTTTATGGTTGGGGGTCACCACAACATGAGGAACTGTATTAAAGGGTCGCGGCATTAGGAAGGTTGAGCACCACTGGTAGACCCATGCGCTCAACTATCTCACAGCAGCCAAAGTGGCCCTGCATATGTCGGCTAATTCAGACTCCTCTGTGGTTTCCTCTCTCACTCCGAGTCAAAAGCAAGGCCACGGAACAGCCTCGAAGACCCTCCCCAGTCCGGCCCCTGCTCTGCACTCTGGCTCTGACCTCATCTGCTCCTCCCTGCGTGCTCACTCTGCCCTGGCTGGCCGGCCTCTCTGAGTTCCCCAGTATCCCCAACAAGCTCCAGCCTCCACATGGTTTCTGCCTGGAACACTCTTCCCGGAGAGGAAAGCCTGACGGTCTCACTTGTTCCAGTTTCCTGCCAAGTGTCCCCTTATCAGAGAAGCCTCCAGGTCATGCTTTATATGGCCTTGGCGAGCCCTGTCCTTCCTACCCGACTTCAATTTTACGTTATAGCATTTGTAACAAAGAGTATATTTGTTTCTTGTCTGCGTTTCATGAGAAGAGAGAATTTGTGTTGTTCACACTTATTTCCAATGTTTTAGAACAGTGCCCAGCACAGAGAAAAACGTAAACATTTTTTTTAAAAATGAGTCACTCAATGCCCTAGGCAGTGGCCATTTCTTGCTGCTCTGTCAGGTAAGTTCTGGGGTCTCATGCTGTTACAGCGCCATGTTCCAGAATGAGATCAGCAGGCAGCATGCTGCGTGCGGGAAGTGGTGGAGAACCCGCCCAAGGACTCCTTCCTCCATTCCTGCCCTCACACTCCTCAGTTCTGAAGAAACATCCTCAGAGTCTAACTGGGCCTCTTCCACCTTCTAGTGCCCCCCGCTCTCCAGCGCCATCCTACCCAGAAAAGCTTGCTCTTGGCTCGTCCCCCATGTCTGCCTTGTTCCCCCACAGGACCCGCAGCACCAAACAACATCTCAAGTGGGGCAGACATTCAGGAAATATAAGTCATTGCTTTTTATTTATGTCGCCTTTTATCCTTCGTTTATTCAAATGCTGCCTACCCATCACAGTAGGCAGTGGGATGTGACAATTAAACATGCAGATTCTGGAGTGGACCACTTGGATTCAAACTGGGTTCCACCACTTAGACTCTGCATGACCTTGACCAAGCTATCCAGACTCCCTAAGCTTTGGGGCCGCATCGTAGAGATGAGGGAGACAGTACCTGCTCCTGGGGTTATGATGAGGATCAAACCAATCATTCTTTACCATGTTGGCAAAACCTAGTTGTATCATAGAGAAAAGTTAGGGAAATGTTAGCCGTTATTTTCATTGATGTTTCTTTAAAATTCACATCTTTCATAAAACTCAAATTCATCTCTTGTTTGTCAGAAAACTGGGTGTCCTTTAATTACCATTTCATTCAGCTTGGTGTACACTACTACCTTACGCTGATGCAGGTGATCAGCTCATGTCCTCTTAAATTATATGTAGAAAATAGAGTACAAGCATGTGGAAATATGTTTATCCACCTCCTGAGTGTTTCCCGTCTCCCTTCCCTGCTTTAGTTTTCTGCATAGATGTGTATCTGTCTGATGGACACACCATAAATTAATATTTGTTTATCTTTTTAAGCTCCATGGAGGGAAGGATTCATCTTCTGATTAAGGAAATTTCCAAAATCACAAGGAGAGGAACAGTATGATGAGCCCCGTGTACCCTTCTTCCAGATTCAGCAGTTTTAAACATTTTGCCAATCTTGTTTTATCTGTTTCCCCTCTTGGTATTCCCTCCCCCACTATGGATATTACAGGCAAATCTCAGGTGTCGTTCTATTTCACCCATACATATTTCAATATGCATTTCCAATGGATCAGAACACATTCTTACACATAAACACCACACAATTAAAATATCTCCTAAAAATAGCAGTAGTTCCTTAGGTCAGCTCTTACCTTTCTTATAGACTACTTTACTTGTTAGAGTGGGGCTCTTTTGCCTGTTTTGTTTATTGCCACTTCTCAAGTACATACGAGGCACTGCAGTATTTAAATGAGTGAGTGGCTGGGTTGTATTCTTAGGTCCATAAAAATCTTATCAGTAGTGATTGTGATCTCGGGCTAATAAAAGAAAGCCCACTTGACTCACATGGGAGCTGAGGCGGAGCTGTCTAATGTTTACACGTGCTGTGGACCAAACACCAGTGTCTTTGAATGAGCAATTCCCTCTAACTTGGGGTGGGTTGCCTTGAACCTGCCTCTCTTGCCTCAGAATGGTCAGAAATTCCTTTTCCCCTTCCCTCCTGAACAGGAAATAAAAATCTCTTGGTTCATACTTTAGAGTTGAGTAACTGTCTTTTGAATATGAACTGTACTACTCATTCACTTCTTCAACCATATAATGGGGGAGGGGGAATTATAATTACTGTAAAGGGTTGTTGAACATGTAAAAACAGTCGGTAAACTGCTACACAGTGCTTGGCTTTTAGCAGCTGTTTATTGGACAGTTGTGATCTCTCTCTTGTCGTCAAGCCACTGCTGTTGGCAAGCTACAAGGCGAGAGTTCCCAACCCAGAGGGTAAGCCCCTCAAGGTACCACGTGGAAGCTGGCCCTTTAGGTTTCTCACTGCTGGTCTACTGGGGAAGGGGGAACGGAGTTGTAGTTTTACTTCTAGGCAGCGCACTGCCCCTTTGAGGGTTAATTTGAAGAGCTTTTACTGCTAATAATGAGATTTAAAGAAATCCTTATGGTCCTACCTTCTCTTCTAAGTAAACACTGGGGAACGATCGTTACATGAAAATCAGGTTTTGTGCCAACCTGAACGGAAGGCTGGCTTACACGTAAGATTCCTATCTAAGTATGATGACTGTCAGGCACCTGGGCTCCCGAATACATTTGGAGGTCACAACTAGTCTTGTCCGTCACACCTTGGCAAATGATTTCTCATAATAAGTTTAGACACAAAGTTAGTTTTCCTCTGCACCACTCATCTAATACGTGGACATGCCTTCTGGATTTCATGTTTGAAGTCGTTGTCCTCTGTTGTCAAGACCATACCTTGCTGTGAGCTGCTTAGCCTGGTATTTGAGGGGAGTACAGCTTTGGATGACCTGTAACCTCAGGAAAGCTCAGTCCCTTTCCACATCACGGAGAGCTTCAGTTCAAAGCGTTACATCCAACTCCGACAGCGTTGCACAGAACACGCGCAGTCAGCCTTTTCTGTGTTACATGTCTGTGCTCACTCCCCTCACACCGACCCCAAAGTATAGCCGAGCTCTCTGCTCTCGGGGCCTCTTCACCCCCTGGAAGCTGACATCTGATTGCTCCCCTTTCCCCTCCATCACAGCACCTTCTTTCCGAATCTCCCCAGAGGAAATCTTCTAATATGTGTTTACTTGAATTCTCATAACAGGAAATATATAGAATTCACCTAAGCTAGGAATTCTTGTGAGAATCAGACTGGGGAGGGGTCACAGTGGCTGAAGTCTGCTTTAAGGAGTAAGTGGAAATTGTACATAAGGAATAAGGTGGCCGGAAGGGCTGGAGCTCTGGAGATCAGGGATGGGGAGAATGAACGGAAGGGCAGGGGGCAAGGCCATGGTTAGGAAGCTTCACCTTCTCCGTCCCGCTGGCCCCCTGTCCTGTGATTTCCTGCTATGTGGACCAAAGGGCGACACACCCTGGACTGCTGGCTGTGGTGGTGGAGGAAGTAGAGGAAATAGTAGCTAACACTGACTGAGCACATACTAGACCAGCCTTTGCATAGATTTACTCATTTCATGCTCACAAGCACGTTGAATACGAGCAGTCGTTCCCATGTCATGGATAAGGACACTGAGCTATGAAAATGGTGAGGTAACTTATCCAAGGACACCCAGAAAATCAATGGCAGCATTGGGATCAGTGCCCAGCAGACTGGCTCCACATCGCATGCTCACAGTGCACGTGATAGACGGGTCAGGGTGGGAGTCATCTGAAAGTGTGGGGGCTGGGGTGGGGGGTGGGACACAGGACTCAGAGCTCTGAATAGGCCCCAGGCGAGTGGGCAGCTCTCAGCTCACAGGAACCCAAGCTCCTTCTATCTTGTTGCCCTGAGAGATGGCATTTGAATGTTGGGCAGCCATATACCCAGCTTAGTTAAAATTGAGGGTTGCATTATTAGAAAAGAAAAGAATGGCTAGTTCCAGGACAACTCACTTGATCAGAGAAAAAGAAGGAGAAAAAGAAGGTGACATTCCAAGGTCAGTGGGCAGTCTGGAGTGAAGGAAGGCCAGAGTCACTGAGCTTGACCACTCCTGTGTCTGTGGCTCAGAGCAGCTACTAGAGTCCTTGAGGGTTGGGCTGTCTTCTCTAAAGGAAAGAACATATCTCAAATGTTTAACACCTGGTGGGATGCCCTGCTGAAACACAAGTAAATATTCGATGCTAGTGTTTGATTAACAACTGGGTATTTCCAGCAAACACTTCATTCTGGCGAGGGCTGTTTACGGACAGAGACAGAAGCAGTTTCTACGGGCAAGGAAACTTCTCAAGATGGTAATCATCGTAGGATGTCAGTCACTCGTGGGGACATCAGGAAACACCTGCAAATTAATACGGTTTCTGGCCGCCTTCAGCTTAATGTCTTGTAAGAACTTGCTTTTCTGTCGGGGGATTACTGATCAGACTCCAGTTTTGGACTGAATTGATTAATCAAAGAAATGATTGAGGTTGAAAGATTCTTTTTTTTTTTTTTAACTTTGTTTGAAACTAGCCCACAGACTGTAAGCACTGTGAGGCCAGCTTTACTATTACTTTTCTTCCTCTACGACCAACAAGATTGGTGTTCAGATCCGATGGAAAGGGAACTGGAGGTTGTCTTTTGTTCTTTAGTGTTCTACCTGAGCATTAAATTTTTAAAAACCAATTTCTAAATTTTGAAACTTTAAGCTGAGATGCCACCACATAAATAAGTAGCTTTAAAGATTTTCGAAAATACTTTTAAAAAAAATATTTCGAAGAAATGATTGAGGTTGAAAGATTCTTTTTTTTTTTTTTTAACTTTGTTTGAAACTAGCCCACAGACTGTAAGCACTGTGAGGCCAGCTTCACTATTACTTTTCCTCCTCTACGACCACCAAGATTGGTGTTCAGATCTGATGGGAAAGGGGAAAGATTCTTAATCTAGTTTGACTTTTATAAAAAACGAAACAACATTGGTAAATGTTGAAGTCCTAGAATTAAAACCTCAGTTGACAGAGGGATGATTTAAATATTGTTGAGAGGAGGAGAAAGAAAATGAAGAACTTGGATAACAAAGATTTTTGCTAAGATTCAGAATTTGACATGTAATTGAGTTACGTTGTATATTTTCAGAAATTGAAATCCTATGAATTTTCTTCTATTGCATGTTCCCAGAGAATGACAGGAAATCCTTTGTAACAGGGTATCCTGAGTTGGAGGGTTTGTTGAGTTCAAAAAACACACAACAACACTCATTTGGTGAAGATTATAGACTCCGTTATGCTTCACTGGATCTGAAGGACAACAAGCACTTTAATCACATCTGTTTTCATGGTGGCCCCGGGACGAATTAAGAGACTTCCTCTTTAAAAAGGTTTTGCTAAGGCCGCGCTTTTGTTCTCCAGTTGAGTCAATGGAGTTGTCTTCTGCTGGAATTCCCAAATCTAACTTGGTGTCCTAGTGTAATTTAAAAGTAAATCCATGCACAATAATCAACCAGTTAATTACTAGTGTAACAAAATAAACTTGTACATAAAATGTTTTGACTATTCAAATGCAGGGGAATTGTAGAAGAAGGCTGTTGGTGAAGGTAATGAAGCTTTCAGAAGCAGAGAACTCTAAATCTTCTTGGTATTATTTCCCATAGAACTCGGTAAGGGTTGGGTCTAATTTAAAGGTGTTTATCTCTCTCTGAGCTGCCCAAGAATGTTAAGAACAGTGATGCTGAAGATGAATGGCGAATAAAGCTTCCAGCTGGTGAGAGTGAGGTTGTGAGGCTGAGCAGCAGAGAGCTCACCAGGGCTTATAAATGCAAAGGATTTCCTCCCATTCTCCCAGGACGCTTGACAGACAATCTATTGCAGCGTATTGATGGGCATATCAGCAAGCATTGTTCTGTGGAGGGCCTGGGGTGTGGGAACAGGTCTTAAGGAGCAAGGGAATACATGCAAACTCAGGGGTGATGAAAAGCTAACGTGGCATGTGTGGGTAAATGTTTAACAACGTACTGGGGAGGGGGTGGGAAACTGTGTGTGTCTGTGCGTGTGTGCGTGCGCCAGTGCGCACACGACATGCATATACTCATACATACATAAGTTTATTATTGATTGTACTGATAAAAGGACGTATCACACAGATTCTGACAAATAATAACAAAAATGAAAATTGCTTCTCATAGAATACTTTTGCTGATGTTTGCTCAACTTATATTCATAACTGACCTATTCATAAATGAATGTAGTTTCGACATGAATGTTGTTAGATTTTTTTTCACATAAAAAAGACAAAAGTGGGGGGAAAAAAGACAAAAGTGAAACAGTGACGATGTCATCACTGACAGGAGCCTCTGCTGAACTGGAGGCTGCATGAATATTTGCCCATTTTTGTGCTATTTAGGCAACATAACAGCTACAGACACAACACGCTTTACATTGTACCTGTATTATTGACACTTTCTCCATCGCTCTCTTAGACAAGAAGAGAACACATCAAGCGTGCCCGCTTTCATGGTATAAATCTTCCCACTGCGGCCGCTTTCCAGCGACCAATGTGACATTGACCAGGGCAGAGGTGGGCGGCGATGTGCAGAGGCGTTTCTCCCAGACACACAGAGTAGAGGCCAGTAACCCCAAGAGCACAGGTAAAAGTAAAACACGGTGAAATAGTTCAGACACGGTGAGTTCTGAGCATTTATACCGTTGTTTTTAGAAAGATTTAGTTAATTTTGTGTTATTTACCTTTTAATGACGGCTTTCACAACTGGCTGACAGAATTCCTGAAGGTTAACACTCAGCCCGTATGAGTTCCTATGGTGAAGGGTCTTAATTAGGAGAGCGACTCCCACAGGTTAGAGATGCCCAGAGGCAGCTTAACTGAGGGTCATCTGGGGGGTTTCTACCTGACCAAACAGATTGGGAAAAGCTTGGTGACTCCCCTCCCCCCATGGGGTAGTGCAGCCCCTGCCAGCCCCTGCGCCGCCATCACTGGGCACCTCTGGGGGGTTGTCCCCTGGCTTTTTCCCCCCTCCCCCTGGGTGAGGGGAGTCGAGCAGAGGGCGGCAGGGAATGTTAACCTTGTGGGGGAAAAACACACCTGAGTGTTTAGAAATCACAAGGAAGAAGCTCTGAGAAGCCAAAGGCAATTCAGACTTGCTTTTGGAGGCAGAGCCTAGACATTTTGATGCACGCTGACTTTTCTCAAAATCGAACCTTTGGAGAGATTCGTGTGCTTAAAGGCTGGGGAGGGCGGTTCGAAGGTCATCTGTGTTCCGTGCTCAGGGTTCCTCTATACACAGCCTCAGCCCTCCTGCTTGTGCCTTTCCCACCTCCACGCATCCCTGCTCCTGCCCCATACCTGCCCTCACGTTCTCTCACATTTCTCCTCTTGCCTGCCCTTGGATAGGGTTTTTGTGTTTTTTTAAGCTTTCTCCATTCTTGCATTTGCTCATACCCACTACCCAGCTCAGCTAACAGATGACCCTCAAATTCATACTTCCTTCCAGAGCAGTCGAAGATGGGAAAAAGGGGTATTTCTGATACATTTTCATTTGAATTAATTCAGTGTCAACTGCTTTATTCCTGATAGCCCCCAAGACCCTCCATGGCAAGGGATCAGCCGCTGAGGAGGAGGAAGGCAGCGTAGGAGCAGGGGGTGTGGTGGTCCCCGGGGTGGCCGCCATGGGACAGGTGGAGGGTGAAGAAACTAAAATGCCTGCTGTCTTCCACTAAACCAGAAAGAAGCATGTTCTTTTGTTTTCTCCTTCCCACATTACGCTGAAGCCGGTCCTGAAGGCCCGCTCTGGGGTCTAGCTGGGAGCATGGGACTTTCAGAAGACGGCCCACTTGCTGCTTGGGCCGCTTCTAGTTTGGGGCATTCATTGATTTCTTTTTCCCAAGAGATACGTTTGGAGTTCAGGAGGATGTTTCTGTAGCATCAACACGCGCATGTATGCTCCTATATTTTCTATATAAATGCCATGTTTGATTTGATCTCTGTCATCTTTATATTCTTATTGTGCTTATTTTTGCCTCTATTTTTATTTTTTTTATTCTGAATATTTTCGTTGTGTTTATAATCTGAAAGGGTGTGTGTGTGTGTGTG
>NW_006294585.1:51352-60485 GCF_000327345.1 Myotis davidii
ACCTGGGCTCCTCCGAGTCCACAGGCAGGAAACCCCAGACGCTGGGCAGCCAGACTGTGTCTCACCACAGAAAGATGCCGCCCTCAGCTCTGCCCACTCCGGCCACACCCAGGCCCGACCTGCCGGGTCCTGATTGCACCGGAGATTGCTGTGGCCACCTGGTCTGGCCTTTGCCCCCCCCTCCCCAGACCCTGCAGTATTTGTGCAAGTGGGGAAGGGCTCTGCGTAAACATTCACTCCCTCGGTGACCGACGGCCCCCCACACCCACTTAATCCAAGTGGGGCGAACAGGGCCAGTTGTGTGTTCTGTTTTGCTTGTCTTTTAGGCTGCCAGATCTTTTTGACAGACTTTGCTATTTTTTAAAGTTGTCTAGACTCCTGCTGTCATGAGAGAGAGAGAGAGAGAGAGAGTTGCTGTTCCACTTATTTATGCATTCATTAGTTTCCTCTTTCCTCTTGAATGTGCCCCAATCGGGGATCAAACCCACAACCTTGGTGCATCAGGATGACGCTCTAACTGAGCTACCCAGTCAGGGCCATGTCACTGTTCTTGAGCCAGGCGACCACACTGGACTCTGGAGCCCACCCTTCAGGCCGGCCAACAAGGCGTTCGTTACTCAGAAGGTGTTCCACCCCCTGCCAGCCACCTCTCCCCAGTGTAGAATCTGCAGGAACCTCCCCCTCCCCCCCCAAAGCCCCTCCAGACAGGTTTTGTTAAAGGGACATGTAGCTGGAGGGCCCCTGGAAAATATGCCTGTGCTGTTTATCGCCACAGGAAATGTGAGACTTTTCCCTTAAAAAATATTTAGAGCTTTTCCCTGAAAATGCAATTAAAAATCAACAAATGTTTGCTTCAGTCACTCCTGCGTGCCTAAAAGTGTGTAAGGCCCTTTGATTGGACAGAAGTCCAAAGCGGGGCTGGGGGGTGGGGTTCCTACAGCAGCACCCGCCCCCTTCCCGGGAGAAAGGCCCGGTCTGCCGCATTGCTTCAGCTGTCAGAGGGGCAGCAGCACTTCCTTTTGTGTCCGGTAGATACCGGGACTCCATTAGCATTTTGTTGTTGCTGTTCTATAGGAAATGGGTGCGCAAGCTGCTGAGGCCCCTTCTGTCATTTGTTAAGTGTCCTGTGTCACGGACACATTCTTGAAGTTTCACTTCTCTCCACCCCAAGCCTCACTCGGCTGTCATTTATCAAGTGACACTGAAGTCACGTCTGATGTTATCGTGCCTGAAACCACACAGGTGCAGCCAGAAAGAGGAAAACAGATGGGGAGTTTTTTGGTTGTGTTTTTTTTTTTCATTTTGCAAGTCAAATGACCTTGGGGAGAAAACATGTCATAGTTTAGTGCTGCTGGGGACAGGGACAGGGACAGGAGCATCTTTGGGCGGTATTTTAGGAGACACAGCACTGCCTTAAACGTTCCGTAGGGGAAAGCATCAACAGGGCACTTCAGGTTTCGCTCTTCCCCACACCTCCCCCACCCCCTGACCACCACTTACATCAGTAGGCTTTGGATCAGCAGTCTTTAGAATCTGTTTAAGGTCCCCGTGTGGGTCCCTAAGACCCTTTTGGGGGATCCCTGAGGCCACACTGTTTTTATAGCGAGACTAAGACATTCTGTGCCTTTTTTGCGGTGGCATTGTCCAGAGACCACCGGACATTGGCTGTCACAGCACACGGAGTGCAGAGGCCGCTGTGAGCGTGCAGCTTCTACAGAGCAGGCATTCAAAGACTTAGGAAACTGAACGCCACTCTTCTCACTAAATGTTTTGGTTTAAAGCTTATGATTTTTTTCTTAAAATGATATTTCTGGTCATATGTAGCAGGTGTACGATTGTTACTTTAGAATAAATTGATGCATGTCTTGAAATTTTTTCAGTTTTAGCTTCTGATATGATAAATATGAGAATTCGTCATCTACATCAATCAAGAACTCTTTGGGATCGTCAGTGTTTTAGGAATGTACAAGGGTCTTGAGCCCTGACAGGTAGCTCAGTGGGTTGGAGTGTCATCCCATACACCAAAAGGTTCCTGGTTTGATTCCAGGTCAGGACACATATGTAGGTTGTGGGTTCGATCCCCAGGGGGGGGACGCATCTGAGAGGCAACCCATCAATGTTTCTCTCACATCCATGTTCCTTCTCTTTCTCCCCCTTCCTCTCTCTCTAAAAATCAATAATAACAATAAAGAAAAACATATCCTCGGGTGAGGATTAATTTTTTAAAAAGGTCCTCAGAAAAGTTTGAGAACCATGGATCTAATATAAGAGCTCTTAACTGAAGAGGAGGGAGGATCTGTGGCAATACCTCATTGGAGTGTAGCATGCAGCACCCCGGAGGGGATGGTGTCTGTGTAAAGTCCTGCAGCAATTGCCTGTGCCTGCAGAATATATTAAGATTTCTCACCCTGACCCTCAGCCTCTTCTTCTAGCTCTTTCTTCCTTACTGCCCTGTGCTCCAGGAACTCTGAAAGCCCCCAGGCCTTCCTACTTCATCTTTCTCTGCTCCTGTTCCCTGGGGTCTTGTCCCCCCTCCTCAATGGACTCCTACTGCAGAAGAACCCTCCCTCCCCCCACCCTCAACACCTGACCGTAGTGTTCCTCTCTGCTATGTTCTGTAAGGAGAAAACAGTGCCAATTCATAGATTGTGATAGAGAACAAATGAGTTCATTTCCAAAGTGTTCAGCACAGGACCTAACACAGAGTGAGGGCTCAGGTACTGCCTTCCATGATGAATAGAGGTGATTTAATCATGTACATTTCACCCCCGTTCAGATCGTAACTCCTCGTGGTGAGGGAGTTCTCTTGCTGGGCAGGACTTGGGGACATGCCTGCTGTCGGACAGTCTCCTTTAAGAAGTTCACCCAGAGCAGTTCTAGTCTGTGAAGGAAATGGCGGGAGACCCTATTATCCTCCTCAGGATTCTAACAGGCACAGCAGCCAACTTTTCATCCTTCAGAAATGTCTGAATGTCTGTTCCGATTAAGGAATGAGCAGGACGTTTACTGAAAACTGCACCAGGAACTCTCTGCAGTTTGGATTTGTTCTCGGCTGTTAGCATAATCGCCCGCCCCCCTTCCACAGCAGCCTCTGGGGTTGGCTGTGTGGCCTCTCAGGAGGAAACTGAGGCTCAGAAACAGGGAGCTCACTTCAGAACCACCTTGCACTGTGGGAGGAACTGTATTTGAAATCCACTTTGTCGGACATAAAAACCCACCATTTTTCCATTACAGCCAAATGTTATGAGTGATCCTTGTTTGAGTCATAGATTTAAAAAACAAAAAAAGTATAAAAGAATCTTAGGGTAGAATGTTAGCCTGCTAGGGCTGCCATACCAAGCACTACAGACTGGGTGGCTTTGAACAACCCAACTGTATTTTCTCATGGTTCTAGAGAGGCTAGAAGTTCATGATCAAGATGTTGGCAGGGCTGGTTGCTTTCTGAGGCCTCTCTCTTTAGCTTGTAGACGGCCTGCATCTTCAGTAGTTGTCCGGTGTGTGTGTGTGTGTGTGTGTGTGTGTGTGTGTGTGTGTGTGTCCCCAGATTGCCTTATAAGAACAGGAGTCAGATTGGTGTAGGGCCCACCCTAATGACCTCATTTTAACTTAATTACCTCTTTAAAAACCCATCTCCAAATACAGTTGCCTTCTCAGGTCCTGGGGGTTAGGTCTTCAACAAATAAATTTGGGGGCTGTGATTCAGCCCATAAAAAAAGTTAACTTTGAACATGGGCTGGGTATCAGATGGCATTACGGAATTCTTGTCAGCTTTCTCGGGTGCAATAATGGACTGTGGTTTTATAGGAAAATGCCACTTTGGGGGATCCGTGATGAGATGTGTAGGGTGAGGAGTGACATCTGTGTGTTACTTTTAGACGATTCAGTGACAACAAAAAGTCACGAGGGCAATGAAGAAAGAGCAAAAAAAAAACCCACCAAGAATAGGGACAGACTCAGAGAAAGGTCTGCAACACAGGCAATAGACAGGGGCCTATTGTCCAAACTATGTAAGAACTCCTGCAGCTCATTAAAAAAGGAGAGGCCCATATGTTATTTCCATTAAGGAAGGGCGTGTAGAATTATCACATATTTGCCTGAAGAGAGGGTGCTATCCAACCCAGAGGTCTCGAGGCAAAGGTTCAGAGTTCCCGGGCCTGGCTGGGTCTCAGTGTGCTCTCTCTGAAGGCTCAGGACAGGACACGCTGCCGGGAAAGAGCCATCCAGCCTTGCAATCAGGTCAGTTTGGTCCCCTGTGTGGTCAGTGTGAAGGGAGGCACTGGGGACACGGTGGGGTGGGCTCTGTTCACTGCTTGGGACTTGGGAGTGATGGCAAAACCACTGCACTCACTCCTCCCACACACCCCCGCCCCCAGATGTTGGCAAATGTTTTTGGTGATTCCGGTTCATTTATGACACCACCTAAGTATTATGGGATGTGACTGAGGTCAGTTAAGCTCCTTCGGTAGTGTTTATCCATTTCATTTCAAAAGCCTCAACAACCCAATATTAGAGAATTCAAGCCCATTGTCGGGTGTGTCTGAGGGCTAGTATTCTACCAAGTATGAGTAGTTCCATTTTCATCCTGAAACGTGTGTGTGTGTGTGTGTGTGTGTGTGTATGTGTGTGATTTTTACTAGTACCCTTGGTTTAGTTCAAGGCTATGGAAAACTCAAGTTAAATATCTCTGCTTTCAGTTGTTAGTAAACTCAGGAAAGCTTCTGAAAGAAAAGTAGCACATAACCCATGCTTTACGGCGAAGGGGAGCCTCTGAGAGGAAGGGAAGGAGGCGGAACGCCCCGTCTGGACGCCCTGGTGTGGCGCGTGTGTTCTCTTGTGGTACCCTTGGTTTAGGTCAAGGCTATGGAAAACTCAAGTTAAATATCTCTGCTTTCAGTTGTTAGTAAACTCAGGAAAGCTTCTGAAAGAAAAGTAGCAAGTAACCCATGCTTTACGGCGAAGGGGAGCCTCTGAGAGGAAGGGAAGGAGGCGGAACGCCCCGTCTGGACGCCCTGGTGTGGCGCGTGTGTTCTCTTGTGACAGATCAAGCGAAGGCCTGCTTCCGGCCCTGCATGGGGATGAGACGTGACAAGTGAAGTCAGCGAGTCCATGAGCAGACATGTTTGTTTATGCCAAATTCCGGACAAAACATTTATTTGAAAAATGAAAAATATTTATGTCTTGAAAAGCGTTTTGGTGGCAGAGGGAGATGGAAAGTTTTTAATAATTTTCTTCCAAAGCTCTACTTATATGCTCCAAAATCTGCTCTTACGTCTTACACTTAGGAGACAATGATCTCGGCTGCTGGGTTTCGCTAGCACTGCAGCAATCTTGGTTCTGAGAACTTTTCTTCTTTGTTCCAATGTGAGGGTATCATGGTTTCTTCCATTAAGAAGAGGGAACATTCCCATAGGCCATTGTGGTGCAAATCTCAGAGTGAAGAGAAATGGAACTTGAACTGACAAATAACAGTGGTCTTTTTTTTTTTAATCAGCACTAACAACATTTTTGAGAAGAAAACTTAAACATCTGGTTTCCTTTTGGGAAACTGCACTGTTTTTTTTAACCTTAATCTTAAGTCTTAAAAACTTACTTGTCTAGTTTGCAAATATGAAGTTAAAAAAAATGACTACATACCTGAGAAATCCAGCATCGACACAGATTTTGTTTGTCAGGATTATAGGGTTAACAACACTGGAAACCCAAGAGCCTGCCTGGCAGCTGGGATACAGATATCTGTGTCAACATGTGCTGGCCACAGTGAGCAAAGTTTCCATCACACTCTGGCCTCAGCCCTATGGAGGGGGTTTATCCCCATCTGCGATCATTAAACCATAAATCCTGGATGATAGAGACGATAATAAACAACTTCTGCTATGTTGCCTCCCAGACATGTTGCTATGTAAGATGCCAGGACTTTTATGGAATGCAGGCTTTACTCTATGTTTTAAGAACAGACGACGGCCCCTGTTAATATTTGATTTTTTAATGATATACTTGCAACCACATGATAATGGGGTTTTTGAATAGAACCCGTTCTTATACAGAATCGGGAGTGCACATTTATTCTTATATCTGACATATGGGCAACAGATTGAGCCCAAAGTAAATGTTTTAAAGGTTTGGTAACATTGGAATGATGGTCTGAGGAAATGCGATTTCTGCCGTCACACTGGACAGGGAAACAATCATTTGGGCATCTGAACTCCCACTTTTTAGAGGTTTGAAATGTAATATGTTTCTGCTTGGTTTTTTCTCCGAGTTGGGTTTTCTGTTTTACTGTCAATTGCCACTGCTGTTTAATACGTGTCTATTTTTGCTGGTGTAAACTTCAAAAGGACGTGGGCCGAGTAGAAAACCCCTTGCCTGGGAAGAGGAGCATGAGTAGCATCTTTCCACACTCGGCACTCTAATCCGGCTTCCCTTTAGGCTCCTTTGAGATCAGTTTTCAAAGAGTCCTCAGCAAACGGACATTTGTTTGGGGGTAGTAGGTAGGTAGGAAAACGCACAGGCATGCGCCCACACGTGCACACCCACACACACTCACACACACTCACACTCTTGTCCTTTGTTGGCCGTGCTGTACCCTCTCCATCTAGATTAGGTATTAACTTGACTTGGCTGGAGGAGCTCGGGGTTGAATTCATTGAGTTCGGTAGAGTTGGTTAATATTCTGCCTCCGGTATTAGTGGCCTTCTAATCTAGCAGAGAGGATCAGGCAGTGGTTCCCAACCTTCTGTGGCCATGCCCCACCTAAGCATCTCTGAAATCCTGATGCCCCCCTGTGACATATAATTCTTATTACTCAAAAAGTGAACTCCTATTCACATGGAGGAAGCCTAAAAGGCCATTAACTTGCTCTAAACAAGCTTCCAAAGATCATGGCATCCATGAAAGAGAAAAAGAAAAGAACAAAAGGACAGTTGTATCGAGGAAGAAATCACTAAGAAATTGTTTAAAAAATAATACGAAGTGATATGAAAAAAATAGCAAATAAAGTTTCAAAACATAACAGAAATGCATAAATAGGTCACAGCAGAGGTAGTACTGAGGAAGAAATCACTAAGAAATTGTTAAAAAAATAATAATATGAAAAAAAGCAAATAAAGTTTTAAAACATATAATAGAGAACTGGAATGCATAATTTTGTCACATATATTTGTATACTGTATATGAGTTCCCATAGAGCCATAAGAAATGCAAAAAATTCACTCTTAATAACTCTTTCTTGAATTGCCCCCGCCCCCCTTAAAAATCAAATTGCTCCCCTGTGGGACGTGTAACCCATGTTGGAAACCACGGGATAAGGTGATTGTGCAATTGTTGTGTTAGCCTGTAGAGCAATGATCTGCATTGTAACAATAACCCAGGTGACTCATAGGCACATAATGTTAGAAACGTCTGTCCATGTGACAAGTGGGAATGGCAGTGTTCTCACCCCCACACATATGATGGAGCCTCTAAGCAAGTGGAAAGCAATGGAAATGGAGAAGTTAACCCAAGAGAAAATGTGTGTGTGTGCATGGCATGCACACACATGCTGTGGGCTGAGGGTGACCTGCTGAGAGACTGATAAAGAAGAAATTAGTGACTCTAGCCTGGAGACTGGACTGACATTGGCCACAGTGGAGTACCTGGTCAGGGAGCCACTTTGGATGTGAAGGGCGGGATTCATGCCAGTTTGGGCTTGAGATGACTTCGGTACATCTTAGTGCTGTGTCCCCAGGATGGCTTTGAATAAAGGACTGAGCACAGGGGCACACTGCTGCTCAAAGTACATGCTTCTGAAAGCCACTTGACAACTGTATGAAGGCCTCAAATGTACATGCCCTTGACCCAGTGATTCTATTTTTAGGGTTATACCCTAAGAAATCAACCTTTCTGTACACCCAGTTGATTATATACAAGGTTTTACATTGCTGCAATAAACAACCTAATATTTTAACAATAAAGGATAGGCGCTAGTCTGTGTAAGTAAGATTTCCTAAGAACTATCCATGATACAGTAAAATGTTTAAGACAGGTTAGAAAGGAGAGGATCAAGTTAACATGGAGTAGTCATTTTAAAGTCAATACTGCATAGAAAAGAATGGCAGGAAATTAGACCAAAAAGTAGTGCTGATAATAGTTAGCACTTGATACTAATAGCTTTGATACTTTTATTTTTATTTTATTTAACTTTTCTATATTTTTCAGGATTTTCACGAATTCTACAATCAGAAAAAAATGTTTTATTTGTTACCTAAAAGTTAAGAATACTTCTCTTGGCAGCCTCTTCCCAGCCAGAATGGTTGCAGCCAAAGGCTATTTGAGGGGGAATCACCGATGAGACCACTCTTCATATGTGAACAGTACTATCCTAGAGCTCTCCTCAGAGATCTCTACCGTGGTCAGCTGGGGGGTCCAGGGGAGAATGGTACTCAGGGAACAGATCCTGGTTAGGACCTTAACTTTACTCTGGATGTGATGGGAAGCCTCTGAGGGAGTAGAACCAGGAGTATTGTGACCTTGCATATGAGCAGCATTGCTCTGGCACCTGCCCTGGGAGGCACCTGTGTAGCAGGGAGGCCGTCAATAGGAGGCTGCAGCAGTCCAGAGGAGAAGGGATGGGGCCTGAGTCAGGGTGGGAGCTGTAGAAGTGGTGAACCAGGATGAACATCAGCCGAGAGTACAGCCAACTGGACTTGAGGGTAGCTTAGTTGTGGGGCATTGGAAAGAAAAGAGACAAGGATGAGGCAAGGACATTGGCCTGAATATCTGAGCGCAGTTGGCATCATTGGCTGAGGTGGGGAACATGAGGGAAAGGCCGTTAACAAGGGTGAGAAATTAGGCGTCTGTGGTAGATCTCAGGCATCTCAGCTTTCAGCAGTGATGCCAAGTAGGCACTTGGATGTGTGAATCTGGTGTTCAGGAGCGAGGTCTGGGGAGGAGATGTACACCTGGAACTATCAGCAAATCAGTGGTATTTGCAGGCAGCGGGTAGATAAGGTGGCAGAGAGGCAGAGTAGACAGAGAGGAGGCTCGAAGGTGGGGGAGGAGGAGGAAGACCCAGCCCAGGAGAAAGAGCCCCAGCAGGGGAGGGAAGCCAGGAGCCTGTGTTCTCCTTGAAGCCAAGTGAGGAAAGCAAGTCATTCCT
>NW_006294585.1:61253-71031 GCF_000327345.1 Myotis davidii
CCAGCTCCCTGCCAGGGCTCCTCAGCCCCAGGTGCTCCCAGGGGCTGGCGGTCTGCTCTGCCACGGCCACCACGCTGCCCACCAGAGTGTCCCGCTTTCTGGCCTACTGAGCATCGGAGCAGTCTCCCCCTCTCAGGACCCTGGAGTCTAAAATAAGCATGGGCATTTCTGATATTTTCTGAAGAGTTTTTGCTGCAGACTAGCAAAAGGTCAACAGCTCAAAGTTCTCTCCTGAAAATGCCTGTTACAATGCTCAGTGTGTGTGTGTGTGGCGGGGGGCGGGGGGGCGGTCGGAGTACACTAAATTGTTTAATCTCCATTCTCATTCTAAGCAAACAGGCAGACTGTAAAGAAAGTGCCACAGTATTAGCCACGATTGTCTGAGTTATAAGTGATACTTTCCCCTTGTTTTTCTTTATTCTCTAAACTTTCTACAGTGTGCATCTGTTATTTTTTTAATTAAAAAGATGTGGGTATAAAGATTGCTTCCAAAGTCCAATTCGTCTTGTCTGCTTTTATGACCTGCCTTGGCAAATGGGGACCCAGAGGGCTGCTCTCGGTCTTTGGTGCTGTAGTGTACAGTGAGCCTGGGGTGGCCCGGTGTTGGTCACAGGTCGGGGTGGCACTGGTGAAAGACGAGAGCTGACACTGCTGCCTTGGCCATGGGCAGGCACTGGCCGTGCAGGATGCCACACCTCTCTTCCTCTCTTACTCCTGGCGTGGTGGGGAAGGTGTCCAGTGGCCATCACACATTAGGAACACCAGTGTCAGAACTAGCGTGCGTTTTCTCTCTTGATCTCCCAGTGGCCCAGTGAGGCAGACAGAAGGGTCCTCTTGCTCCTCAGTTATGAGGACACAGATGCCGGAGGGGTTACACCACCAGGAAATTCCACTGGGGGGAAGAGGAGTCTGAACCTTGTTTCCTTACACCAGTCAGCAATGGTTTCCAAGTCTTTTAAAGCCATAACAGCTATGTAGAAGTGACATGTTATATGAAAATATATACAGATATGCAAAACATAAAATAGAATTGTTTAGAGTAGGAAAGGGAATGTGTGTGGTAGGGGAAGGACTCTCTGATTCCTGGTGTTGAAGGAGCAAAGATGAAAACTCACTGGCACCACGAGGGATGGAAAGAGGAAATCAAAACCAGCCAAGGGCATGGAGAAGACAGCAGAACGCTGGGAGTGCTTGAGGCGAGTTCAGTATCAGACAACTCTAGAGGACCCTCCCAAAGATCAGTGTTGTTCAGAGCTGCAGAGGGGAGATGATTGACACCAAGTAAGAGCCGAACTTGCAGCAAGAGGAGGCCTGCATCAGTGATAGACGAGTCTCCTGAGTGGGGGACACGTGATTCTGCACAGGGGACAGATGAATAAGAAGCATGTGTATTGAAAATTCTCTGCTTGTTCAGTGTTTTCCTTGAAAAAATGAGCAGAAACGACAAGCCAGAAGGGTGGGCAGACATTACTGGTAAAAGAGTGTGGCCCTGGGCTGGATTTGGGATACAGAGAACAAAACTCATGGAGAGGGCCGGTGAGGGATTGGTGGGAGAATGAAAGGGGAGATGGAAGAATGGATATTTCTATGGTGGGGCATGCTTTCAGACTCACCTTAGTGGGGAGAGAAACCCCTTCCTCTAAGAATGTGTGAGGATGGCAGGAAAACTGGAGGGTCTGTTGGTTGAGGGGAAGTTGGAGATGCTGTGGACTGATGTTGAGCGCTTTCATCAAGACAGGTGTGGAGGGGAAACATGGAGGAACGGAGGGCTAAGGTTCTACAGCATGTTAGGACATTTAACACAGCTTTCTTCTGCATGCCCAGGAGGACAGAATTTATCTGTGGCTTCCCCGGCTTGTCGTTGGTCACAGCCATCCCACCCCTGTCCCCCCTGCACCATCATCAGGTGGGAGGCAGTGTTTGTGTGTGTCTGTACACCTCACTCTGAAGCCGCTTCCAAAGCTTCAACTCTGGGTCTCCTTGACTCACTTAGTTCAATCCATTTGTATTGAGTTCCAGATGTGTGCTGAACCCTCTGCCTGTCCAACTTCCAAAAGCTATTAATCTTTAAACTCTCCATTGACTTTGTGGCTCCCTGACCTAGTCCTAAATTCCTTCAGACACCCTCTCTTAGCAGTGCCTGACTTATTCATCATTGCCAGTCCTTTGGCCTCAGGCCATGGCGGACACCATAATCCTAGGCTTGATTGGGGTTTGGCCTCTGCTTGCAGAGCTCATTGCTGCTGCTTGGGTTCCAGGAGGACCCAAGAGGCCGGACAAGGGAGTGGCCCAGGGCTGCGGGGTGATGTTGCACGTTTCCTACTAGGGGGAGAACAAGAGAAAGCTCAAGTGTTGCTGAGAGCAACTTAAGGGAAAGTGGAAGGAAGGTGGGGTCTATGACAGGGAGCATAAAGGGCGACACCCTTAGCTTCTAAAGATAGAAAGTAGATATTTGAGTGTGTATGTGATAGGGGAAGGGGGTTTGTGAAGAAGTTGTGGTTAGAGAATCTACTTTACGTCTAGAGGTCCTGCCTTGTGTGGGAGTCTAGAGGAGCATTTCTCCATTTTTCTCTGTGTAGCTGTCACCTGGACGCTAGCTGAAATGCAGGTTCCTACCCAGGAGGTCCGGGGCCAGGCTGAGAGCTGCGTTTCTCACGTGCTGCTGACAACCCTGGTGAGGACGCTTGTGTCTGGATCATACTTTGAGTAGCCAGGCGCCAGGGCACTGTGAGGTGTGGTTGATGGAGGTCTGTGCTGAGAGAGGCTAAGGAGACTCTAGATCAGCCGTGGGCAAACTACGGCCTGCGGGCCGGATCTGGCCTGTTTGAAATGAATAAAACTATTGAAAAAAAAGACCATACCCTTTCATGTAATGATGTTTACTTTGAATTTATATTAGTTCACACAAACACTCCATCCATGCTTTTGTTCCGGCCCTCCGGTCCAGTTTAAGAACCCACTGTGCCCCTCGAGTCAAAAAGTTTGCCCACCCCTGCTCTAGATCATGGGACCTCAATATGAAAGCTGAAGCTGTCAAGAGTCATGGGGAACTGAAGAAATATGGGAAGCTGGCTGCAGAAGACAGGTGGTGCCAATGAGAATCCCTCTGTGGAGACCTGGACTAGGAACAAGCATTTTGATCTGACATGATTCTTTTTTTACCAAAAGTCATGCGATAAAGCTAGTTGTCTCTGTATGACTCTCTATTATTTTGGTGAATAGTAATACTTTTATCATGGGAGAGTCAGGTTATGAGTATAAAGAACCTTTTATTTGCTGGGGAGCAACTTGTGCACACTGGTTACCAATCTCCTGAATTTTAGACCCTTGGCTATTTATAGGTTTTGATTTTCAAATAAGTGATGTATGTATACATGTGTGTGTCATGTACACATTTATATACATAAATACACATATTGTTATATAAATATTACATATACATAAATATCACCATGTATAAATCCCAGAATCTTGGAGCTAAATGGTAATGTAAAGATTAGTCCAATCCTCTGATTTTTAGATGAACTATTCAGATACAAGAAGAACAGTAAATAATGTGGGCATGCTCATGTTTAGAAGTCTTCTTGGTTCATTTAAGATCTAAGGAACTAATCTAGACCTTTGACTATGAATAGACTGAAAAAAAAAAGAGGCTTCAGACTTAATAGTAGGGTTGACTTTTATGTTTTCCTGGTCACCATATGTTGGTGGCGCAAGCCTCTAATTCTTGGGAAATGTCAACTTTTGCATAAATAGTATACACAGGCTGTGATATTATAATTTTTAGTATTAAAAAACCCTTACTAGTCATTCTTGTAATTACTTTTTCATAAAATCTCTCTGAATTATTACAAAACAAAATAGTCTTTTCCTTGTGTGTAGAACGGACATTTGAAAGCGACGGGGCTCTGCTGGCCCTGATTACCCTGAAGTCATTGTCCATTGGTGAATGTCATCTGCCTGTGGGGACACAACTCATAGAACAAGGTCTCTTTTGAATAGTTTGCTTCTATTTACTTGCTGTTCAGTGATGGCAACAAAGCTTTTCATGGTTACAAGCACAATGTAAAGTTGTTCTGATAAATATAGGCAGTTCAGCCAAGTGAAGAGTGAGAACCCCTGATTGTTTGGCTGGTGGAGATAAGGGGGAAGGTAATGGAGTCTTCCCCTCCGAGAACAGATTTGCTGACACCAAGATGTGAATTCCCTGCCAAACAGGCCCAGATACCGGGCAGGGAAATTCACTAAGCTTCTAACAGCCATAGTAGGATTTATCATAGGAAAGCGGGAAAGATGGCCGACAGAGGCAGCCTTCGGAAGTGCCATACCCTCCTTGATCCAACAGAGTCTGAAGGCGCTTCCTTGCTATTGGCTATGAACACTGCCCTGACCAGTGCTCTATGATTGGCTGCAGCACAGTTCTGTCTCTTGCACATTCGATGAGATTCTAGTTTGGATGTGAATCAGTCCTACATGCTTGAGTACCACCATGTGAATGGCACTTTGGGAATACCAAAAGGGTATGGAAATAGGGTTCGAAAGGTGGGACTGTAACTTCTATTGTGTCCACCATATATACCATAAATACGCGTTGCCTCATTCTTTAAATGATATTTATATATTATTAATTCTAAGTTTCTGTAAAGAAGCAGCCTGTTAGCTAAATATAAGTTCAAGTTAAGGTGGTAATAAAAGAAAACCATAGGAGATGTCCTGGGGATTCGGTGGCCATATCACATTTGACTTAGGTATATGCGACTGGGAGAAGCCTCAGTATTAAAAATCAGAGCTTTTTTGTCCTCGCTGGTTTAGCTCAATGGATAGAGTGTTGGCCCGAGGACTGAAGGGTCCCGGGTTCTATTCCAGTCAAGGTCATGCACCTTGTTTGCAGGCCCACCTGGTTAGGCACATGTGGTAGGAAACCAAATGATGTATCTCTCTCACATCAATGTTTCTCTCTCTCTCTGTCTCTCCCCCTCCTTTCCACTATCTCTAAAAATCAATGGAAAAATATCCTTGGGTGAGGATTAACAAAAAACATTTTTAAAAAATCAGAGCTTGTTATTTCTTCTTTCTGAGAAATGAGGACTGTGCTAAGTGCAAGCTGATGGCCACAGCATGTACTCGCCCTTTCTGAAGCACGTGAGAACCTACTCTCTGCTGGGCGCTGTGTGGGCACCACCTCTGTGCTGAGTACCATGAGTCACTGGGAGGCATGAGAGAGACTACCTGACTCTCAGACTCACTTTTAGTTTGGTTTAGGAGGAAAGGTCAACATGCCTGTTAAATGAAAACAAAGTGTGTGATCAAGTGACCACATGAGTGGTAGAGAATAATAAATAGGGAAAGGATTTTGTAGTGAAGGAAAGTGCATAGCCTAGGGCAGTCTAGGAACCTGTGATGGAATTGATGGACTTTTAAATAGTAGTTGCGAGAAAAAAGATGGGAAGCTCAAAGGCACATAGTATGCCCCGAGTCATTATCTATTGCCATGTTGACTTGTGTAATTGAACCACATTCAGGGCTGACCAGAAAAATGCATCGAGACCTAAAACTTAGCTCTGGAATAAAGCTTTCTTCTTCTTCTTCCTTTTTTTAAAATAACGTGAATAGAAATAAACATTTTAAATATTTTAACCAAAAGGATAAATCAATTTCTCCATCACTAGATCAAATGGCTTAAATTCAGACATGAGGAAAATTTTAACTCTCCATTCTAGACTCCAAACCTAATTCTGGGGGAAAGCCATTAAAGTAATGAAGTAATGAAACGATTGAGTATAAATCTTTATTTTGTAGAGACTGCAGGGAATGCTTGGAGGTACATCATCGTTTGTGAGCTTTTGCATTATTACAAACACCAGCATCTTGGCCTGAGAATTACGGCTTCTGTGGTTTGTAACTGACTGCAGGATAGGGTGGTAGGAATTTTTAGGATGTTACCCTTCCAAGAAGAGTTGGGAGGTTTTTTATTTTATTTTTGGATGCAGAGACAGAAAACAACCCAAGTTTTAAAGTAGTTGCGTGACTCTTCCCCTGGAAAAATTATCAGTTCTCAATTCTGTTTAATTTGAATATTCAATAGAGCTGTCACTGGGAACTGAAGGAAATGAAAATATAGGCAGATATAGTTCCTGCCCAGAAAGGGCTTAGGACAGGACGTTTTGAATCTCACACAGTTGTGTGACAGCTTTTCACCCACTTACCCAGCACATTTCAATTCGTTTCCTGGAGAGCAGTCAACTGTAGCTTTACTATTTTTTAAAAAGTTTTGTTTGGGAGAGTTGTGGAGACTTGTGTACTGCAAATTTTGCTTTTAATAAATGACATGGAAATGTTTTCAGTGCCCTGAAATAATTGAATGTGAATTTTAGGAGTCTTGTAATTAACATAAAAAAATAGGAAAGCTATGGATGGACATTGTAGAGGAATCAGACTTCTGTTGTTCTTTCTTTTGGAATCTGTGGGTCACCCTGCTATCGTTTGTAGTTCTGAAGAACTGGGAAGCGTGTCTGTGTCAGTCTAATGTTGTCCTTTTCAATGTTTCTAACCTCAGTCACCTTCACTTGTTGGACCAACCTCTCAGCGTCTCGGGAGCTACATTTTTAAAAATTCCTTTCCTGGGTTCAAACATATTACTCGTCATCATATCCATTTACAATAAGTTACGACTGTGATATTTGGGGATTTGTTCAGTTTCTAGACGTGGAATTTTTAAATATACAATTGATTTAACAGCTTTACAGGGAACATAAGTAAACTTAGCCTCTCGTAATGTTCATGTTAACTAGAAGCTACAGCCTGAAGCAGGTATATTTTCAAAATGTCAAGTATATCATGAATGAGGAAACTTGACAGGTGTGCAGTGATATGGCAGACACCTGCCAAGTGGTGAAACGTACAAGGGCCCTAGTTCCGTGCTCTGAACAGCACTCAGAGTGGATCTCGATGGTGTGGAGCTCGGTAGCTAGGGATTTACCAAAGGCAGGGCTGTGGGCTTTCTCTACTTTAAATTTTGGGTATTAACAGAGGGCATTTTTAAGGTGAAGGGAATGAAACAGTTATTATCTTTCAGGGTTGTGTTATCATTTGTAGATAAGTTAATGGCTTCCTGTGATAATAATTGTGGATCAGCATACCTGACATTTCAGTTCTCTTTAAAGCCAAAAGTTTTTGTTGAAAAAACCATGTATTTATAGATATGAATCCCTCTTCAGGGTCATTAGACAAACTTCAATGTGGTCATGCTCATGAAAAGAAGCCCTATTTTGAATTTTTTTATATGAGTAACGATTTTAGCATCAAATAGCCAGATCACGCTATGTCATTCATTGCTTTTAAAACAATATTAGTGCAATATATACAACGTCTATATATAATATTACATAATATAAAGAATGATTTCTATTTCGAATATGTAACTATATGTAAAATTATATATAATGTATTCTATTATGAATTAGTGTATATTATGCATATTATGTCACGCATCTAATATATACTCTATGTAAATAGTCACACAAACAGAGAGGAAGCAACGTGTCCTTGAGCAGCTTTGTGCAGGGACAAGGCCGCCCTGGTTTACCCGGTGCAGCATCTACTGGCCTGTATGTGGTTAACTTCGCCCCGTCGGTCTGTGTTTTGGTTCACTGAGCACTTCCTCCTGTCCTTTCCTGTGACCATCCATTCTTCACAAGAGAACAGACATTGCCCCTGGACAAGGGAACAGACCTTCCTGTCCTTGATTTTGTTGATAATCTTGCTTTCAAATCAGAGTTTCGATAAGAAATCCCTTGCTTTGTCATTTTTAGTTAGCTTCCCATGTTTGGAGCCTTAGGTTGAACTCATTTTGAGACATTCTCTTTGTTGGGAGTTAGATGCCTCATGAATAAGGGTTGATTTATTCTACCCTAAAGGAATGGATTGCTTTAAGAATCTATATGGTTCAGAATGAGATGAACTCAAACATGAAACCTCATTCTTAAAGTGGAGCCCCTACTGATGGTTGCTATGTTAGTGTTGATCGTCACTAACGTGTTTCTTTCCTAAAGTCTCTGCGGAACCTTTGCTCTGCAAAACGAGGGTATTAGCATCCTTCATTGGTCTCTTCTCCCCTGTGACGAGGCCTGGTTTGCCCAGGACTTTCCCAGTTTTAGCACTAAAAGTCCCACGTCTTGGAAACCCCCGGGTCTCAAGAGGGTTGACCCCAACCTAAGATCTTCCTGTGTGTGTGTGTGTGTGTGTGTGTGTGTGTGTGTGTGTGTGTTAAATTATAAATTTTACAGTACCATGCTTTAATACTTTTGTTATATTTATTGTTACAGTGACACTATGAACATTTGTTTTGTCTATAAATTGTTCCTAAAAATCAAAAGCCAGTCTGCCAATATTATACACTGTGAAGCCATGTACTAGGATTAATACAAAGGGAGAGAAATTCCATCCTGGTCACTGAATTTCGCTGCTTTAAGATTTTCCCAATGTCTTCATTTCGATTTGTTTAATAATCTGAGAAATTTCCCATCCTTGTTCTTTTTTTTTTCATGAAGGGAATGTGAATATCTATGACTATTATTTCAGCCCTTAAGAAAATATTGTTCTTTTCTATTAAATTTATTGGGGGTGACATTAGTTAATAAGATTATACAGGTTTCAGGTATTCAATTCAACCGTGTAGCATCTTGTATTATATTGTGTGTTTACCAACCCAAGTTAAGTCTTCTTCCATCACCATGTATCCCTCCTTTACCTTCTTCTACCTGTCCCCACCCAAGAAAGTATTGTTCTTGACAAGGAGGATCTTGACAGATGATCTTCTTGGATTGCTTAGAATTTTTCTTTTCCAGAATCAAATGCTTCTTTAATTTTTAGATGGAATGTACTATCACTGTCTTCCACCAAAACCCCAGCTCCAGCTAAGTCACCTGTCTTGCTTCCTTGAAACAATTGTGTCTTGTCTACTTTCTATGCTCTCCCACTGATTTTAACACCTTCCTTTCCATCTCCCAACTCTCTGATTGCCCTCCCTCTACCCCATTTACACAGAAAGTTTGGGACACCCCCCCCCCTCAACCAGAGGGAGTCTCCCCTCTCTCTTAACATTCATTGACCCTTGCTTGAGCCTTTCTTGTCATTGCCCCCTCCTCTGTCTTGCTGAGGGTCACCACAGCCTAAGATGAAGGTAAACAAGGGTATCAAGACGACAAGAGAATTCCTAGGCATGGGAGGGAGAAGGTGGGGAGTTCTAGTGATCGGATGACGCCAAGTACCTAGTGGGTAAAAATGGCTAATCAGTGGTTAGCAGCTTACATTTCTGTCTCTTACCTGAAACTTAATTGGATTGAAACTTAATTTTTCAAGTTATTTTATTTCCCAAAATTCTTCTAAGTAACCATTAGTCAATAGATGACCAAAGTAGAAACTATTAAAATTCTCTTTATGTAGTGGGGAGCGGAATTATAGAACCTGGATACATTCTCTTAGCATTCATTGACCCTCGCTTGAACCTTTCTTGTCATTGCCCCCTCCTCTGTCTTCCTGAGGGTCACCACAGCTAGAGTAGGATGCCTAAGATGAAGGTAAACAAGGGTATCAAGATGACAAGAGAATTCCTAGGCATGGGAGGGAGAAGGTGGGGAGTTCTAGTGATCGGATGACGCCAGGTACCTCGTGGGTAAAAATGACTAATCAGTGGTTAGCAGCTTCCATTTCTGTCTCTTACCTGAAACTTAATTTTTCAAGTTAATTTATTTCCCAAAATTCTTCTAAGTAACCATTA
>NW_006294585.1:71321-72743 GCF_000327345.1 Myotis davidii
CAGGAACCCATGAGGGAGGGTTTTGTGGGCTCGGCCGAAGAGTGCGGGTTCCTCTGGACAGCAGTGGGGCGCCTTCTGCAGGACTGAAGCAAAGCGGTCACATGATCACGTTGGTCAGGTGGATGACCAGATGGAAGTAGGGTTGGAGGCAGACCCTGTCAGAAACTCCTGAAGCCAGGGACTGAGGCGATTCTAGCTCCTGTCCAATCCTAAGGTTTTATTCCGTGTGAACTGCGCTGCCATTAGACTAGTTTACTGGGTATTTTAGGATGACTCGCCTCTTTTAGAGCTAGAGGGCACATTGGAGATTCGGATGCAATGCTGCCATTTGACAAATGGTAGAACCCAAGGCCTGAAGAGAAAGAAGCGGTTCCTCCAAGTCAGACAACTCGTTTCTAGCAGAGCTTGGGCTTGGACCCAAGTCTCCTGATTCTAAAACCAAGGCTTTTCCTCTGACACCATCCACCTGTCCTACCTGCTCAGTGCTAAGCACATGCCCAGGCCAATGGCCCATCTCAGGATCTATCGCCTGGTGCCGATGGAGCAGAACATGATATTGGCAGATGTACTATTGTTCTCTAGTCGGCCCAGGCCTGGCTCTCCCAGATGACATTTTTCTACTCGTCCCTAATCTTCCCAACTGCACATTCCTGCCCACCACATTCAGAAGATGGTCTTGTCATTCAGTTCCCAGAGAAAATAGAAATCACCCAAGAACACTGGCCGCTGCCTGTCATCACGTCCAATAACTCTCACCTGCCTGCCCCTTCTTGAATCAGTGCAAGTGTCCAGAACTTACTGAATGCTGAGTGCTGGACCCTGGGCCCCAGTTCCTTCTGTCTTTTTCAGGGCTGCTTTTGATGATTTTCCATAGTCTGGTATTTTCAACCCCTTCTTCTCTGAAAGATCTTTCCTGTGGGCATTTATATCTCACCTGGTCTCTCCCATTTAAAACGCTGCTTAGGAAACCTACCCAGTGAGCACACTGCACTCAGTTACTCATTTAACAGTCATTTGTGAGCAGCTGCCACGTGCTAAGCCTTGGGCTCGCCACCGTGCACAAAAGAGATGCAGCCACATGTGGGCTAAGGGGACACGGGTGCTAAATCTCTGTGCTTGCTGAACATCACGATTGAGAGTGCGATTCTCACTTTATGGCAGTAGGTGTTATGTTTCCGTTTTCTCCTGGGGACTGTGTTTCTTTCATAGTGAAAGCTGTGGCAGTGTGACCTCTCTGGCATAGCTGTGTACTACAAAAGTCCCACCCTTTGCTCTGGGTTTTACACCCAAGTATCTGGGCTTAAAAAAATGCACACAGTCTTATCTGGTTTGGCTCAGTGGCTAGAGTGTCAGCTTGTGGACTGAAGGGTCCTGGGTTCGATTCCAGTCAGGGGTACATGCCCAGGTTGCCAGATCGATCCC
>NW_006294585.1:72834-77841 GCF_000327345.1 Myotis davidii
AATCACAAAAAATATTTTTTTTAAATGCACATTAACAGCCAAAGAAATAGTAATCTGCTCATGTTGTTAGAAATCACACAGATTTATTCTAAAGAAAATTAATTGTTAAATAAATAAACCATATTACAGATCATCTAAACTTACAAGGTGGATTGAAGGAAAGCCTAGTCGTTTTCTGTGAAGGAAACTGAAAACATTTTGCAGGGAAGAGTGAGTTCCGACTCCCTGAGCTATTTTTTAAAGGGGCCATTCACATTCAGTTTGAACCTTTTAAATCAGAAAAATAAATGTGCAAGCACAGCTACACATGCTAACGACACATTTAATACAAGGAAAAATTGCTTTCTCCCGGACAGATTGGAGATGACAGGGTTTCTTTGCCCTCATCAGTTACCACCCTTCTATTTCCCTCATGGGCTACAAAATTCAATTTTAGCATTTCCCCTCTTTTCAGAAGTAAAAACAGACCACATTAGCAAAACCAAAGATTTCCAGGAAGCAGCAGTGGCTGTGAGGGTGAGGAGCGTGCAGATGAATAAATCATTGTTCTGTAAAAGCTGCACAATGTTGTATTGGGAGTCGGCCCTTCAAGTTTTTGTTTCCTTCCTCCCCGGTCCCCAACCTGAAAACTCAATGAAATATACTCAGGATGGATGTTAAATAAAAGCTCTGTGATATATTTGGTGCTTTGATTTTAAAAAACTGATGTCATATATGTCATAGCCGGTGGTCCCTGACTGATGTGGAAAGGTTAAAAAATAAAGGCCTTCAGTGTAAGGAAATTACCTTTCTAAGTATAACATTCTAAAGTGGTGCAACAGTTTTTTTCCATATGTTGCCTGAATAAAAGTAGTGGGGTTTTTTGACAGAAGCCTAGTTTTTTTTTTTAAAAAAAAAAAATTAGTACTTGGCTGTTAAATAAACAGGCAATCACAAGTTCAGATTTCTAAAGCTATCTCTCAAAACATTGCATTATTAAATAGCTAGCAGAAGAAACACGGTATCTTCTATTTCGCTTTGCTAAAATCTGTTGTATTTAAGAGACATTCCGACTTAGAAAACCACAGCCATCCGAATTCTGTTCATTTCTAGGCGGCTCCACTTTATTACTAAATGTTCAGTGTGGCTGCTTGCTAACATCTGCATTGCTTCTCGCTATTAAATCTAGGTTGAAAGAAGCTCTTGGGCTTGAATCTAGAAAAGATGTTGCTTATGAAATTTTTCTGCTGAGAAATGTCCGTCCATTTCTGGGACTTCCTCTGTATTATGAAGTACAGAATTTGCTAAAACCTTAATTTTAAAATATATATTTTATTGATTTCAGAGAGTAAGGGAGAGGGAAGAGAGATAGAAACATCACTGATGAGAGAGAATCATTGATCGGCTGCATGCCCCACACTGGGGATGGAGCCCACAACCGAGGCATGTGCCCTGACCGGAAATTGAACCATGACCTCCTGGTTCATAGGTCAACGCTCAACCACTGAGCCATGCCCACCAAGCTGAAACCTTAATTTTCATAGTTACCCTTCTCTTATTTATATCTGGACCTGAGGATCTTTGGAAAGTCTCACCTTACCCATAATATTCCTCCACCGGTGTGCTACTAAGCCCCCAGTGTTAATATTAGGGGTGTGTTCTTTTTACGATTTCTAGAGCACACTGTGTCACTGACACTGCCTCTGGGCATTGTTGCCCGCTAAATCTGTGACCCCTCCCTCACCCCTCCCACTGGCTGCCGGTTCCCTAAGGGCAAGGACTGTGTCAGTCCCCTTCTCTGCGGTTCCTCAGCACCTATGCCTGGTGCATCCTTGGTGCTCTGGTGTTGGATGTAGGCCAGGCATTTGGGGAGTAGCACAGGTTGCTCAAGTGATAGGAAAGTGAGTTGGGAAAGTGTTGATAAGTCTATCATGGCCCTTGTAATCTAGCCGCCATCCAATCTGTTCCCTGGGATACCTTCCCTCAAAGGCTGCTGTCTTGGGCAGAGGCCTGGTATTTTTCTTTGTAATTCTAGTGCCTTTAATGGCACTTGAATGTACATCGTTCATTCAGAAAGCCTTCACCACCGCACATTTTTGTCCGGTGCATCTCCACTATTGAAAACTAAAGGAAAATGGTGTCGGAATGCGAGTTCTATTGGGCCAGCTTTTCTTATTAAGAGGCCCACTTCGCTTTTATTTATTTATTTTTTCAGAATGAAAAAGAGAGGGACATACAGGGGAATAAAAGGAAGGAGTCGCCTACAGGACCTCCTAATCTCTAATTATTAGAACTAACAATACTTTGTCAAGTAATTATGACAACTGGTAGGCTCTTTGAAAATAAACAGGGAATGGCAAATTCTAAGGTCTGGGCCATCAAATCCTGGTGGCACTGTTTTTGTGGTCTATCTCCTTTGGGTTTCCTTTTTCAAAAATCCACAGCCAGATTTGGGGAGCACCCAGGATCAGCCTAATATATCTTAATAATGTATAAAGAGCTTTCATCAGTTCTACCTAGTATTGGTGTGTGATACAAACTAAAACTTGAACCTATCTTAAGAACTCATCCCATTTCACCCATTTTATTCTGTGCCTGATGAGATGAGCAAACCAGATATAACATCAGGATTGAGTGGGTAGAACCTTCACTGTGACAGATTGTTCCTAATATATCTGTTAAAACGCCACTGAGCCCTAACCAGTTTGGCTCAGTGGATGGAGCGTCGGCCTGGGGACTGAAGGGTCCCGGGTTCGATTCTGGTCAAGGGCATGTGCCTTGGTTGTGGGCACATTCCCGGTGGGGGTGTGCGGGAGGCGGCTGATCGATGTTTCTCTCTCATCTGATGTTTCCAACTCTCTATCCCTCTACCTTCCTCTCTGTAAAAAATCAATAAAACATATTTTAAAAAAAAAACGCCACTGAAAACAATTCATCATATTAGAAATTGCTGATTATGTAGTTTTTCCAAGAACACATTCATTCTGTAACATGAAAGGCACTCCTCAGAGGCACCATGGTTTACTCACTCTGTAACCCCGTGCCTGGCATAGCGCCGGCCGCATATCAGGCATTCACTATGTAATTTAATCAAATTATGGGTAAAACTAGTATTTTTACTGGTTAAATGAATACTAGCTATTGAAAGATGTGTATCCCTTCTTCATAGTCTCCACTTCCAAATTCTAGGGTTTCTTTTTAAGTGGTTGAGACCCACTGATTTTCCTTTGAAACAAGAAATGGTCAATTAGAGATATCAAGTTAGAAGTAGAAATTGACTGCAAGAAAAGCTATAGAGTGTCTGTGTTTGGAGGTCTCTCTGAGACTAGAAATGTGTGTCTGTGCATTGCAGGTCCTAAATATTTGTTGAATTAATAAATAAGAATCGAGTCTGAGATATTTAAATAATTACCTACATGAATGAAAAAAACATGTGATTGTTTGACACTCTTAATCTAAAATGTTTGATAGCTTAAATTCTCTCTCCTCCTCTGCCTGATCAACCAGTTTCTTGTGAATGTGGTGGGTTTTCTTGTTTATCTCTGAAAAATTATGGGTTCATATAGCATCTCTGAACTGTGCTTCTAGGGAAGGACTAATACAACCAATAAACTTGACTAGAAAGAACTAGGAAAAGAGAGTGTTCTTATTTTTGCAACTTTTCTTTATATTTCCAAATATAATTTTTTTAAAGTTAACAGCCTCTCTAGAAAAAGCAGGATGCCTTTTTAAGAGGTATCTTGCCTAGTAAAAACAAAAATATGTTTCCTAGAAATATATCTAATGAAGAATCTATGAGACCTTTATGTAGAAAATGGAATAACTTTATTGAAAGATACTTTTAAAGACCCAAAAATGAAAGGGGAGATAACATATATCCATAGATAATTTCATTATTATAAACATGTCAAGCCCTAGTCGGTTTGGCTCAGTGGATAGAGCGTTGGCCTGCAGACTGAAAGGTCCCAGGTTCGATTCCGGTCAAGGGCATGTACCTTGGTTGTGGGCACATCCCCAGTAGGGGGTGTGCAGGAGGCAACTGATCGATGTTTCTAACTCTCTATCCCTCTCTCTTCCTCTCTGTAAAAAATCATTAAAATATATTAAAAAAAAAACATGTCAATTCTTTCAAATATAAAGCCAATGCAATCCCAACCAAATTCCAACATGTATTTTGGTCACTCTTAGGCTAATTCTAAAATGTATACAGGACAAAAATCCAGAAATAGCCCAAAGGTCCAAAAGAAGCAACAGGTATAATTTAGAGATGATATTTATATTGTCATAAAGCCATGGGAGTTTAGAAAACGTGATTTTGGCAGAAATTTTATAGTATCAGGTTGGCCATAGTATGGGGCACAATGAACTCTCATATACTATGGGTGGAGTTGTAAATTGGTGCGATTGCTCTTGAAAAAAGTTGGCACCAGCCATTAAAGTTCAACATGTGTATGATGAGCAACCCAGCAGTTCCAATTCAGGTAAATACAAGGTAGAATCATGAAATCAGTTCCGTGTACAACATTGGTTGTCATGGCGGAAATGGATAGAGTCTAAAGGTTCAACAGTGGAGCATATAAACATACCACAAAGTATCCAATGAAATGCAATGAACCACTGTCTATCAGTGCAAATGATTGCACTACATATGGCAGAATCTCACAAACATAATATTGAGTGGACAAAAGCAAGTCACATTGGAGCATTTGTAAGTCTATTTTTTGGTTCAAAAGCACACAATTTATTAGAGTGAGATTCCTCTATGTTGGCTCATTTCAGGCCCCATGTGTTTGCAGGATGGCTGCAGGGACTCTGGCCTCTATATCATCTCTTATTTGTGTCTGGTGGGAACAGAAAAAGGTTGGTTTTGCCAGTAATTTTAATAATATACCCCAAATTAGGCTTCATTGGCCCTGACTGGTCTCGCTTGAGCCATGTGCCTATCCGTGAACCACTCATAGTAATCAGGAGGTGAAACATGATGAATGGCTTAGCCTAGTGACTGTCATTCAGAGCACAGGGGATGGG
>NW_006294585.1:77903-91026 GCF_000327345.1 Myotis davidii
GAAGGAGGACGGATGGACATTGGGTTTCTAAAATAACAGATAATATTGCTCTGTCCACTTTCAGCAGCCAGTTTCAGAAGGTTTGTATTACACTAGCTGTTGTTACTTGCTTATGGTCTACATAGGAAATGAGGCAGCTCAAGGAAGGGGCAAATAGAAGCCAGAACATGGTTTTTATGGTGCAGTGGACCTAAAGCCAAAGCTACCTAGTATTCCCAAATCAGAATGGTGGGTGTGGAGTGGTGCCCCAGGGTGGCAGGTATGGATAGGACAGAATCAAGATTCTAGTCCAAACATAGAGATTCCTTTTGGGTTTACATGATCAACTATGTATCCCCTCAAAAATACCTAGTTTTTGTCTACTTGACCATCTCTGTTAGTGATTTCAAGAGTACTCGTAGGCACTTCGGGGAGGAACATTCGGAGATGTTCTTGGACAGTGTCACTATTGACTATATTATAGTCTACAGTGGCCTAATGTCCTGTGATTTCTCACAGCCCTACACGTGGATTTCCACCCTCACTTGGTCTCGTCTGCGAATTTCATGTGTTTTACCCAAGAAATAAAGATAACAACTGTTGCCCAGCCGTCATGGCTCAGTGGTTGAGCGTCCACCTATGAACCAGGAGGTCACAGTTCAATTCCCAGTCAGGGCACATGCCTGGGCTGCAAGTTCAGACCCCAGTGTGGGGTAGGCAGGAGGCAGCCAATCAATGATTCTCTCTCATCATTGATGTTTCTATTTCTCTCTTCCTTTTTGAAATCAATAAAAATGTATTTTAAAAAATAAAGATAACAATTATTGTGCTTATAAACAAATATTCAGGGTTCTTGTATTTCAAATAATTGACATTTTAGGTAAGATATTTATACTTTAGGGTTTTTTCACAACCTATATTATAAGTAGAAGTGCTTTTTAAAAAATCAGATGTGACTTTTAAATCATTTGTCTAAACAACACCGAATTCAGGCCTTCAGCAGCTGCTTTGACTTAGTTCCTGGTTATGAGGGCCTCCAAAGCTAACCAGCCTTTTATTTTGTCCTACATGTAAACAGCAACGTTGGTCTCTTCTGTGGGCAACGTTTCTTAGCAATCATTTTGGAATTGCTAGAATTGGTCTGTAGTTATTGTCAGGGACACAAAGCTTTTAGTCTCTCTCGGTACTCAGTTGTCTAAAATTAAGAATAAGCTTATTTTAGACACTGTAGCGACAACGACATGGTGACATATTGGATTTGTGTCTCCTTTTTACAGAACCAACCCTGACATTTTATTTATTTTTATACTCAAAAGCACTTTAGTTGTGTTTTGCCTATATAACTTATTTTAAGCATCCCCCTGCATACGCTCCAGACTATGAGCTTAGCATTGTTCCTTGGCCAAAAGCAATAAAACATGACCTATTTTACCATGATTCGGTGACGTGCAGTCAGCATTTTCTTTTCACAAATATAACATCAATGGATATTTGTAGCATTCCCCCAAACATCAAAAGTGGGTGGGTTATTTTACATAAAATTCTATTTTTATTTAATGTCCTAGTGCAATATATTTTGCACCTCAGGCCGGATAATCAAATATTCATATGGTTTTAAAAAAAAATCCTATCTTGATTTTATAGAACAGCCTTTGAGGTCCTCAAGTATTCACCTATAAGTAAGCATCGCTGACTGGAAAAGCTCTCTTGCTGGGTTGATATCCTGCCATGGGCTCTCACTTTCCACAGACCAAAAATATAAATTCATTGGTTTAGTTGCTATTGAATTTCCTAGCTATATGATGCTTTCCTCCCTTTTAGTAAAAGTACATTTGTACTTTTTATCATTTCTCATGAGGAAAGCATTAGCCTAAAGATTTTCTTAAATGTTTTGTATATAAATCCTTCATTATAAGCATAATTTTGTTGAATATGATCTATTTTTAGACTGTCTCCATTTTCATTTGTTTGTGACTGGTCTTTGCTGCCACTGGACAAAAAAAGCAAAACATTGCTTTTTACAGAGCTCTCTCAGATCATCTGATAGCATCTTTACTATTTCCAGTTGGGTATTTTTTAGATGTTTCTCTTGAGTTTTCTAGGTACTCAACTTTGTCACCTGCTGATGGTGGTAATTTAGTTTGTTCATTTCCTCTCCCTACTGCAGGGTAAGCATCTTTCATTTTGTTCTGACTTTTTAAATAAACATGTTGTCTATTGGTTTTAGAAGTTTCTAAAACTCATGGTAAGTGATCTTTCTATTTCTAGGTTACTGAGAGGTTATCAGATGTTAGTGCTGAGTCTATCACATGCCATTTTGGCATCTTTGAAAATATGAGTATGTGTTGATCTATTGTGACCTATTGCTGTACTAGAAACTGAGTGAGCACTGTATTGAGTACCCTTGTATCTCATTTAAGTCAAACAAGCCTCTTACATTTTTCTCTTTGTGTTTAGGCTTGTGCTAGGTTCATCAAACAAACTGGGGAGCCTCATTTGTTCAAATCCTGGAAGCTGCTTTTTATAGGTTGGGAATAATCTAATCCTTGAAGTAAACAACCTTCATAAGTTTTTCAGCTTGTATATTTTGGGTTCAGTTCTCATAACTAAACACCACCTTAGAAAACTATTTTCATGGAAACGTTCTAATTTATTTACAAGGATGTTTTGAAAGAATGCTCTTAATTTTTTAATCTCTTGCATGTCTGTGATATATTCCTGTAATAATTCTGGTTTCATGTTGAATTTTTGACTAGATTCGCCTGAAATCTGTCTAGAAGGTATTCCATTCTGTAATGAACCAGCTACTGCTTTTTAAATATCTGAATGCAAAACCACTGCTTTTATTTTTATTTCTGTCTTCCTATATTATATTTATTGCTGTTTTTGAAACTTAACTGAGTTTAAATGTTTAGTTCATTTATTTTTCTCTCTAATTAAAAAGAGGTAGTGTTAAAAATCAAGCTATATTCTTTACTCCCCATATAGAAAATGAAATTGTCTCATTTTTACTATCTACCTCCACTCATTTCCCTATTTTTGATAATATAGTGTAGGATTTCAGACTAGATGGGGCATTATTAAAGTTCTTTATTACATTTTTTTCAAAAATTTTTGTAAGTTTGTACTTGATTTTGACTATTGTTAGAACAATAGCATACTTTATTCCTCCTTTTCCTGCAACTACAATGTGACCACTTTTTCACTCTTAACTTTTTATTTTGATTTAACCCTCAGCAACTGGCATATTTTTGAGTAACTTTTTCATGAAGATACCCAGATGATACATTTCTAGGCACATTTGTTTTTCTTTTAAAAGTCTTCAAACATTAAAATGTCTGTGGTTCTTTCTTTTCAAAAATAGTGACCAGAGAAGCAGCAACCCCATGAACATCAACCCCCCTACCCCAGCTACTTTGCAATGATCAAAGTGAGAGGAATTATGGGATACAATCATGGAGAAGAAGTCAGGGAGAGAGTAGCCATGGCCTTAGAAAGTTGTTCCCATCCTGTGAAGGACTTTATTTTGGACTTGGGGATACTATGTTTGAGACTGAGTGAAATAGTCCATTTTCTTTCCGCAACTTGGGGTTTCATTCCTCCGGGTTAGGGAAATTCTTCCTGGTTTCTGGCAAATCATGAACTGAGTGATTAAGTGCTACTGAAAGTTCAAGTCTCTTGTATTTTCTGAGCAGTCCAAGGGAAGGAGAAAAATCAAAGATTGGATATCAATGACTTTCTAATACCATATCCTGTAAGTTTTGTTTGTTTTCAAATTAAATTGTATGATGATTGCATTTGTTCTATTTTAGACTAATAACATATGTGGCATTTCCCTGGGATATTTTTGTTGTTGTTTTTTTTTAATTCAATGTTCCATTTGCTACTTAAAATGAGCCCTGATTCGCACCCATGTGGGAAAGTAATATGTAAGTTTTCACTTTAGCAGTTTGTTTTTTGTGTTTCCATTGCAGATGAACACGGATATCAGGAGTCTGCGGGTGATGACACTGGAACCGATTCCACTATAAGAGTGAGCTGTTTTCAGTTTTCACTATTGAGTATGAACCATGTTAAAAGATTAATATACTCAAAGTTTAGGTTTGCTAGGTATTTTTGTATAAGGACACTGTAGGCACAGTGTTTCTATCTTTTACCTATTTTATAAAAGAAAAACAAATATTCTAAGTACAGGATGAATTAGGAAAGAAAATGCATACTTCAAAATACATACATGAAGAATGAAATGAAGTCAGGAAGAGTAAACCATACTAAGACCCAGTTTGGAGTCATTTCTTCCTGTTGGGTTTCTAGTTAATGAGTCAGTCTTTAGGTAACTTTTAAAAATATATTTTTTTCATTGATTTTAGAGAGGAAAGGAGAGGGCGACAGAAATAGAAACATCAATGATGAGAGAGAATCATTGATCAGCTGCCCCCTGCATGCCCCCAACTGGGATCCATGCCTTGCCCGAGAATTGAACCATGACCTCCTGGTTCATAGGTCAACACTCAACCACTGAGCCACACTGGCTGGGCCTTTAGATAATAGTTTAAATGCTTCTCATTAGCAAGAAAAGTTCTCCTTGTCCTTTTTAACTTCTTTTTCTTCAAGATTTAAACTCTCAAGCACTTTTGTGATGGCAGTATTTGTAAAGCCACAATGATGATAAAAGGCCAGGGAAGGAAGGGAATATGTCCCCCCCCCCCCTTTTTTTAAGTCTAGCCAATTATTTTACTCTGTTTCTTTCCTGAGTACTTTAATTTATCATACTCTGACCACATTATAAGCCATTTGTCAAGACCTGAAATGTTGAACTAACATGGCTCAATTATGTATCACATGCTTCCTAGATGATAGGAACAGATGAAGAAACTCAGTCTGGTGGGTATAATGTTATCACTTTTTACACACAAGTTTATATTTTCCATTTTACACCAGGTCTTTCTGTTTAAACAAACAGCAAAATAAAAACAAAATTAAAAGCCTAAGTTTTACAGTGGGTTCGAGCTTTGTTGTCTTTAACTAGCAAAATAATAATGCCTTGTTGGGATCATAAATGTTTGATACAAGGCATTCTTCTTCTTGAAGTACTCAGAGTTATTACAAGGACAGGTGGTATTTTAATGGAGTAAAGATGACTTTGCTGGGGTCAGAGTTCAGAGTTCACTGGTGTTTTGTTAACTGGTAAAACAATGGTTTTCTAACTGCAGATCATCATTACTGGCAAGAAAGTCCCAGAAGATTTTGGTCTAACTTATGGCTATAATGCTGAGTGTCCAAAACATTAAGAGCCTGTGGTTCCGAGTTGACTTATCCATTAGGCACAGTGCCCAGGGTCTATGATGCTTTTAGTGGCCACGAAAATGTTTTAATTTTAACTTCTTTTAGAAGCAGGATAAAATAAATATGATAATAGTGAATATATCATCACAGAGCCAACCTGGATTATATTTTTCTTTATACCAATGCACTCATAAAGTATAATTTTTAATATTATTTTATGGAAGAAGGAGCCAAAAACTGCGATGGGCCACGGTCAGGCTTACTCTACATATGTGACAGATTCCGTCATTTTTGTTGTTGTTGTTTGTTTAATGTATTTTATTGATTTCAGTGAGGGAGAGGGAGAGAGAAATAGAAACATCAATGATGAGAGAGAATCATTGATCGGCTGCCTCCTGCAAGCCCCACACTGGGGATCACATCCACAACCTGGGCATGTGCCCTGACCAGAAATTGAAGTGTGCCCTCCTGGTTTTCATAGGTCAATGCTCAACCACTGAGCCACACCGGCCAAGCCAGATTCATTTGAATGCTTTTTTTAAAAAAGAAGTAATCTTTTTCATAAATGATCATCTTTTCTGTAAATGAGTTTATACACTTGTGTGCTCATCAGCCAGATTCTAGCTACAAAGAGAGATGACCTATTCTTAGCTTAGATAGCTGTGGTACTTCATTATGTTTTCTTGGAATAAAACAGAAAATTTCTCCCTTGAGAAACCCATTGATGTTCTGTTTGCTGTAGAAAATAAGGGAAGGGAGAGCAAGACGGGGCTCAGTATTCTTCTGTGCTGAGTGGCGTGTGCTCCATCGAAGGAGTGCCTCTCCCCGTCCGCCCTCCCCCGCCTCCCCACCCCAGTAATTGCTCATCTGTATTCCTGTATATACAACATTTTCAATTACCTCGGCTGGTCTGGTTTTGTTTGCTTCTGAAACCGTGATCTAGTTTGGGAGGAAGTATTTTTGTTAGTCTTCAACTGCAGTGACCATGTAAATTGTGCGCAGAATAGCTCCTGAAATTGACGTGCTGATTTAGAGTGAGCGTGTTGCGTGTCTGGGGGACTGCTTCTTCAAAAGCGGTACCCACTCAAATATGAACCCCGTGAGCCAGGATCTTTGAATGTTTTGTTCGTTGCCATATACTCTAGAAAAAGCCAAGAGAAGCTCGAATGTTTGCTGAGAGAATGAATGAGCTAATGTCCTCATTTAAAAGAGTCATGTGCTCCTGTCCCAACCTCCTCCTCTGCTCACCACGGCTCCAGGCCTCTGGTTTGCGGTAATAGCAGAGGAGACCTGGCACCGGAGGGACCAAGCCCTCCAAGCCCAGTGCCTGGAGGGGTGAGGCTGTGCTGTGCTGGTCAGTCCTCATCTCGAGGTTCGGTGTACCCTTTCACAAAACAGGCAGTTGGGCTGGAAGGAATCTTTTGAGTCTTCTAGAACTAAATTGAAATAGCAGCACAAAAGCTATTCTTTCTAACGGCCTTCTCCAGTTTAGTGGTGCCCCTGGGCTCGCCTCACCCATCCTGATCTCAGGCTGATTCAAGCCACCCCAAGTTCCCTCTTCCCACCCTTCCCCCCTCCCCCGGAGGAAAAAGAGAGGGACATTTCTAAGAAAGTTATTTATTTTAAATGTAAATTGCATGTTATTAAATTGATAAAACACCATACCCCAAAGAAAAGTCATGGTAGACACCTCTAAAGTGTTCTGAAATTGTTTGGGGTACATAAGTGAACTGCCAGAACTTCAGTTCTCAAACTAGCAAGTGCCTGGGGAGGTATACAAAATATATATATTACATCAATATAAAATAATAATCTACCAGCCTATTACCCACAAACTGTATGTATGAGCTGTCCTCTCTGGAGAAGCAAGCCAGCATATGTCACTGGGCATCACTTCATCAAATTAAACTAGGAAAGCAAGAGAATTCTGGAGAGACGTGCCCTCTCTCCAGCTACTGAGGACATAAGTCTCATAAGAAGGAATCAACCAACCTTATTTAGTAATACTTGTTAATTTACATAAACTTTTGTGAAATCAGAACCTATTTTGCATAGTTTGTTGACCCTAGAGGAACTAGAATGCACTATTTCCTTCTGTTGGTATGACTTGTGTGTGTGTGTGTGTGTGTGTGTGTCTCATCTGAGGATATTTTTTTCCATTGATTTTTAGAGAGAGGGGAAAGAAGGGAGGGAGAGAGAGAGAGAGAGAGAGAGAGAGAGACAGAGAGAGAGACAGAGAGAGACAGAGATTCAGCTTCAAGACTACATTTTGAAGTACTGCCAAAAATATATATATACACACACACACGCACATTCAGATATACCCAATTTTTTTCTGAATATTCTCGCCCCTGCATTGACTCAGTGCCTTCTTATTCAGGGTTTCACCTGCCCCGGTTCTTTGGTGAAAGTGTGTCAGGGAGAAGTCACTGCTAGAAACATACGGCACAGAGCTGCCCAAGGAGAAGTAAGATGCCAACTAAATGTTCCAGGGCACGCACCAGGCCCTGGGGTGCTCGGGGCATCCTGATCTTGACTTCTTGCTCGCAGATACCAAGCCCCTTACACTGCTGAGTGGGGGAAACAGGAAAGTGGGGTGCTATAGTGAAGATGCCAAAGATCACAAATGGTCTGTTTTCTCCCTATATTTGTTATGACTGCTGTCATGGTGCCTTGTGGCCCTACTATGTGCTCGTGCTCTTCTCTAGAGGGTAAGCATCACTCGCGTTCCTTGTGTCCCTATCTGAGGACTCGCACTGCCTTTTTATGAGCAGACGCAGGAGGACTTCACATTGAACCCATCCCCAGCCAGTAGCTGCTTCTGCATCACCTCAAAAGTGTGTAGTCTTTCAGCTGCAGGCTCTGTGGGATGGGAGTACTATAGCTTATTCCCTCTGCGTCTTACAGACAACATGGTGAAGACGTGCTTAGGGAGGAATCGACAGGTCCCTCCACATGTCCTCTAGATGACCTTGTCACTGTGTTCCCGGGGCCTTCTAAGTGCTGACTTAGGGAGGATAGATGTGTCGGAAGGCAGCTAATAGAAGAATTATCAGTGGCTACAGCATAAATGATTCACGTTGTGAATAAATAGGTGGTTGTATTGAGCTAGACGTTGCTAAGAATAGAACCATCAGTGCGATTCCTGGCACAGTGCTGGAAGACAGTGTGTAATCTTTGAAAAATCATGGCGATGCTTTTCCTCAGCTGCTTCTGATGCAAATCCCCTGATTATTTCTTGACATGGTGGTGTCAGGAAAATTATTTTTTAAAATTATAATCTAAGGTGAAGTGTTATAATAACTAAATATAGTAGTTACAAATATAAAACGGCATTCAGACAGACATGCAGATTTGACTCTGAGTACTGGGCACCTCTCCTCCATTCAAACATATCTCCCATTAAAGGGCTCCGGAGCGTGACTGTGCAACTTTGTGAAAGTGCTTAACACTCCTGAACGGTCCACTCAAAAAATGGTTAACTTAGTAAATTGTATTTTACCCCAATTTAAATGTTTTTTAAAAGATCACCTGGAAGTTTGCTTACTTTTAGCTGGTGTAGGGACTGGACACCCTGGGGGTGGGGTCAGAAGAGGAGGACTTCCTCACTGTAGGGCCTTCCTTCTATCTGATGAAGGGGACGAAAGGGTCCCCAGCCGTTCTTGAGAGGAGAAGGACATAAGTTTAAAGAAAAAGGTGCCTGTTTTCTCCCAAAGGGATGGCCTTTGGAATGAGGAACCAGTTCCCATTCCTGGCATTGAGCATTAGGGAACTCCCAGGACACTGTGTCCTCAGTTTTGTGGAATTATGGCCAGAGGCTTCTGTCAAAAACTAGGAGGGGGGTCATGGTCAAGTAAGCTCGGGATTTAAGCAACGTTAATGAGTTTCCTTTTCTTCGAGCCTTTACTGTTCTGCCCTGAACTCTACGTCTTCAACGTGGAGTTGTTACCCGCAGGGTTTCCCAAACTTATTGAACCACGGAATACCTCCTGCCACCCCACAGCAACCTGCCCCGCCTGTTACTTTTTAAATCTATGTTGTTTTTGCGTGTGTGTGTTTTTATATTTTTATTGACTTCAGAGAGGAAGGGAGAGGGAGAGAGTGACAGAAACATCAATGATGAGAGAGAATCATTGATCGGCTGCGTCCTGCACACCCCACACTGGAAATCGAACCCGCAACCAAGGAATGTGCCCTGACGGGGAATCGAACCGTGATCTCCTGGGTCATAGGTCGAAGCTCAACCACTGAGCTATGCCGGCCGGGCTAATCTATGTTGTTTTTTACTTATTACTATGTTGTTCTGTGGAAGGTAGTTTGGTAAATGCAGACTTAAGGCCAGGTATGGGAAAGAGGAAGTGGCCAGCACAAACACAGACATCAGTTTATTAGTTGCAGTGTTAGAAGCAATATAAATGAGCTGAAGCCATGCTGTGACCTGTCCCTGTGGGAGGAGCCACACAATAGCTCCATGTGCTCCCGCTGGATAACCAGCCAGGGGCTCGCCCAGCAACCATCTAACCGGCATGGAAAGACCATCACATAAAGTGTCAAAAGAGCCATATGCGCTCAGCGGTCCCAGACCTGCTTTCAACAGCAGTGGATCACGAATCCAGTGTCTGGAACAGAGAATTCGTTGTAATATTTGACAAATTTGTGGAAGCATGGGACCAGATTCAGCAAGCTTAAGAAGTCAGCAAAACAGAATTATCCACCTCGGCTTTAGGTAATCTAGGCCCATATTCATGTTGACAGAATAAAGCTGGCACTCCTCCCCCACCCCCTCCCCACCCCCCGTCTGGGTGTCTTGACCCCTTTCTTCTGTCTCATTCAAATCCCAACCATCGCCATTTCAGCTGCATTTTTCAAGGTCTGCATGTTTTGGCATCTGTGTTTTCTGATTGCCTTACACATGAAGCCTTTTCTGCGCCATAAGGAGAGCCTGTTCTGGAGGGAGATTACATCTGCGATAGGAGTCTTAGAGTGAAGCAGGGCATTAAAGCCATCATTGTGCTTTAAAACCGAAAGACATGGAGTTGCAATTGATCTTAAGTCCTGTATTAAGTAGACTATTTTCTTTTAATATTCTTTGTCTTAAAAAATGTGGGGTCTGGTTTCTTAAAATGTGGTAACTTCATATACATCCCTTTGATTTCTAAAGCTCAGTCACTCTAAGAAGAGCAGTTGAGCAATTTCACAAGGCCCTCCCCGTGGAATATTATAGCACTGGGCTCTCGGGCAAGCGATTGCCAAATTGTTCTGCTCCGGTTTCCTTTTCTTCCTAGGTTTCCTGTCTCATCTACTTTTTTCTGGGTGTTTCCATTCAGGGTTCTCCCCGTCACCCCTAAGGCCACGTATTCCTAAGACTGCCACTTTTTCTGAACTCCTATTGGAGAAAAATGAACATATTTTCATGTGGGCTTATCATTTCAAATGCACACTTGACATCTTTCTCTCATCTATCTCCCCACCCCAACCCCCAATATCTAATTTATCACCAAATCTCATTAAACTTATCTGGCCATCTGTCTCTTCTCTTCTCTTCCATCTCCATGACCTTTTATGAAGGAAAAAAGAGAGAGAGAACATTTGAGCCTTTACCACAAACTATATACTGCCTACTTCTCCTTAGCCTCTTAGCCTGTGCAGTTATTATCATGAATCGGGCTGTACATGTATACATGTAGGAAACTGAAGCTCTCTGAGATTTAACTCATTGCCCAAGGCCACACGACTGGTAGTTTTTGAAACATGACTGGTTACAAATACACAAGTGGCTTAGCCAGTATTTCTCAGTGGTTGAGCATCGACCTATGAACCATGAGGTCACAGTTCAATTCCTGGTCAGGGTACAGGCCTAGGTCGCGGGCTCAGCTCAGTCCCCAGTGCGAGGCGTGCGGAAGGCAGCCAATCAATGATTCTTTCTCATCATTGATGCTTCTGTCTCTCTCTCCCTCTCCCTTCCTCTCTGAAGTCAATAAAAATATCTTTAAAAAATACCCAAGTGCAAATCCACATCCAGTGTCTCTTCACTGCCAGGGAGCATGCAGTAACACCTCAGCCCCTCCATGCAGGCCTTCGTGCTGCCATATTGGGTAGAAGGGCCAGGTCCTCTCTCTCTTTCCTGAACTCTGGAGCTTCCAGTTCATTCTGCCCACCAGCCTGGTCCACCCAAAGTGCTGGGCTAATTATGTCAGGTGTCTGGTCTAAAACTCACCGTGGCATGTCGGTGCTCGCTCCCTATGTTCCAACCTTTTTTCTTTCCCATCCCTAAATCAGCTGTTCCAGAAGAGTGTATTTTGTGTCTCCCAGACCTCTCTCTGCTCATGGAGTTGGTGGGACAGAAACACAGTGGGCTCTGGGGTCAGCTGGTCCTGGGTGTGGGTCTCAGCCCGCCTCCTCCTTGGGAGGCCACAGCAGGTTTTCGCCATCCTCATCTACAACATACGCCAGGTACCTCCCTTCAGCGGATTGCGGACCTGGAGAGGACGTGGGCTCTGCCCGCAGCAGTGAGGGCCGGCCCTTGGCAGGCTCTCAGACGGAGCCAGAGGGCAGTGGCAGCAATGCTCTTATCTAGGCCTTATCTGTCCTTTTAAACGCAGTTCAAATTTCTCCTCCTTTTTAAATTACTCCAGCCTGATTGTATCTGCCCCCTCCTCCGGGCTGCTGTATCAGTTCCCCCTGAACAATTCATTTAGCCATTTTAATTATGCGGTGCCTCTCGACACTGCTTTGTGATCTTGAAAATGCTTCTCGATGAAATGCCTCCTTGAGAGCTGTTAATCCCGCTCTAATGGGCTAAAGGAATGTAGAGGCAGGACTAGGTCATAAGTGGTCCATAGCCTGGCGCCTGCACCTAACTCTTCACAAACTCTTTTGACTCAAAATTAAGAAATTTCACTACACTTGTAAACAATCAGTGAATTGAGTTGGATTTAAATAGAGAGGGTTCACAGATAGGCGCCTCTCTCTAGCATTCGCCCAAATTTCTTTATTTAGAGTTTGAGTGTGAAAAATATTGCAGAGTAAAATTTAAAATTCCAAGAAAGTTTACTGTCCAATGTTGCTGGTCCAACTGTCTTTTTTTAAAACCCTGGGAAATCTTAAAACACATCATGCGCTTTTCTTGGTATAACTTCAAATTAGGAAATACTCTGGTTGTCTTCATTTTCTTTATTATTTTCCAGGCTTAAATCTTTCCTTGGGTAGATTTTCATTTTCCTTCTGTGCCTCTTCAGCCCAGATAACTTGTTCTTCCCTCGCCCCCGCGGGTTTTCCTTTGGGCGAGTCTGGTGGGCAGAATGGTCCTGTAAGATAAGCCAGAGGAAGAGCCATAAGAGGTCTTGTGTGGGGATAACAATGTGGTGGCACTTTTAAACCAAAGGGGTCATTTGGCTAATTATGGGCTTTTCCCCTTTTACTTAATGACTGCATATTCAGAGCCCGTTTTTAAAACTCCATACTTTACTTCTGATCTTCACTGGAGGTTTGGGGCACCCTCTTTAAACATTATAAGGGTTGGCGAAAGACAAATCATTTGAAACAAGTTGTAGGCAAGTTTCACAGGCCAACCTGTGTGTCCCACCCAAAAATCACATTTAAGTGCACTTTCATTTAGTCTTTTCCTAAACAAAATATATGTGACTAATTGTGGCAATATTTTGCCTACATAGGAAATGTAATTTTGGTTGAAATATGTATTTAAAGAAAACAGAGGTGTCCTTGGCCTGCCAGGTTCAGGGCTGTGAAACTGAACTGTGTGGGATCCTTTGGGGAAAGGCATTCTCCTTCTTGGGGTCCAGGACAGAGTGAAGAGTTGGAAGCCACACCCTCCGCCTGCTCTGGGAAGGTCCCCCCC
>NW_006294585.1:91547-92768 GCF_000327345.1 Myotis davidii
AACTGTGTGTATGCACAGCGTGCGTGTGTTGCGGGCCATCTGCCATTTAAGCCAGGGTTGTTCTCCAGAAGTTCATTGAAAAGTATTTCGGAGTGTATTTTTCCCTCATTAAACATAAAGCTGTGCATGGGAAGTCCTCCAGAAAATACAGCTTATTAATCCAAACTGTACCAGAGATGCAGTGGGTCACTGGGAGGCCAGTTCCCGTTACCAACATTCTTCCCCGTGGTTCCCACAGACAATTGAAATTCCAAAATTTGTGGACAAACCTCCTCTCCTAGAGAACCTCCTACAACTGGAGAATCAGGCATAAGCCATTTGTGTTATGTGATGTATCTTGATTTTGAACTCTAGAGGTGCACACATGAGCTATCAAATGGCAGTAATGCAGACACAGGGTGATCCAGGAGAGTCTCATGGACACATCAGAGCAATGAGAGAAGACAATGGCATCGCACTTTCAAGTCTGTTTGTTTTCCAGTTTAGCCCAGTTTTAATTTTGATACTCGAAGACCCATGCATTCTTATTTATTTGTGACAAGAGCTTAGGCGGAAGGCTTTGAAATGAACAATGTTGATAGGGCCTCGTCTCCTGAGAGGAGACCATGAGAATGATGGCCAGTTTGCGCCTCTTAGGGAAAGGAGGAAGGAGGGAAAATTCAGAAGAGCCAGCTGTAGAAAGGAGAAATATACATACTGGGAAAGTCCTACTCCGTCCTCCATCCCAAGGTGAGAATGTGCTAGGTTGAAGGAGAGGAGAAAGAGGATAAGGAAATGTTTGCCTGTCCCTCCTCCTTTCAAAAACGCATCTTCCCCGTCAGTGTTCCCCCCCTGTTATGTTAGACATATATTCGTCCATTAAAACCCTGATAAGCTTGGGTAGATCCCACATTTGAGGATCATTATGTGTTAAAAGGTTTTATGGATAGAGCTGGGAACCATACAGGGTGGGGCAAAGGTAGGCCTGTAGTTGTGAGTATGCAAAACACAGCTTATTCTTGTATTAGTAATTATGCTATTTTTCATATAAACAACTGTAAACCTACTTTTGCCTCACTCTGTATATACCATTAGAACCTGGAGCACATTTTCCTGTAGAAGTAAAAAAATACACTTACCTGAGAGAGCCTGAGCAGAGAATAGAAAAATGCTAGTTTCTCGTGGGGAATATAGAGCTTTCTTCCTTTGGAGCTCAATGAACTGTTCTACCACTTTGTACAC
>NW_006294585.1:93448-102583 GCF_000327345.1 Myotis davidii
CCTGGGTTCTGCAGGGCGCTCAGGCCCACCCAGGGCTCTTCAGGTCTGCGTGCGTTGAATTGTTTCTATGAAAGTTGGTCCTAAAGTCTTTTCTAGCTCCGCCTCTCCATCCTCCTCCCTACTCCAGCCACTCTGCCTCCCTCCCAGGGGCCAGTGGGCAATGTCTGGAGACACTGTTGCTTGGGGAAGCCCCAGGCATCTGGGAGAGGCCAGGGGTGTTAAAACCCTGATAAGCTTGGGTAGATCCCACATTTGAGGATCATTATGTGTTAAAAGGTTTTATGGATAGAGCTGGGAACCATACAGGGTGGGGCAAAGGTAGGCCTGTAGTTGTGAGTATGCAAAACACAGCTTATTCTTGTATTAGTAATTATGCTATTTTTCATATAAACAACTGTAAACCTACTTTTGCCTCACTCTGTATATACCATTAGAACCTGGAGCACATTTTCCTGTAGAAGTAAAAAAATACCTGAGAAGTAAAAAACCTGAGAGAGCCTGAGCAGAGAATAGAAAAATGCTAGTTTCTCGTGGGGAATATAGAGCTTTCTTCCTTTGGAGCTCAATGAACTGTTCTACCACTTTGTACACCTAGAGACTAGCCTCAATTATGTGTTCCTTAGACACAAAATAAATTTTCAACGTTTTCCAGATTTATGTTTTTTATGAATATGAGCTTTCCTATCTGAGAAACTTTAAACACTTATGAAAATGATTATGATGCTCATGGGATCGTTTTAGAGAACAAAAAAGCAGATGGGAAGGAGGGTCGTTGACATGACCAGCTGACCTGCTGGGAGATATTGAACACTTTATTTTTCTTCCTCTGTGATCATTCTTCTGACCATCTTGAAAGACAGCCAAGAAACTTTTTCTTCTCATTATTTCCAACCGTTTCTCGGAAGTTCTTTCAGACTTACTATTAAACAAATCATCCATGCTTTGGGAGCACCACTTTAAACATTAGATGTTTACATTTATAAATAGAGAGGATTAATTATCTCTCCCCAACTCCCACCGAGTTTTAGCCTTAAAGGCAAGTTTTTAGTTTTGCTTGCTCTTATATACTGAGCAGTGGCTCAGTAAAATGAGTTAAATAATAAGGTATCTTGGTTCAGGAAAATGGGGTTCCTGAACCATTTAGAGCAAATTGAAGACTTACACTCTGTAATTTAGTTTTATGAGCATTTGCATTTTGTATTTCAGATTTATAGCAAATTGAAGACTTACATTCTAAAGAATTTTTATTTTAATGTATCAGTATCCATTCAGGGAGAAAACGCTAGAAATATGTAAGGCATTTTCCTTCCTAACATTCAAAGCACATTCTTATGTATTACATCTTTCTCTCCCACTCCCCCCACCCAAGGTTTTGTACTTTCAATGTTTCACTGGAGTTTTATCACTTTAATAGATAGAACATTTTCAACTGTAATACAGATTCTTACTTAAATGTGCTAAGACAAAAGGAAACTACTAATCTGCTCTTGAGAAAGTGTGGCCTTTACGGGTCATTAACGCGGTGAGTCAGGAACATCACAGAGGATTTAGTTTATCTCATCTTTCGGCTCCGCCATTTTTCTTGGCTTCTTTCTCTGACAGGTTCCACTAAATGGTCACCAGATGGTAGCTAAACACAAATGGGTGAACAGAAGAAAGTGAGGAACCTCAGCCATGAACTATAAGTCCCTTCTTCCAATCTGATAAGGCCCCTTATATCGTGGAGAGCAATAACCACACTAAGAATGCTGTGCACTGATTGGCTTAGATTAATCAGGGTCCACCAATAGTGTTGGGGATGAGATCAGCTCCACTTCTTCTATATGTCTGTGAGTAGAAGGGACAAGGAGGTGGGTACTTAAACAAAATAAGTTGTTGGGAAGTGACAAGTGGAGAATAGATGCTGGGTAAGCAACCAATAGTGCCCATTGAAGTGGGTTACTGTACTTATTCGTTGCATTCTTATTTTAATCTGTCGATTCCTGGCTCTTATCTCTACATACTACAGCAGACTGTCCGTTCCTTTACAAAATCCCTCTCAAGTTATTTCTTGGCACCTTGTGGGAGGCAGAGCTTGTCTCATATTACAAACAGCCATGGTGTTGTCTTCATCTTCTGGTCTAAGTTGCTGAGGTCTCCATGACTAGAAAGTGCCCACAATTCAGCGACACTGCCATCCAGAGTCACTCACGCACAGAACCTGCCTGGAGGCCAATCAGTGCTTTGTTCTTCGGAGCATGTCATACAGTCATAACTATATTCTGTGCAGAATCAGGGAGATGCTTCTCAAAGCTCATGGAGTTTGAAGTGAAAATTACTCTGTTAGGAAATACTTTCTGTTCTCAGACATAGATTGTAGAGACGGGGCCTGAGGACAGGAGACGATGCTGAGGATGCCTTCCCGGCTCCTAGGCTTGGGCAGCTGGCTGGAGCTAGGTTGTCATCAGGAGGACTGGCTCCTTGTGGTGTTTGGCAACCAAGTTAAATAGACCATTGTAGGCGGTTTTGTGACCTGTTTGTCCTTTATAGTGTTATATCTATGGGAAAATGGGTGCCAAAGCCCAGAACTTGAGTTTGCACTTAGAATGATTTAGAACACAGTCTGTGTGCAAGTTACTTAAATAGGTCGCAGTCCTTTCTGCCACTATCACTATAGGACAAAATTTCTTCTTGTCCTCTTTTTCCCAACAATGCTATGTCGTTAGAAAAGAAAGCTTTAGGAAAAGGTAGAATTTTTTTTCCTGCCTCTGTCAAGGCTTCAATGATTTGATTTAATAATTCATGTCAAAGTTAGGCAGGTGACTCTCTTCCTGCTGGGTCAGTTTGCCTGATTCCATACAGGCACCAGCACAGACACTGGGCAAAGGCTGCTGTTTCTCTTAGCTATAAAATGGGTGGTAACAGCTCTCCCCTCCACCCCCCACCCCCACCAGCTGCTTATGGCATTTGTTCCTTTATTCCTTAACGTTTGGCAATCCAGGGAAGTTGGTTGAGGTGGTAGGTGGAGCCCTACTCTGGAGCTCAGGTAATAGGAGAAAAGCACATGTAACGCCAAAGTAATTTGTAATGGGTGAACTTGGCCTCAGTGGGCCTGCCTGTCAGAAAAATGCCTCGCTCCCACCGCTTAACTGGAATTGTTATGTAATAGATGATCTGCTGCCACTGTCCCTTCACTGACCTTGTTTGAGCAAGACTGCTCAGGAGCTTTTAGAGAAACTAAATTCAGACGTATGGGAAAAAGTGAAGCTGTAGAAAACAGAACTGACCCTCCTTTTGAATGAAAGTTGATCTTAACACCCTCCCCAACAATACTAAGTAAAGTGCTATCTTATTATCAAGTGCTTCTTACTCTTTGGAAGATTTCTCAGCAGGCATAAATAGGTTTTGAGACCTCTTACCTGTCTGTGAGATGTGTGTCTAAAGCAGTGGTCCTCAACCTTCCTAATGCCGTGACCCTTTCATACAGTTGGTCATGTTGTGGTGACCCCCAATTTCATTGTTACAAATTGAACATAATTAAAGCATAGTGATTAATCACAAAAACAATATGTAATTATACATGTGTTTTCCAATGGTCTTAGGCGACCCATATGAAAGGGTCGTTCAACCCCCAAAGGGGTCGCGACCCACAGGTTGAGAACCGCTGAGACGTAAAGAACAGAAATATTTGAAAATGAGTTGTACAGAGTGGCTAAATACTTATATACAAATCAGTCCTTCCAGGAATATAAAAGTGAAGATCGAGTCTAAACGTCTACTTGCTATTTTGCTGGTTGCCTTTGGTGGGAGAGCTTTTCTATGAATTAGGGAAGTCTTCCTTGTGCGCATGTGTACACATCCACTGAACGGGGACCTTACTGCTGTCTGTGACCTCACTGCTATTTGCAATCTGCCAGGACGGGACACAATGCACTGGCTGCCCTACCTGTAACTGTCACTTAAAACAAAACAATAAGTGATCATGGGAGCCTCAAACAACCCAAACTCCTTCTAAACATAATCCAAAATGAGTTGGTTTTTTATGGCTCCCTTAAATAGTTGCTAACTCCCTGTAGTCTAGTTCTAAAGAGGGAATCATGGTTTTCTTTGAGAACCAACAATTTCTTTAGATTTTGAGTTCTTCTACGATGAAATGTAATGGCCCATTCGAGAAACCGTACCGTATTGAGCAGCGTTTCTATTGTTGGACAGTTCTTGAGCGCTACGCTCGTCTTTGATCTGTTGGGGCTTGCTGGTTTCCATGGAGCCGTGCTGGCTGATGACCAAGGGAGAATCCAGCATTCCAGTCAGTGTTCCTAATCAGGCCTGACCTGAAATCCATGCACAAAGGACTGTAAAATCACAGTGCATTTATATGTAAGTTATGTGGGGGAAAGTATACGATAAAGGTTTAAAAATTTGTGTTCCTTTTACTTATTATGATTGGTTTCTGGAAAAGCATTTCAGTCTTTTAATGGTACAAAATACATAGTTTCTCTAGTCCTTCTACTTTGTACAAAATAATACAAACAGAATTTGTCTCATTTGACCTTAAACGTAAATAAAATGGGCACCAAATTCTTGTGAGCAATACATTTTGTACACCTGGCAGTAATCTTTTCATTTTACGGCAGCAATGCCTCAAAGCAGTGGCTAATCCTAACTTATTTTTAACATTTTAACTTAAGCCTTCTCAGGGCTTTTTGTTTCTCCCCAGCTAGTTCTGTTGGGCCGCTTAAATAAGATTGCTGTAAAAACCACCGTTCTTTCTTTATAACTCAAGCATTTGCAAGTTACATGGTGTTTCAGGAGACACAAAAGGGGATTCCTGGGGTAGAGCTGGTCCTCAAATGGAGAGAGACTAAACCCTTAAAGAGCTGGGAGCTGTCTGTGTTGTGCAAATAGAGTAGGAGCGAAGGGGAAGAATAGACGACTCCTTCGTGGGTGGATGGGGGTTGAAGAGCTGCTGAGATGGCATCTGAGCTTCTACAGGGGACCATCCCTGACCTAGTTTGATGCCTGACTCCCTTGCAATTACTTCTGCTTAAACCTATCAGGCTTCCATCAAAAGGGTAGAATTAGCTCTTTAGTTAACATGTAAAACCATGAGATGCTCTTTGGGGTAAATTTTTGCCTAAATTACCTTCAATACCTTGAAGTACCTTTGATGTCAAAGTTACTTCAACTATGTATGTAGATCCTTTTGGCAGAATCCTGGGAAGCAGTTATAGGAATGATTTTTAAACTCAATCAGGTTCTTTCCAACAATGTTCTTCATGTTGACATTGTGCTAACCCAGACTTTGACCTTAGAATGTATTTCTAATTTCCTTTTGAAACCATTCCTGGAATTACTAAGGGATTTTTGTATTAAGGGACAGCAGCAGCTTTATTACTTTTTATCCCTGCTTCCTCAACAAAACAGATGTTTATTTTTTCATAAATCCCATGGGTTTTTATAAAAATATCAAGAAAAAATAATCAAGAATAAACATTTAATACATGGAAATCAAGGATGGTTTTATAATTGTGCAATACATACAACAGCTCTGGGGCTGGCGTGTTGATACAACTCCAGGGGCCCTGTTCACAGAGGGGTTTGTGATGAATGCCTGGCGGCGTGTGGAAGGCAGGGCAGGTGTGTGTAGCTGTAGGTGGTGGCCCTGTTCAACTCCTCAGTGTGCCATCTGGATTATTCTTCCAGCTCTTTGCTTTGCCCCTAGGTTTACTCTTTGTCACAAACACAAGATTTAGCTTATATTGTCTTTCAAATATAGTTAATGGATCATATTCCATATAAAGTCAGTGAAGTAAAAGTCAATAAGAGACTATAAAGAATTTACTTAATTCATTTTTATTAGGAAAATACCCCCACTACTGATTTTTTTAAATTGAGTCTTCATTGTTTATTTACCCTTCAGAAAGTTCTAATTAGTTGTAACTATAAGCCTATATTAAAATGATGCTATATTTCACCAATAATAGCATCTAGATGAAATAAGAGAATACAAAAATTTTAAATCATTGTTGCTTTGACACATGTGTATATTTTATATAAACTATTTAATATATAAATATATGTATTAAATTATTTACATATACATGTGTTAAGTTGATTATACTATATATCATATTTGAGGAATGTTTTCTATTATTTTAAGCAATATTATCATTGATACATAACATCTTCAGCTATTTGTTAATGTACTATTACTTTTCCTTTGAATGTTATAACAGAAAATCATATCAAAGACTTTAGCATTACAAGGAATTTTTAAAGATGAGTCGGTATAACACTCCATTTATTTTTATAGAAGTAAATGACATAAAAGCAATCTCTTATCATGTGCTCAAAAAAGTCAAAATCTTCCCCTCTCCAGAGGAGAAATACAGGCACAGTCAAGAAGAATAAATTTTTTGTTGATAATTCAAAGAACTGAAAGAGAAATATATAATTATTTGTTGTTACTTTGTAGATGTTTAATTTCATTTTCACACGGGTATTTTTATAATGAAAAGAAGGTGAGAACTCATTTTTCAAGTGTGGGAAGAGCACTGTTTAGAGATAAAAAGAAAGATAAGATTTAAATAAAATTACTGGCCCCTCCTGACACGCTCCTTTCTCTCCTAGTGTTCCTGCATATAGACTCACAGCATGAGTGTCTGCCCCTGAGGAGCATGAGATAAATAATTCAGCACTTTCTGCTACCTACCAACTCTGCTTATTTCCCCCCTCAAATTACATATTCTGGCGAGATTTCTCACTTGTTAAAGCATTTAATTATTGTGTTTGGCAGTCATGGTTGGTTGCATTATATAAACAAATGCCTACTTCAAACACTGACACTGATTTTTTTTCATAGTCTGCCAGAGAGGAGACTATTTGATGTGCAGTTCGAATGCTCTATTTCTGATTATGTAATTTAGGTCTGGGAATAGAATTTTGGCATTTGTCTGCAGTCCTTATGCCATAGAAAAATAACCTTTAGCATCCTCTTTAAAAGAGCAAATCATCATGGATACAAGTTCCAAAAACACATTTAAGGTAAGCGCCATTCTATGAAAAGATCCTTTTATTGCCTAGCAGTTGCACATCTGGCTAGCACTAAGTTATTTTTAAACATTCTGGGTACTCTGTGACCTCTGCAGACTGTAACTAATTCAGCCCCATTCTAGTCCTAGAAGAGTCCCTAAATGTTTAGATGAAGAGCCTGGTAGACAAAATTGATTTTTCTCCTGCCTGTCTGTGGGCAGTGCTTACTGTTAGATGCTGCAATATATTCATGAACACATCTCAGCGCACGATATTCTCATTTAGGGAATCTCATACATCTGTACTGGAGTAAAATTTAGGTAAGCCAATACCCTTAATGGACTATGATTTTCTCAACTCAGTTTCTAGAAGAAAATCTAACCCTTTTTTTCCTAACACACATGCAAATACTTAGACATGATGGATATATATATATATGGCTAAGTGACTGACTGTATGTTTGTCTGGCCATCCGACTGACCAGACAGTACATATGAATTCATATAAATGTGAGGTACAATATCAGACTCTAATAGGTAAATGGTCCAAAGATACCATTGAACAGCTATTTCACCCAAAATAAAACAAATAGAGAACCACATATGGAGATAATTTTAACTATTATAAATGTTTAAAAATGAACACATTTGACACCTATGAAGTGAAGTCAAGCACCAACCCTGGAGAACAGATAGACTCATGCATCTGCTGACCATGTAAGTGAGTTCTATCCTTTGGGGAAAACCTGGACTTACGTAGCAAGAATTGTTCGTCTTACCCTTTGAACTCGCAGTGCTCTGTCTGGGAATTTGTCCCAAGGATATCGTGAGATAAGCACTTATTGAGCAACTGCGGTATGAAAAGTGGATGTGAAGGAGACAGATTGTAATCTGAAGGAGTAACAAGGGCAATTCAAACATGCTGAAACAATACATATCCAAAATGTTTCCAAAGAAGTAATTATAGTGGGGAAAATACTCATGGTAGCCTAAGTGTCTCAAAATTAGAGAACTCATCTTCCTGCATCGCCCACCACCCTACAACCAAAGCTCCCATGCTCTTCTATTCATACCCCTGTGAGTGAAAGGCAATGCCAGCCCCAAGGTGCCCCCACCACAGGCCTTAGCACTTCTCTGGCTCCTCCCTGCCTTTCACACCCCACCCCAATTGAATCAACTCTCACACCACATGCTCCGCACTCTAGCGGCCTTATCCAGGCTGCTGCCATCTCTCCTCACTGGTCTTCATCTCCCTAGTTGCATTCTTGCTTCCTCCAGTTTGTTTGTTTTCTTTTTTAAAATATATTATTTTATTGACTTTTTTTTTTAGAGAGAAAAAGAAAGAAATAGAGATAGAAACATCTATCGGCTGCCTCCTACACCCCACTGCTGGAGATTGAGCCCGCAACCTGGGCATGTGCCCTGACTAGGAACGGATCAGTGACCTCTTGGAGCATGAGTCAGTGCTCCATCACTGAGCCACACCGGCCGAGACCTCCAGTCTGCTTTTGAATTTCATTGAGAGCCTTTTCAAAACACAGAGCTGATCGTGGTCTCCTCACTTTCAAACCTTTCAAAACCATCTCATCACTTCACAACAAAGTCAAACTCTTTGTTAAGATTTGAGACCCTTCATGGCCTGGTTCCTGCTTACCTCTGTAATCTTGTCTCTCCCCCCTCTTTATAACTCCTAACACACACACACACACACACACACACACACACACACACACACCCCACTTTCTACCTTACAGTACCCCCAATTGGCACCATGGTCTGTGCACATGGGACGCCCTGTCCCTGCCCTTTGCCCCATCCCCAGCTCCAGGCTGCTGACTCCTATTTATTCCTGTTTGTTCTTCTGGGATCCGTTCATATATCATCCCCTCTAGGGACATCTCCGTGCTATGGATCCCTTTCTGATACACACAGACAAGGACCAGCTTAGCGGCCCACCTGTGTGTGCCACAGCACCTGACAAACCCCTCATGTAGAATGTTGTCTTTCTTAAGAAAAATTCCAAAATCTGATGTCCAAACTCTGTACTTTCCATATAACTTGAGGCAAACATAGTAGCCTTTCTAACCCCCCAAATGGCTAATCTTTTATACTATTTGGTGAAGAG
>NW_006294585.1:102610-105578 GCF_000327345.1 Myotis davidii
AGCTACAGCCATTTAAAATTATGGATAAAAGTAGTATATCCCTGCTCACTTCCTTGCTGTGCTCAGAAACAAGAAAAGATTGCTGGGACTGCCAGGCATGGGAGCCTTTCACCGCCACAGCAGACGAGAGATGGGGAGGAATACACCTCCAGTGGGTCAGGGAGAGGTCCAGACCAGCCGGAAAGGGTCACTGTGAGAAGGAGGTGACCCGCATGAGATCACCCAAATTCCATGAGCTAGAAAACCCAGTTAGCTCCCTATTTATTCATGAAATAGTTTGTTATAAAATGTTTTTAGCAAGAGTCAAGCAGGAAGTCTTAGGAGTTATTTTTAATGCATTCCCTTGTTTTTAATGTAGAAAGTATTTGTGACCCCTTAAATGTTAGTATGAATGATACTTAAAGACAAAATGGGATCCAAAAAAAGGTAAAATGTTTCCCCACTTTTTCTGCTCCCAATGAAACACTGAAATTCAGCAAGACCTGAGCAAGTAATAATAACTCTATGAAGTGAGCACAGAGAAATCTAACTCCTTGTGCCATTAATAATGCTCCACATATAAACAAGAATTATTTCTTAACAGAAACAATCGGGGTTCACTTCAGATGCCTTCGTAAACAAAGTTTTTCTATTCGGTTGAGCCTGAATTACCCATCTTGACCCAATCTAATTGATGTAAGTGGTAGGAATTAATTTTCTGCAGACAGGGATCAAGACTAATCCAAGTCAATCAGCGCCCTGTAATTAATCCGCGTACTCTTTTAAAAGAGAGAGAGAAATGTTGGCACATTCTCCGGTTTAAGGTTCTGCACCAATCTAATATAGAGTTCTGCAGTTTTATAGGGTTCAGATTTCAGAGTGGATTTACAAATAACAAAGGTTTTGCTAAAGCAGATGGTTATTTCCAGCTGCCAAATGTTGAGGTTTTCTTGGGAATCTGTTCCAGCCATCCATGAGTAAATGAATGATTATGTGAATTAAAGACTAAACATTTCTAGGTGCCTTTTAAATATGGTTTGAAAACCTGAGGCTTACCATATTAGGTTAACATTGATTTTATAGTTTTAGAGAAATCTCTGAGAAAAAATAGATAATGCCTGAAAAAAGGACAAAAATATTAATAATTTTCCATAAAACCAATGTGTTAAAGAAATTGTTATTAAATTGCATAAGTAAGTGAAGGTACCATGCTCATGTAAGCTTGCCTTGTCTTGTAGAGGAGAAAATAAATGTGGAAATGATTTTGAAGTTATATTCAGAGTTTGACATGAGAAGACTCTGTTGCCTTTACTTGAGTTGCTGCGTTCTTAAGTTGTTTAAGAGTTGTTCATGTATTTTAACCGAGGTTCTAATCTTACAATGAATGCTAAGCTGCAAGAGGTGGTTAGTCCTTTGTTAAACTTCTTGAACGTTATGGCTCTATGTTCAACAATATAGATAGCAGTCTAGGGGCATAACAGATATAAATCTTATATCTGAGTTTGAGATAAATGTCAGCAACCCACACTTCACCATAGTGCTCTCTTTGAAGGATCCATAAAATAAAATTGGTGTGATAAAGTAGATCATATTTCCCATGGGAATGATTGTATAATTATGGGCCACTTTCTTTATAGATCTTATATCTAATTATAACAATAGCGTGTTTTTAAAAATTACAACAGCTGTAATAGAAATACCATGCACCCTGATTATACCAGAGTCCCCAGTGCACAACAGTTGTTCATTCATTCACTCATTCATTCATTCTACAGGTACTCAGTGAGTACGTACTATGTGCCAGGCATTATTCCAGGCTGTGGGGATTTGATGTGGGCAGAAAGTATATGCCCCCCACCCTCACCAATATCACAGAGTGCCCTAGCCAGTTTGGCTCAGTGGATAGAGCATTGGACAGTCGACTGAAGGGTCCCAGGTTTAATTCCAGTCAAGGGCCTGTACCTCGGTTGCAGGCTCGATCTCCAGCCCCGGTCGGAGTGCGTGCAGGAGGCAACCAATTGATGTGTCTCTCTTATATCCATGTTTCTCACTCTCTGTCTTTCTCCCTCCTTTCCACTCTCCCTAAAAATGAATGAAAAAATATCTTTGGGTGAGGATTAACTATATTATATCTATATATGTAAAAGCCTAAACAACCCTTATAACCAAATGACCAGAACGACTGGTCGACCAGTCACTATGACATGCACTGACCACCAGGGGGCAGACGCTCAATGCAGGAGCTGCCCCCTAGAGGTCAGTGTGCTCCCACAGCCAACCTCCCATGCCGGCCAGCAGCATTGGCAGCTGGTGGCCATTTCTTCTGCACCCAGCCCAATGACCATTGCCTCCTCTCCCAATCCTGCCGGGGGGCTGGGAACTGGGGGTGAGTGGCAGCAAATGCAGCCTCTTTCCCAGGGGGGTCAAGGGCCGGTTCTCTCCTCGGGGCCAACAGCTAACCTCCCACATCCCATCCCTCACCCCAGCTGGCAGGCCCTGATTGGCCCAGCCCCAATCAACCCTGGTCACCAGGCAGGCCTAGGGATCCCGCCTGTACATGAATTTGTGCACCAGGCCCTCTAGTGTGTGTGTGTGTGTGTGTGTGTGTGTGTGTGTGTGTGTGTGTATCCAATTTTATTTATTCATTCATCCATTGATGGACATTTACATTGCTTCCATGTCTTGGCTATCGAAAAAAAGTGGGGTAGATATATCTTTTTAAATTAGTGTTTTTGTTTACTTTAGATAAATGCTCAGACGTGAGATTGCGATATTGCTGAATCATATGGTAATCCTATTTTCAATTTTGTGAGGAACCTCCATACTGACAAAATGAGTTAGGGTGGTCAAAAAGTTATTTTATAACTACAAGTATTTTATACTTGTAGTTATAAAATAAATATCATGGCAATATAGTATACAACATAGTGATTGTAGTTAATAATACTGCATTTAAATTTGATAGCTGATAAAAGAATAGATCTTAAAA
>NW_006294585.1:106213-110774 GCF_000327345.1 Myotis davidii
CCCGCGCGTCCATATCCCCCACCCTGGACCTCTGACTCACCCCGTGGGGACGGTGTCTGTTGTTTATAGGGATCTCAGCTACGTGGCAGCAGCGAGGCCTCAAAGGAGGGCTCCCACTGAGAGAGCGTGAGGCGTTGTTTTCGGTCCGCATGGCTCATCTTCTGCCTCCAGCATCACTGTGCTCTCCCTGCCACCTCTCTCCAAGGATGCTGGTGTCCGCTTGTCCCAATAGGGCCTCTCCTGGAATCCCTGCCCGGCCTGGAATCTCATCCCCACCCATCAGTCTCCTGATTCTGCCCCCTGACTGGGAACCCTGAACCATCCTCAAGATCCCTGCTTCATCCCTCACCTCCAAACCAAGACCAGGCCGCAGGCTTGAGTCCCTGGGTCCCCTGTGGTCCTGTCCCCAGATGCTACCCTATTCCCACAGGGTTGTCCCCAGCAGAAGGCAGGTTCAACCTGTCTTTGTGACTCAGGGTATGTGTGTGTGGGGGGGGGGAGCGGGGGGAGTTACAGGAACGAGAGAGCGCTGAAGGCTCCTTTGCCCTTTGCCCTCGCTGCCCATGGCAGAGGGAGCCCCACGTTAATGAAGAAGGAGAGGCACACCTCGGGGAGCAACAGAATTTGTGTTTCTCATCAGATGCTGCCCCCAAGATCGCACTGTCCGCAGAACACTGAGTTGGGGTGCAGGAGTAGTCAGCAGCTTCCTGCTCTCAGGCCATTTAAGATTCCTTCATTTCTACTGTCCCTCCGCCTGCAATGATACTAAAGTTTTTTTAAAATTTGGGAAATGTCAAAATAATTAGCAAATGAGGGAAATTTCAACTAAATGACTGTAAAAATCTGTCTCCTCAAAACACTGCTGCTTTTTTAGTAAACTGTAGGCTTTCTGAGAAAAATTATTGTCAGTTCAGGGTAGTTTGGGGAATTTGCCTGTCCTGTAAAAACAACCTTGATCTTATTAAATGTATATCTATCAGTAGACTAGTTGGGGAGATGACTATAATTCAGACACTGCCTTGAGGACAGTACTTGTGTTTATGAGGTTGAGAAAACAGTTGGTCACTCATAGTCTCCGTGGGAAATTGGAAGCAAACATCTATGAACTAAGTTTGTCGGGAGCCACACTGGCCTTCAAGCAGCCTTCAGAGGGTGCTGGGTTTCTAGATGTGCTGTCTAAGGGGAAAGTGCGTTTCCTTCCTCAGCCTGTCCCTCCGCATGAGTGGGAGGGGGGTTCTAATCAGGTGGAGCTGGGGGGAGTGACCTCATGCTCTCAGGGCCGAGCCGTTTCCCTTGCTTCAGGGACATCTTGGTGCAGGCACAGGGCCACCGTGGCGGGTCTGTGGCGGGAAGTACATGTGCAGCGTTGGGAAGGGCGGGCTGACCTACACAGGCAGGATATTACTCCACTTCCTCTTCCTGACTGCCTTTCCCAGAGCAGTCACGGCCGTTGCTCAGCTTCCTGTTGGGGAAAACCTTGGACACCGAGTGTCCACCTGCCACAGCCAGCATTCTCGGGGCGGCGAAGTGGCCGAGGCTGCTGTGCAAGCTGAGCCTTGAGTTCGTGGACAGACCCCGTCTCAACAGTGTCGGGGACCAGAGACCCCTGACGCCCAGATGAAGCCGTTCTTTGTGGAGGTGAAGGGACAGGAGACGGCCGCCTTGACAGGTCATATTCTGGACCCAAACATCACAGGCGAGTGAACAATGGGGACTCTGAGGGGTCTGGGCTGCAGAAAAGACAGGGTGATGTCATGAGATGGCTCCTGCCACCAAGGGGTGTTGGGGGTCGTGGCAAGAAGCCCAGGTGTCATGGAAGCTGAGGTGTCAGGCGGCCTGACTGATGTGGAGACAAAGGGGGGATGTTTGCTGGACGCCTGGCCACGGTGTTGGTTCTGTTCACCCCACATGCTGTGTGCTGGCCACACACCGCGCTGGGCCCAGGGATGGTGCAGGCCCAGCAGGAAGCCCACGGTCGAGTGAGTTGGTTTCCTCATACGGCCCTTGGATGGAGCCCAGGCTGGCGATGAAGGAAGGTGCTGGCAGCCGGAGGAAATGCAGGCTCCCTGGCGCTGCCTGAGGCCTAGGAGCGCGGTCCTTTCGGCAGGCGCCCCGGGATCTGTACTGACTGTTCCTGCTGTGCGGAGAGGTCTGGGGATGGCTGGTTGAGTGGGGCAGATGTAAGAAAGTGGATGGCTGAGCAGGGCTGTGGTGTGTGCCCAGGGGACTCTGGGAACACGAAGGAGGCTTGGGGAATTTTATCGGAAGTATCAGTTGGCTCCAGTGACCTCCTTTCTCACATGCTTCCTTATCACCGCGGTGGCTGATAACAGCAGCCGTGCCGGGGGCTCCGTGTCTGAGTGTGGGCAGTTGCTGTGCTTCAGAAATGCCCGCGCGTCCATATCCCCCACCCTGGACCTCTGACTCACCCCGTGGGGACGGTGTCTGTTGTTTATAGGGATCTCAGCTACGTGGCAGCAGCGAGGCCTCAAAGGAGGGCTCCCACTGAGAGAGCGTGAGGCGTTGTTTTCGGTCCGCATGGCTCATCTTCTGCCTCCAGCATCACTGTGCTCTCCCTGCCACCTCTCTCCAAGGATGCTGGTGTCCGCTTGTCCCAATAGGGCCTCTCCTGGAATCCCTGCCCGGCCTGGAATCTCATCCCCACCCATCAGTCTCCTGATTCTGCCCCCTGACTGGGAACCCTGAACCATCCTCAAGATCCCTGCTTCATCCCTCACCTCCAAACCAAGACCAGGCCGCAGGCTTGAGTCCCTGGGTCCCCTGTGGTCCTGTCCCCAGATGCTACCCTATTCCCACAGGGTTGTCCCCAGCAGAAGGCAGGTTCAACCTGTCTTTGTGACTCAGGGTATGTGTGTGTGGGGGGGGGGGAGCGGGGGGAGTTACAGGAACGAGAGAGCGCTGAAGGCTCCTTTGCCCTTTGCCCTCGCTGCCCATGGCAGAGGGAGCCCCACGTTAATGAAGAAGGAGAGGCACACCTCGGGGAGCAACAGAATTTGTGTTTCTCATCAGATGCTGCCCCCAAGATCGCACTGTCCGCAGAACACTGAGTTGGGGTGCAGGAGTAGTCAGCAGCTTCCTGCTCTCATGCCATTTAAGATTCCTTCATTTCTACTGTCCCTCCGCCTGCAATGATACTAAAGTTTTTTTAAAATTTGGGAAATGTCAAAATAATTAGCAAATGAGGGAAATTTCAACTAAATGACTGTAAAAATCTGTCTCCTCAAAACACTGCTGCTTTTTTAGTAAACTGTAGGCTTTCTGAGAAAAATTATTGTCAGTTCAGGGTAGTTTGGGGAATTTGCCTGTCCTGTAAAAACAACCTTGATCTTATTAAATGTGGTGTATCTGGGGAAGGGAGAAAAAGAGTGAAATAGGGCATGGATCGTTCTATCTGCATGATCCATAAAGTCATAAGGACAGTCAATAATATCAGAACCTCTAGGCTGTCTGTAATTAATTCAATCTCAGTACCACCCAGGCTGGATAAATGCAGCGTATGGAGATATCCAAGGGATTCTAAAACTTTCAACTCCTTGCCCCTTCCACATCCTTAAAGCAGCTCTAACCCATATGCACCTGGCATCTTGACCAGTAGGGGGCATATGTGAGCAATGTGCTGTATACATGAAGCTCAGGTCCCACCTACTCAGTCATGTGGCAACTCCAGCTACCACACCAGGAGAGAGAAGACTTAGGCCATTGAAATCAATTCATTTTTTAAAAGCCTTGGGGAGTTTATATGATGGTGAGTTTTTATTTAATCCCATTAATCAGCTTTTCTCATCCACAAAAGCTGATATAATTCTGGGAAGGGAACCCTCAGAACGTTAGAAATACTTTTCATATTTTGTAAACAAATTCTGTTTATCTAGAAGAATGGATCTCTATGGAAACACAACTGCCTGAAAGCTCTTCCTATTCAGGAGAGGAAATAGGTGCATAGGTGTGTGGCCCACCCACATACAGTCATTTTTAAAGGTTGAAAAATTGGACTTAAATTCTGTAGGTGGCAGGTAACGAATCAAAAACAAACACACAAAAGAAGCTCTCATAGGAGTCGATTGGCACTGCTGTAACATTGACCATCCTCTGCTATTGAATGACTCTATTCATATCTTCATTTTGATTTTTGCTGCTTGTTGTCTGCTTTTGCTTGTCTCATTGGCCACACTTTCCTGGGGCCTCCCGAGGGAGGCGAACACGAGATGGATGAGTGTGTGGGTGGAGGACGGAGGCGGGCGGAACTGCCCAGACCTGTCTGCCTTGGGTGTAGCACCTCATCCCAGGTGGACAGGATTCTCCTGAGGTGGCAGCCTGACAGCCGTCCACCCACTCCCGTCACCGTGGGCCACAGCTGCCTGGGGAGCATGCTGTCAACAACCATGGTGGGGGCCCTGGTCCGAGGATGGAGGAATCGAAGCTCTCCTCGAAGAGCTGGATCCAGGCTTCTCATCCCGCGGAGCCAGGACGGGATTCAGACCCAGGGTATGTTTGGGACACTTTGCTATGACTATGTGATTTGTTTTAAGGGTCTAGGAAG
>NW_006294585.1:111706-125105 GCF_000327345.1 Myotis davidii
GTAGATATAATTTACATGCTTGCGCAGTTCACCCATTTAAGGGTACAATTCAGTGGGTTTTGGGATATTACACTATTGCTTTTTAATGTTGTGGTAAAATATATATGATATTAAAAATGATATTTTAACCACTTTTAGTGTATAATTCAGTTGTATTAATCACATTCACGATTTTGTGCAACTGTTACCACTATCTATTTCAAGAGAGTTTTTATCACCCCCGCCAAACAAATTCTGTACCCATTAAGCAGCAGCCCCCTATTCTCCCCACCTCCCACCTTTGGTAACCTCTAATTCTATTCTCTATCACCATGAATTTGCCTATTCCAGATATTTTATGTAAACCTAATCATACTGTATTTTTCTGTATGGCTTTTGTGTCTGGCTTATTTCACTTGGCATAATGTTTTCAAGATCATCCATAGCATGTATCAGAATTTCATTTCTTTTTATGGAACGGTAGGTTTTAATTCCTTTGTATCTCATTCTCTGTCCCTTAAATATACCTTAATTTCCAACCTGACCATGAAGGAATCTTTGGGTATTTTTCAGTCTAGTGGCATTTTTATATTTACGTTCTGTAAAGCATGAAGAGACTCTTAGGAAGGTATTAATTTTCAGTTAGTTCTTTAATGGCAAGGGCTATAGATTAATCTTTTAAAAAAAACTTTATACCTTTAATGCCTCGTCCAGGTCTTGGCAAAGAGTAATTATTCAACAAGTTTATCTTGAGATGGACAAATGAATGGTTTTTAAGGTTTTACTCTTAAGTATCAGTAAAGAGATTTGAAATAAGAAGCTAGATGGTCTTTATGCTTCATTTCTTGATTCTCTGGGCAGTGATATCCTATATAATAAAAGCCTAATATGCTAAGTGTCCGAACGTTCATTCGACTGGTCGCCCAGTTGCTATGATGTGTACTGACCACCAGGGAGCACACGCTCTGACTGGTAGGTTAGCTTGCTGCTGGGGTCTGGCCAATCGGGACTGGAGGAGACGAGCCACACATGCCCTGGAACCCTCCTGAAGTCCCTCTCTGGCCCCAATTGTGCACCGGTGGAGTCCCTCAGCCAGGCCTGCACCCTCTCACAATCCTGGACCCCTTGGGGGATGTCAGAGAGCTGGTTTCAGCCCGATCCCCACAGGCCAGGCCGAGGGACCCCACCGGTGCACGAATCCATGCACCGGGCCTCTACTGTTGACATAAAAATGTATAGTCACAATTGTTTCACACCCCATAGAACCAGTAAGTATCGGGAGTAGGTGTGTTAAGTAATATAAATAGTTCACTGTGACATGTCAGGAGTTCCGGGAGACCTGACCATGCCTGCTTCCTGCCTTTAGTGAGTATCTGGGGATGTTTCTTATTGAGGGTGACCAGAGTAGCCCAGGTGCTAAGCAGTGTGACTGAGACAAGTCTTTTCAATCATGAGCTGGCCCCATCGACCTTGTTATTCTCTCTCAGTCCTGGGCCCAGGAACTGGGAGCAGGCAAACTGAAGCAGAAGCTGCCACAACCCAAGAAGCCCCTTTAGACCTCACTGGAGCAGGGAAACTGAAGGCAAAGGTGGATTTGGGTGACTCACCGTTTTCATCCTTAAATATAAAATGTAACTTATATTTTTGCCAGTTCTGCCCAAATAACATCAGGGTGCATGTATTTCCAGATGGGCACTCCACCGTTCGGCACACTGCAAGGTGCTCTCACTGTGCTTTGATTATTTATTCCTAAAGGTGTGAAGGGCATGAGAGGAAGGACAAGGAATGCAAGATGAACCCCGGGGATTAGGACTTGAAAGTCTTCCAAGGATATGTTTGCTGGAGATGATTTCCCCACCCACTTTCTCAATAGCTAGTCAACAGCACACCTTTGCCAATTTAAATTGCAGCTAAGTTACCTGCTTGTTGAGGGAGGAGGTTCATTTCAGTGCGTGGGCACTTGGGGAAATTCTTTTCTCCTTCAGTGGAGCCCTGTGAACACCAGGACGAGGGCTGTGTCACTCATTGCAGCATTGCATATGCAGCATGCACTATACACCTACCCCCCGCCACCCCCCATCCCCATCCTCCCTCCTGAGCTAAAGGGTGAGCCCAGCTAGAGCTCTGTGGCCTGATGCTCTCTCAATCCCCATGCCCAGTGTCCTTTGTAGAGTAGGCACTCAGGGACTGTTTCCTAGCAGGGACTCTAGAAACATGCAGTGCAAGATGTTATAAAGTAAGGAGCCCAGTTTTCATATATGGCCTGTGTAATCTACCTGGCTGCTCTGTGAGTCATACCAGGTACTTAAGTTATTATTGCTCTTTACTTTTCAAAGGCATACAGACTACCATTGGCCTACATATAAAATAATAATTTCTGATGGTGGAACCATGCACCCTGTAGTCGAAACGAAAGCCCTTCCTTCCTCATTTCTCAGTGACAGCCTGTAATCATCTTTGAGTGATTTTTAAGATTCTTTCTAAACCACTATTTCCTTCACTGTGTTGGCTGGGGAACAGTTTCTTCTGTGTCAATGGGATGGTTCTCATTCCTTCCCGAGCCCAACCACCCACCTAGTGAGAAGAGGTAGCTGTAAATCTCAGCCAACTTTCTTTTTCAACAATTACTCTGGGATGAAAAGTCAGATGACAAAGCCAGCCAACCACCAATATTTATTGAGGGCCTTTGGAAAGTTTCAGGTAGCCATTAGAGCATGACTGAGCTTTACCCAAACCTGACTTCCTCATTAAGTTCCAGCCTAGGCTTAAAGGCACAGGGGATGAGGGGGGCGGGGAGTGGGGATCTGGGTGCCTCTCCAGCCAGGACATGGCCCCTTTCCTTCTTGAGGACTGGGTGGAGTTGGAAGTAGCCTGCTAGGCCTCTATAAATCCCAACTGGAGTGATTAACCTTACGCCATGCATGGCCTGCCCACTGCAGGCATGGGTGAAATGAACACTGAGATACTGCACGTCACAGCTTCGTCTATGGTTTGTCTATAAACTGAAAGCATTTTCTCTTTGGAAATCAAAATTAAAATTTGCCCCACTTTATAATTACTGTTAATGGCTAAATATGATAATAATGCTGTAAAATAAATTACTATATCTGTCACTGTTTCTGATGGGATTTAATAGACTCATACTCTTGACTTAAGTAATTTTACTTAATTTACATCAGGTATATAGTCCTTTTCCCCTATTTCCCCATAATTAACTATGTAATTATCATTTAATAAGAACCCCTTATTTTAATTAGAATAATCATAGGGCTGTGAAATAATAAATATTCATCAAGCAACTGCTATGCATAGACTAATGAGTATGCTGGAAAGATAAAATAATTTCTAACACTTATCCTTGACCTTAAAATAGTGTTTGTAATCTAGAGAAAACAAACATAAAGAAATGCAACAAACATAATATGAATAGGCAGAGTTAGGTGCTGAGAAGATATTGGTGGAGGAGGAAATGATGAATTTTTAAGAGCCAGTATAGAGTTTACCACATAGTAGAAGTTGAAGATACTTCCAACTCTGAAATTAGTGCTAATAGTAAATATTTTCTCTTATCACACTTTGGTCTTTCTTAAAAAATACATTTTTATTTTTATTGATTTCAGAGAGGAAGGGAGAAGAAGAGAGAGAGAGAGAGACATCAATGATGAGAGAGAATCATTGATTGGCTGCCTCCTGCATGCTCCCTACTGGGGATGAAACCTACAACCCAGGCATGTGACCTTGACCAGATTCAAACCCTGGGACCCTTCAGCCCACAGGTGATGCTCTATCCACTGTGCCAAACCGGCTAGGGCCTTTTAGTCATTTTTAACTAACGAATATTCTACGAAGTCAAACTGAACACTCAGAATTAATCTCGGTATGTACTGTCCGGGGCAATTAGAGTACGTAAGTGAATTCAAAGGCTTCACGTGCATTGTGACTTCCATGCTTGGAGAAGAGTGGGAGGAGCATTCCAAGGGCAGGCACCAGGATGAGCAAAGGCATAGAGGCATGAAAAGCTCATGGCATCTGTGGGGAATGTTGAGTTGTCCAACATAGCGGCAGTTCCAGGGCAGACTTTAGAAGACCTGCATGCCGAGAGGCGGAGCTTGGACTTCACCTATAGACCATAACTATTTCAAGCTTTCCTGGCGGTGGGCAGCCTACATCCTGAGTTTTAAAAGATAGCTATATAACGAAATGGTCTTAGGAAGCAAGAAATTGAATTTATCAAAATAGATTAAGGGGGTTTTTTAAATAATTCAGGCCAAAACTCTGAAAGTGACAGTAAGATAGAGAGAAAGGGTGACATAAAGGTAATTGGTTCTATTTTATGACCTATGTAAAAGTTATTGTAGCTATTATTTAGGGAGCTTTGTCTCAGTGCTTATACCTAAAATGAATCTAGTATTTAATTTATGGAGTTGAGTGAATGACCACATGAGAGACTAATGCCACTGAAGGCTTTTATTTCGTACATTTCCCAGGAGGCGGGGGCATAGCATGCTATCGGTGCCACAGCGGGAAGCACCAATTCAGTCAGGAGGCAGAAAGGAGTGAGAGGAAAGCCTAGGCTGAGCCTTTATTGTGGTTTCCATGGGAAGGGCAAGGAAGGGCAGGGTAAACTGCTTGGCATCAGCTGGTTTGTCTAAGTCCAGCAGGCCTTGGCACATGGGAGCTGTCCCCAGCTGTCTGGTGCCTGGCCCTGCGGTGAGGAGGGCAGAGGAAATACTGCTTTTATGTGTGAGAGTGAGTGAGGTGTTTCAGAGCCGGTGCTCAGAATTGCAGGGAGATATAAACAACTTTGGCTGTTAGCTTGGTCTGTAACTTATGGAGGCCAAATAGATGAATACAGAATCTGGGAAAACATGAGCTAGGAAATCTATGACCCAGGACACTTGGCTAAACGCTTCATATGCTTTCTCTCATTCAGTGCTCTCGGTAATCTATGGTATGTGCTAAATTGCCCCATTTTATACATGAAGCAACTGAGCCCCAAAGTGACTCAACACCTTATCCAAGTTCACACACATAATCATGATTTTTCGAGCTGGATTCAATCCTAGACATCGGTAACTCCAACACCCTGCTATTCATCTCTGTGCTCCATTGCACGTGGTCTTCTCTGCTAGATTACTCTTCCTCACCTGGGCTCAGGACGTGAGACTAGTTCTGCTGAAAAGGAATGATGGACACTTGTAGAAGCTTCTCCAGAGCTCCCTGGATCAGGAAATAGAGGTCAATTTAATGTGGGTCACTGTCTCTCTGTAAGTATGAATATGTACACTGGTGGCCTATCATTTGGCTTGTTAATATGCACTAATTGATTAAACGTGTGACTTAATCACTGTCCCCTCCCTTCTTGGAAATGCTTCTCTCTTTGGCTTCTCTCTTTCTGATCATTCTAACTCTGGGACTTGGAAGCTGTCATGTCAGCAAACAAAGCCCATTTCAGATTCCGTCCTCCCCTGTGTCGTCAGCCAGTGACCTGAATTGCCTATGAAATAATGTCTCATTTCCCTGGGAGAGACGGTGAGGTCTTGCATCAGTAACTACTCGGTTTGGTCACAGTCAGTACAATTCCTTGGTTCAGGTCAACCACTCCCCATGAGTCCCTTCTCTTATAGCCATCATGACCTGGCTGCCTTCTTACCCCACCCCTCTCTCCATACATCTTCATGCATCACATCCATGAAGAGTCAGCTCAGTGCCCAGCCCCTGTGGGAAGGCACCCACGGCACCTGTAAATTACGCAATGCGATCTGATGAAGCAGCTGCTTGGCCCGAAGCCCTGGCAGGGAAGCAGAGCCATGAGTGGCCTGGGTCAGGATCTCCGGGAGCTTGTGACTGGCTTCAGAGACAGGGTCAGTTAGTAAACGATGCAAAAATAACAGTTCAGGAAGATGGCGGCTGTGGCACACAAGACTTTAGAAGTCATTCCCAACCAAACAGGTACCACTTTGTAGGTAGGTATTGCTTCATTCCTCTTCATCTTGCTCCATGTTCCCGTGGTTTAGGGACATAGACTCTGTTTTTCTGTGTGTGTTTTTTTAATCCTCACTTAAGGATATTTTTTCATTGATTTTAAGAGAGAGTTGGAAGAGAGAGAGGGAAAGACAGAGAAGAACATCGATGTGAGAAAAACACATCGATTGGCTGCCTCCTGCACACGCCCTGATCAGGGCCCAGGCGGGGGAGGAGCCTGCAACTGAGGTGCATGCCCTTGACCAGAATCGAACCTGGGTCCGCAGGCCGACGCTCTATCCTCTGGGCCAAACCAGATGTGCAGGACTTGGACTCTAACGGGACTGTGAACCATCAGACAGAGGCGTCATAAGTCTAGTTTCTAAGAGCCTTTGCTGAAGGGACACGGCAGAAATTCCTGTTCTCTAGCCACTGGGAGTTAGTTTTGGGGGACGGTCCCTGTCCTTCCATTGGGGCTCAGCTACGGGGAGTTTTCAGAGCAGAGAGAGTCAAATTTCAGTCCCGGGGTTGGACTGGCTGGTTCAAATACCAGTTTTACCACTTACTGGTTGTCTGACTTAGATGAAAGTTACTTCATCTCTAAGTGCCTTGTTTTTCTGGAGTGTGAAATAGGGATGATAATACTTACCTTTTAGAGTGGTTGTAAGAATTAACTGTGTTAATTTTTTTCAAAGAAGCTTAAATATGGGACCTGGCACATAGTGACTGCTCAGTAAGTATAGCTATTATTATTAGTCATTAGTTTGTGGTCCTCATGACTATGATTCTCATCTCATAGAGGTTGTCTAGTCAATTCCTAGTAACTGGAGCTGCCTAATTTTTCTAAGCCATCCCATCCATCAATCTTCTATGCTAGCAAGTTTTTATAAAACTGAAGTTTAAAAACTTCAGCATAAGCATTTCCCCTGGAATACCAGAAATATTAGTGTTTCATTATTCCCACATTGACATTTTAATAGCCACCAATGGCTTTTAAAAGAATTGGGAAGACGCGTAGCATCTGTTGGTCTCATATTGGAATTGCTGTTGTGTTTTTGTTTCCATGTGAGCCTTATTTTTTCAAAAGTTTATAAGCCTTTTGCTCCATGGCGAGATTCAGCAACAGGTTTCTGTTCCAAAGAACAATATTTGTCTTGCTTGAGCATGGCCCTACTTCCCATCTTCTTTTCAAAGAGGTTGCTCTGAGCTTTATGCTTTTAGCACTTGCATTTAGCTTGACTTCCTCCCAAATGTAATTTTTCATATTGGATCATTTTGAAACACTTCTGAAAAGCTGCAAATACAGCAGGCACATCGTCTTTCGGCTTTTGGTACCGAGTTACCTTTAGTTGGTCTCAGTTTGAGATAAGGGTGCAGAAAATGTTAGGAATTCACGAGACATACATCTCTGTTCTACAGGTTAGGGTCCTAGGCTGCAGGAAGTATTTCTTCCTTAGAGAGAAAAGTGCTAATACCCCTTTCCTGGCTCGAATCCAGGCTCTGCTGCTGACCAGTGGTGTGACTTTGGGCTTGTACATAGCCTACCTACGCCTCAAACTGCCCATCTTTGAGATGGGAATAATAGAGATCTTATAAGGACTGGTTGCGACAGTGTATACCAGTGCTCACAGCGGGCCTAACCACCATGAGCACTCAAATGCTCACTATTGCAGAGGTCTGGCCCTACAGTTTCTATGATGAACTATATCCGGCTGTTGAAATTTTCTTGAAACAATATGTGCCCTCCCTGAATGGAAGGGCATTTTATGTGAAAACGCCTGTGAAGTGACCAAGTGTACTTGTTTAGGTCACTCTGGTCGGGAAGAAAGGGGGGTAGGGGTAGGGAGTCCCTAACATAATAATTCAAATATAGAATATTCACCTTAAAAATGTTGATTTTCTTGACTATTTTCACAACCAGTCACGTGAACTTGGGGTCTTCTTTTTGTAAGTCATGCAGAGAGGACAGAACACCAGCGATCAGCCTGCAGTGGTGTCTAAAGCCCTGGCTGGCTGTCAAGGTTGTGATGAAGGATTCAGGTCACAGAAAATGTTTCAGAATGTCTTCCCTTTGTAAATAGTTTTTAAAGCCCCTATACCCTTTAAATCACTTCTTTGATAGCTCACATTGAAAGTCTGGAAAGTCTGGCAGTGGAATTTGTACTAAAACCAAGAGGCCGACGGTAATGCCACCAGCGGGAGAAGTGGTGTGCTCTGAGAGGGGCATGCCTTTTCCTGTCCCCCAAGCCCTGGGCCCCTTTAAGGCCCACGGTGACAGCAAGCTGCCAGCTCTGGTATAAAATCTGCAGGTTTTCATGTGAAATCAGAGGGTGGCATTTAGACACTTGTTAATCTTGCATTAAACACTTTGACTCTCTGATTACACACACACACACCACACACACACACACACACACACACACACACACACACAGGAATATTACACAGCAATAAAAAAGGAGATTCTGCTATTTGCAACAATATGGTTGCTGATTACACACACACACACCACACACACACACACACACACACACACACACACACACACTGATGTGCGCATGCACGTCTCCCTTCTTCGGTGACACGTTGGTGCTGATCCGGGGGCCTGTTTTGCTTCAGGCCTCTCAATCTCACTCTGTGGCTCTGTTTCTGAACAACAGTATCTCTATGCAATATGCATAGAAGGACTCTTAAGCCAACCAGCATTTGCAGAATGAATAACTGATTCATGAGCATAATTTGACAAGTGCCTTTTAAGTCCAGACATGTGAGAGGTCATCTGTGCAGGTCCCCAGGTAAGGGTTCATTAAAAGTATTCTTTGTCTGCGTGAGGCTGAGTCCACTGGTGGTTCTAGAAATCTGATTTGATAGTTTTCACAGGGGCTGATTTCTATTGCATGTTATCTATTAAATGTAAGACTTTGTTGCATTTCAAAGGATAAATTTGCTTTTTAACTACCAAGGAAATATGCAAATATGCTAGGACCACTGAAAAATTCCTTGGTTTTGGTTATTTTGGAGGTTTTTTAAATTTATATACATGTGTATGTATATATATATGCACACACATAATACATGTATGTATATACGTATACATACACGCTGTGCTACATTTTACTAAAGATTGATTGGAAACCACATCAGAAGTGCTTTTTAAAATATGAATCCATGTAAGCATTTAAACATTTCTTCAGAAGCTGAAATTGATCATGTAATTCTGAAACAGTAAGGACCATTACAAACAACTTGTAAATTCTTGAGGTTCAAAAAATGGACAGAACAGTACATTTTCAATTACTTCATCTACTGAACAGTTTGGCAGGCGTGGGGCAGGAGAGAGCACTGAGCTTGGAGCCAGCCTCCAGCCCTGCAGCTTTGTGCCCTGCGCGGGTTGTTTGAGCCTCTGTCCCTGTCATCAGCGTCTTTGTGGGGTGGCTGAGCCCAGGGCACCAGCCCTTGAAGGAGGGATTCTGGGTGGGCAGAGGGCGGGGGAGTGGGGAGACTTCAGGACACTCAACTGGGAGGAGAGTGGAGATGTCTGGTCCAGGGCAGCCTTCTCCCGTTTCAGAATCTTGCCTAGGGCGGGCCAGGATGCGGGGCGCCCCCTGCAAAGCTCTGCTTGGTCATTCAGAATTCAGATGACCCCAGTGGAGGTGCCACCTCTCCGTGTGCAGCGGAGAGCAGTTTGGCTTCTCCATCCATTGGGACATCTGTTTACGCTGGCCGGCCGGCTGGTGGGAGGCGGACACAGACAGCTCCCCACCGCGCAAAGGGAAGATGCTGTGTGTTGTTTCCTAATACCAGAGCGGCTGTCCCAGGGGGAGGACTCAGAAATGTCACCACAGCGCTGCCTGCCCAGGAAAGCGGTTCTAGTCCCGCGGATGGACCTAGAGAACTGCTTCTTGGGAGCTCCGGGAGCCACGCTGCTCCTTGGCTTTTCTTCGAATAGTTCAGCTAAGGACCAACTGTTGGCAAGTGCATCAAACTGGGAAGTCAGTGGTGAACTACCTTGTGTTGAATCAATTTTGAAAGATAATTTAGTGAAGGAAGTGGTTGGCATGTTAATGGTTTGACTCCCTAACCTGACTACATGTAATGAAAATGAGATACAGAGTAAAACCTTACCAACTCCAGCTAATTGAAATAGTTTTAATATTTACATATATATGAAAATGAGACGGCTCAAGGAAAAATATGTGGGGAACCGTTAAAGAATTGATAACACTAACTTACAATAAAAACAGTAATGGGCCGTCCAGAGATTACTCGGGGAAATGTGACCACATCCAAGTACCTCCTGCATGCCACTCCAGGCCAGGCCATACAGGAAGCTCCGGAGCTCCTCACTTATTCTTTTATGTCAGTTGTGCAGGTTGTGTGTGCGTTTGGGTGGGGTTAGGGTCCCTGTATATCAAATCTTGGGTTCACGTCTCACTTTCAAAGGGGCTGACTTCACTAAAAAACATTCGCCTCTAGAGATAACTTGGAAAACAGGTTAATTCTATTATAATTGGTAAGCTCAGTCTCCGAGGAAATCTTTTAAAGTTCTTTTTTTTTTTTTTCAGTAAGAGTCTTATTTATACAATTTATGTGCTTAGCATTTATCTTTTTCTCATGGCTAGTACAAAAACCAGTTTCAATGTAACATTGGATGATAGTATTGTGTTCATCACTGTTACATCCTTTTATTTCTTCTCTTTATCTTTATGTCCTTCACAACCAAAATGTAACTGTCCTTAAAACCGGTGAAAATGGAATGCACTCCATGGGCTGAACTGACTCCAGTGTCCTGGTTTTAGTTATGCAAGATGTAGCTGAGGGAAGGATACAGGAAACCTCATAAAACCAACCTTCCTTCCTCTCTCTCTCTCTCTCTCTCTCTCTCTCTCTCTTTCTCTTTCTCTTTCTCTCTCCCACCCCCTTTTCTTTGGTTTTCTCTTCTTTCTTTCCTTCTTTTTTCTCTTTTTTCTTTCTCCCTCCTCCCCCTAGCTTTCTATTGAGTCATATTTATTTCAAAATAAAAAACCATTTTAATGTAACTGTTCTCTAAAAGCCTTACCTGAAGTCTCTCGCACCAGTCAGATATTCTGAAAAGATGCTTTGGCTCATTAAGTGACTGCCGAGTATTAAGTCCTGTGAGGTTTTGTGGGTATCAGATAATTGCCTTGTAAGTGTAGGTGCTCCATAAATGCTTCTGGAGTGTCATGGTCTCCGAATCACCTCGCTAATGGGGAAGAGAGAGCTTTGATTTTGAGGTCTGTCTACTCATTCCATCATGCCATTTGGCCCACCCTACTTGCCTAAGCCGTCAGTCCAAACCCTGGGCTCTCTTAAGGGATAGGAGTGGTAGTGTTGAGAGCTGGTGACATTCTTTGAGCACCTACTGTAGTATGTGCCAGGCTCATGCCTTGCACTCATTAAATACCTTAAGCCTCAGAACACCCCATGATGACATGAAAACTGAGCAAGTTTAAACGTGGCAGTTTAAACAGTAATTAATGTCCCTAATTGCAAAATAGTTCACTCTACAAGGGATCTTAATGAAAGGCAATGGATCCTCTTAGCTAAACAAATAAACAAAAAAAAATTTTTTCCCTTTTGAATTATAATGTAAACAAAAGGAAACTTTGAAATTGTGTAATCATTCTCCTCTTCAAGAATAAATACTGGCACTTATCCACAGCGCCTGCTGGTTTTGCTAACTCCTGCTAGGTTTAGCATTGAGGGAGCCAAGTTCCAGATCCCAGTGAGGATAATATTTATAGTGTCAGTGAGCAGGTTGTAATGTGTCAGACCGGCCATGTGCCGGGTGGGGCAGCTAGAGAGGGCCACATGAAGCACCCTGTCAGAGTGAATCACGGTGTCATGTGCCAGCAGGCACCTTCCAGGCGTCTCATCCCCATTGGGAGGAAGCGGCATTCCATGCCAGCACTCAGGGTGACCAGCGGGCTGACCAGCCTCCCCAGCCTCTTGCCATCCATCACAGAGCAGCTGGTACCACCGTGTCCTGGGAGATGCACAGTGAGGAAAGCACAGCCTCCTCCTGGCTCAGCCTCTGATGAGGTGGATCACGTTCCCACGACCAGCAGCACCAACACCGTCTGAGGGCTTGTAGCCATGCTCAGGCCCCACCGCAGACCCACAGAACCAGTGACTCCGGGGTGGGGCCCGGCAGTCTGTGTTTAGCAAGCCTCCCCGGGGATTCCGACGCCTACTGGGCTTTGAGAGCCACTGGGCTAGCTCACCTGGGCAATCCTCTTTCCAGTCTTTAGCTTCTTCTTCTATAAAATAGGAGATTTCACCCTAGCCAGTTTGGCTCGGTGGATAAAGCATCAGCCTGTGGACTGAAGGGACCCCGGTTCTATTCCTATCAAGGGCACATGCCCAGGTTGCGGGCTCAATCCCCATTGGGGGTGTGCGGGAGGCGGCTGATCGATGATTCTCTCTCATCATTGCTGTTTCTATCTCTCTCTCCTCCCTTCCTCTCTGAAATCAATAAAAATATATTTTAAAAAAATAAGTAAATAACATGGGAGATTTGCAGTAAACTGTTTCTAAGTGCCTCTCTGAACTCCAGGCACACATCCCAAGCGCTCTAATTCTGTAGACCTGTGATGTACATGTACATACCTGGTGGGGTTGCATAGGCCTTGAGAGGACAGGCCCTGAAATCTAAGTGTCTGGGCTTCAAACTCTTAGCAGCACCATGTCCTAAGGGGTTGTGGGAAATTGACTAATGCATGTGGAACAGTGCCTGTGAAGTAGGAAGTATCCACTTGGTTGTATTTCCTATGGTTGGGTGCCATGCTCCACGACTGGTGTTTTATAAGTGGTATATCACTTAGGTGATTACCCATGGAATAAAATGGTCCCTGAGTTTACAAAGACTGGGTTTGATGGAAGTTAAAGTCCAGGAACATGTGTTAGCTTCATTTAGAAATAAGGTGACATTCCTGTGGCATAGCCTGGCCGCTACCCTGACACTCTTTAACCCTTAACTCATTTAACTTTAATTACCTCCGTAAAGGCCCTGTCTCCAGATACAGCCACAGCTGTGATGTAGATCGCAGAGGGCTCTGGGGACGCGCACCATTCAGTCCACAGCAGTGATTTAAGAGGTGCTGGCCCACACCTGGGAACATGCTGGTGTGGAGAATGTACTAACAACACCACCGCCGGCCTATTTGTCAGGCGTCTAGTTTACAACCCCATTGCGATAGCTGATGAATTAAAATGTCCACATAGATTAAAATCTACAAAAAAATATTTAAGTGCAAAACATGTTTTGCAGGCCATCGGAGCACTCATTTTCATAAACTATAAATGCTTTTGCTCATCATCAGAGGAACCTTTGTAAATTAAAGTCAGAGAGTGGGATGAACTGAGGCAGAAGGGAAGAATTCTCTCTCTCTCTCTCTCTCTCTCTCTCTCTCTCTCTCTCTATCTCTCTCTCCAC
>NW_006294585.1:125168-141619 GCF_000327345.1 Myotis davidii
CTCTCTCTCTCTCTCTCTCTCTCTCTCTCTCTCTCTCTCTCTCTCTCTCTCTCTCTCTCTCTCTTACCACAGGGTTTCCAGAGACACACCCCGGAAGGAAGAAGACAGCTCTAGGGACCAGCTTATCCTCACTTGGTCCTGCTCTGCTCGGGCCCTCACAGTGTGTGTCAAACCTCCCTGAGCCCGACCGCCTGGGCCTCCTGAGCACGCCCCCGAGCTGTGATGAGAAACGCAAGCCAGTGCCATCTTGAAGTTTGTTAGGCTGGCTTGGTCCTGCTCAGTCCAGAGTACTTTTTCCCTCGGGGAAGCTTTCCGCTGCTGCTCTCACATGGGGATTAGGAGACCCTGGCTGGTTTGTTTTCCCGTCCCCCTCCCCACTCCCTTCTCCCCCTGCTCCTGAGGGAAGATATCACATATCAGAGAGTTTCTTCTTCAGAAAGACTTGGGGACGTCTGTGAATCCTCACTGAGGCTGGCCTCTGTGTGTGAACATTTTATCTCAGGGTTCAGAGAGAAGTAAACCCTGGCATGGGGTGCAGGGTGGGGTGTCCCCCCCGTTTCCAGGAAAAATGCTGCTGATGAAGGCCTCTGGGTGTGTTTGTAGATGCTCAGTGTCAGATGCGTGAGGGCTCTTCCAAGTCAGGGGCCTGCTTACTCCCATAAGCCCCGTCCCACAGCCCTTGTTTATTTGGATGGGACTGGGATCTGCAGTTCTAAGCCTTAACTTCTGTCCTCTTACTTTTTAAAAAGGTACAACAACAAATGAATGCTTTATGAGATTAGGATACGATATGTAAATTTTGACATTTGTAGTTGATCTTGGCTTGTTTTTCAGAAGAGTCTCCAAAGCGAAGTCCCCCGTCAGCATTTGTAGAAGGGTCTTGGATGGCCGACCCCCGAGTGTGGCCAGACTTCTCAATTCATTATTCTTCCAGCTGTGGTTTTTGTCTCACTGTCCCAGGATTTTTTCAATGTCAAAAAGTATGACACCAAACTATTGGAGTGTTTGGTTTGGCAGAATTGCCATTTGCGCTGCTTCTTCCATCTTTATTCCCGCACAGAGACCCTGAACAAACTGATATTTATTGGTGTGCTGTATGTTTGTGACAGAGCTATGAGGAATAAATATAAAGAGTGAAAAAATGAAAATAAGAGTTCATGAGGCCCAATGGTAAAGACAATTTAGATTTTCTAAACTGCAGTTAATATTCTCCCACCCCTCCCCTGTAAACATTAGTCCCTCACCCCCCTCCCGAAATCTGTCCATGGCGGTTCTGATCTTAGGTTCTGATTTTATTTTTTGCCTACTCTTGTATAGCATAACAAACAACAAGTGATATTTTTAATTCTTTCATTTTCATCTGATTTACACATTGAAGAGAAATAAACTGTTCTTACCAGATTGTTCTTACTTCTAGTAATCTGGTCATTCTAGGATGACTAACCTAGATACCATGTAGTGTCCAAATGTGTCCATGCCTGTAACCCAGAGTCAAATTCTGTAGGCTCCAGGGACAGGCACGTCATGTGAAGGAGTGAAGGGGGCAGGTGTCATACTGAAGGGGTGGGGGTGGGGGGATGCGGTGGGCTGGAAAGCCAGGAAAACAGGGGCAAGCTTAGCTCCACCTGGTGCTGCCAATGGGAATGTAAGAGCAGTGGTGACGGATGCGTCTTCCTTCTTTTCCTGGCATGCTCTTCCCCAGGGAGGGCAGACATCGGCATTTGTATGTGAAATATCCTAACTTTCAAAATTTGGTTTCTCAACTGAAAGAAATTTAAACTCAGTGTTGCCAAGCAAGTCTTCAGGTCACCCTCTGCTTGCTCGGCCTCAGAATGCACCCTCCGGGGGAGTATATTATAGGTCAGGTACATGGTTGAGATGCAACCCCAAGTGACTACCCCTGTGGTTGAATGAGTTATTCCGTGATCTTCACTGTAACCTGGTTTTCAGAATGCGGTTCTTGCAGAAAGTGGAGGTGAGGTCACTAAAGAAGTCAGAAGCGTAATCTTGATGCTAAACACTGGCCTGTGTCAGACGATGTTCAGAATTTTTGTGGGAAATCTTTCTGTTGATGATGGTTGAGTTAGGTGCCTATCACAAGCTTGGCCACATAAGGAATTATATGCTCCTGGTTTTTGCATCAGCTTGTGGTCACCTGACTGTAACAGCGAGACCACAGTTAAGATTCACATGTTATATGAGAGCCTCAAGAGAAACTGTCCGTGGAGTTAAAAAGTGGGTCATTGTGTCCATACATCATCCAAAACCATGGGGTCTTAGATCCATAGACTGGGTAAGTGTTCTTAAGTGTCACAGACTCCCGAGTTTTCATTTTACTAATCCAGAAGGAATCTGGAACCCAGGGAGGTTAGTGACTTGCCCAAGATGACAAAATGGTTAAGGACAGCTGAGATTCCACACATCTCAGCTCCAGGTCTGTGTCCTTGCCACGTGTCTCTTTAGCAAATGATGGTTTCGACTGAATAAAATTAGTTCAGTTTTAGGGATGGATTTTATTGCTACATCACTAGGGTGATAACCAGCAGTCATGGTGAAAACCTAACTCCCCGATCCTCTTAGAGCACCTTAATCCTCGGGGGGTTGCCATTTTGTCACGTCTTTATTTGTTCAGACACCTTAGCAGATGTCTTCAGTTTGGAGCCATATTGGCACTGGGCAGTTGTCCTGGCTTTGCGTATCCTCAGAATGGTGACCAACGGATCCTGGGAAACACTCAAGGCTCAAGTGTGCAGTCAATCCTTAAGTCCCCTTGAAGTAGCAAGACAAAGCAAGTAGGGCGACCCTCCCCCAGGCTGTCCTCCAGGACCCTCTTCCTTTAGGGCTCCTTGATGTTCACTTGAATCTGATTATACCTGATAGGGAAGCGTATGTTGTGGTTTACTGTAACCACGCCTGCTAAGGGGCCCTGTCCAGACGATTGGGCGAGAACAATCACGGTTACTGCCCAGAGCTCTGCCCAGTGTTTGGAGGGGGAATAAGAAAAGCCATGGAAGCTGATATACACAGAGGAAGGGGTCACCCCACAGTAGAGAAGGAAACAATAAGATGCTTTATAAGGGGGATTATTAGTCAACACAGTGATTACCATGGTGTGCACAGTATATTGGCAGACAAGACTGTCCATGGAAAAGTATCTAGGTTGGGTGGTCACCGTGGGCAGAAGGCCAGGTATACCAGCAGTCTCCTTGCAGGAAGTAAAACCATGGGCGAGCTCTTCTCCCTGCCTGGCTGCCCCTCGTGAGCCCCTTCTCTGCACTCAGATGTCACACATCCCTTCTGCGACACCCCCCACCCCCGGCAGGTCCCCTCTACCTGTCACAGCACCCATGCCGTTCCTACGCTGTCCCTTACCCATGTGGCTGTTCAGTGTCTGTCTCCCTGGCCACACCATGGGCCTCTGAGGACAGTGTTGTTGCTGCATGTAAAAGTATGACACAGGAGGAGCAAGGAGAGCATTTATTTTCCACACTTTTTAACGTTTTTTCCAGTCGTAAGTCCACCTGGGGATTGTTACGATTCTGAAAACACTCAGGTGGCAAGCCATAGAAACGTAGGCTCGGGAGACACATGGAGAGGGAGATCAGAGGGTGGTGCCCCTTTTCAGTTCCACCCTCATCCCCTTAGCACAGGGGCAAACCTCCCCCACCCCCCACCCCACTGAACCCCGCCTCCAGGAATCACTAAGTACTTTTTCAGTACATATTTGAATGAAGAGGCATGTACTTGTGTTTCCCCGTAGTGTCCTTTGAAGAACTTCAGCTCAATGTGAGAAAATACTTTAAGGATTAGAATTGCCCCCAAGTGTGATGGACTGACTGAGCAGCGATCAAATGCCTGGTAACTGACAGTATCCAAGCAGAGACTGCATGCCCGATGCGCTATTGTAAGTGGTCACTCACGCCGCAGATAAGCAGTTAGACTGGACAACCTCACTAGTATCTCTCCAATATTGCTATGCTGTCACCAGAGGATTTCAGTCCATATAACCACTACTCGCAATAAAGTCCACAAAAGCAGGAGGTTTTACCTGTTTCGTTCACTGTTGTATCTTTAGTGCTTAAGACCTTGCTTGGTACTTAGTAGCTGCTCAATAAATATTTATTGAGTAAACATAGATCGGTAGATATCAAATTCAAAATGTGTTTCTGGCATCGAATAGGTTCAAATTAAGTATGTATTGTATTGACCTGAATCAAGCAGGCTGTAGATCAAAAATGCCGGTAAAATTGGGCTATGGTCACCATTCTGACAGAGTATGTGAGATCAGACTGTCACCAGCACTTCAGACCAGAGATGCTGGAGTTAGTGTGAAGTTGTATCAGCCAGGAACTTGGCAAGAAACTAGAGGAGCTCAGCTGGTCCCCAGTGGAGAGTTCAATGAGGCGCCTTCACTAAGGTGGGTGGCTAAGGGAGCCGGGGATGTGAAGCGCCAAGGGGCTGTAGCAACCGCAGGAAGCTTTACCTTCAATCTCCAGGAAGACCCACAGAAAGCCCAATGGGTGCTGGAGCCGTGGGGCTGGGCCACCTTGTGTGCAGCCACTGCTGAGCAGCGACCCCTCCTCAGCCAGGGAGCAGGGAGAAATGCCCCTGTCTCCCTCGGCTCTTGCTTCATTCACATTAGAGTCTCCCATTAGCCAAACCCACTGGAAGCCAGCAGGCAGAGGGCAGGGCGGAGAAAGCCAGGGAAGGGGAGGTCAACACATGGGGACTAGCCTTCCCATCCATTTATTTGGTTCATTTCTACTTTAATTATACAAATAATACACATTCACTAAAGAAAATGTTGAGACTGGGTCACAGTAAGGGAATTCCCCCATAATCCCACCTCTCGAACCTCTAGATCAGTGGTTCTCAACCTTCCTAATGCCGCGACCCTTTGATACAGTTCCTCATGTTGTGGTGACCCCCAATTTCATTGTTACAAATTGAACATCATTAAAGCATAGTGAGTAATCACAAAAACAATATGTAATTATATATGTGTTTTCTGATGGTCTTAGGCGACCCCTGTGAAAGGGTCGTTCGACCCCCAAAGGGGGCACGACCCACAGGTTGAGAACTGCTGCTCTAGATGAATGTTTTGGCTCTTTCTCCTTCCTTCTTTCTTTCTTTTTTTTTCATATACTTGTAAAGAATGTGAACATTTTAAAAAATTTTTTTTATTGATTTTAGAGAGGAAGGGAGAGGAAGGGAGGATAGAAACATCAATCATGAGCAAGAATCGTTGATTGGCCGCCTCCTGCACTCCCCACACTGGGGATTGAGCCCGCAACCAGGCATGTGCCCTGACAGGGAATCGAACTGTGACCTCCTGGTTCATAGGTCCACTCAACCACTGGGCAAGGATGCAAACGTTTTTATTCCGAATAAACCAACATAAATTTGGTTGCACTTGTTCCTCGGCCTCATTAAGTTGAAGCTGGAGCCTGACACAGCTCCGTTTCCTTCCCTTTGTTCTGCGAACATAAACAAGTTACTTCATGTGGGAACTAGGGATTAGGCAAGCGCTTGGACCCACAGAAACCTTCAGCAAGTTTGGCTCTCAGCTTGGTTACCACGTAATTAAATATAAGATGAAAGATGAGTCTAACAGAGCTCACTCTCCAGACTGGAAAAGGGAGTAAGTGAAGGCAGCCTGGCTTAGCTGGATTCACTGTCAACTCCAAGTTCTGTCCCCTTTTAATGGCGCTTGAAGGGCAGTGTGAAAATAGTGGGAAGACAGGTTAGGAAAATAGAGCAAGTGCTTATGTACACAGTCCCTGTCGCACCTGTGTGTCCCACATGGCTTGGGAACACTTGGCACACCTGTCACTACTTACCTGACACTTGTCCAGCCTGCTCCACAGGAGCATCCAGAGGCGCAGCCATAGGGCCTGGTAGGTCCCCAGGTAATGAGGGTGACAAAGTGGCTGCTGTTCTTGAAGTCAAGGGAAGGCCCGGGGGGGGGCGGGGGGGGCGGCTGTGCGTGCCAGAGTTCTGAAAGGCAAAGACGGGTGCGTAGGACCGTTGTCATAACATACCTAAGGTGAGCAACCCCTGTCACCTTCTTTAGTTAAAAATAAAAAACCTGAGCCTGGCCGGTGTAGCTCAATGGTTGACCATCGACCAATGAAGCAGGATGTCATGGTTTGATTCCCAGTCAAGGCACATGGCCGGGGTTGTTGGCTCAAAATCCTCAGTAGGGGGCATGCAGGAGGCAGCCGATCAGTGATTCTCTCTCACTGATGTTTCTCTCTCTCTCTGTCTTTCTCTCCCTTCCTCTCTGAAATCAATAAAAATCTATAACAACAAAAGCGTAATATGCAAACCGACTGAACGGCCAAACAGCGGAATGACCTTCTGGATGAAGCCGCGGCTGCGAGGACCAAGGCAGCCAGGGCTGGGAAGGTCTACTCTTGCATGAATTTCGTGCACTGGGCCTCTAGTATATTATAAATAAATAATAAATAACCAGAGAAATGTTTAGCCATCTCAGCTCCTTCAGAGAGGAAGGAGTTCTGCTTTCCTGGCGTGGGGTCTATATTCGGCCTTTTGCACTTTTCCGCCTGAATGGGATCTCCGTGTGACCTAGGGCTGGAGACCAGGAGTAGGAGCTGGACCCACCCCCTGCCATTCTGGACGTTAAGCAGCCCCCTGGGGAGAATCCATTCTTGGGTCACATCCAGAGGTCGATCTGTCAACTACTGGGACACTGAAAGTGGCCTTGGGATTCGGGGGAGAACCTGACAGTGGCCATCCTAAGGGAGGCGTCGCTGTGGGGAGATTCGGGACAGCTCAGGGGCGGGCTCAGGGCTGCTCTGAGCGACTCCTTGGCGCCTCCACTGCAAGCTGGTCATGTCCCTGAACCCACCATCGCAGAGTCTACAGAACAGGGCTGTGCTGGCGAGGGGAGCTGAGCCCACCCCTCCGCATCATCGCCTTGGGCTCTAGGGAAAGGCTGGCCAGGAGGGCTTGTCCCTCTCCTCTGCCCAAATGAAAAATGGCGGCCCTGGCCGGGTTGCTTAATGGTTAGAGCATGGGTGGGCAAACTTTTTGACTCGAGGGCCACAATGGGTTCTTAAACTGGACCGGAGGGCCGGAACAAAAGCATGGATGGAGTGTTTGTGTGAACTAATATAAATTCAAAGTAAACATCATTACATAAAAGGGTACGGTCTTTTTTTTCAATAGTTTATTCATTTCAAACGGGCCGGATCCAGCCCACGGGCCGTAGTTTGCCTACGGCTGGGTTAGAGTGTTGTTCCGGTACACCAAGGTTGCAGGTTCAATCCTCAGTCAGGGCACATACAAAAATCAACCAATGAATGCATTAATGCGTGGAACAACAAATCAATGTATCTCTCTCTCTGCCTTCTCCCCTCTCTCTCTCTAAAAATCAATCAATTGATTAAAAAAAAAAACAGTCAAAAGAAGTAAAATGGCTTTGCAAGCTCACATAAAGGTTATGAACCTCCATGGTGGTACTCAGAGTCCATAATAGATTTTCCTTTTGCTTGTTATTTTGGAAAATACTGCTGCAGGATTCCAGCAGCGTGCCCAAGTCCCGTCTACAAGTTTAAATCTATTTTTTAAAGGGTGTTTCAGAATATAGATTGTGTTGCATGCCTTTCGTTATGAATTGATTCGATGTGTGTTATCTCCTAGAAAAAAATGTCTGGAAACAGACTGCATTCTTAGAGGGATAATTAGCCCATTGTGCTCAGCACGGCGACTCCTCCCCTGGTGTCCTTAAAGATGGGCCTGATCTGGTATTGAAAGCAAGAGACTATTTGTAACATGCTGCTTGCTTGATATCTAAAAATTGTTCCGTTCAGAAATAACTGAGACTTGATTTCATTGTCTCTGGACAATAAAGACCAAAGTATCCTAATAAAAGAACAGAGGGGAAAATAGAGCCCACGGTTGTCCTCGAGGCAGAGAAGTGCACCCCTGGAGGAAGCCCAGGAACCCCAGGATTTTAGGGACCAAGAGTGTGTGCCCTTCCAGGCCGGCTCGCTGGGGCTCATGGCAGACGGATAGATGATGCAGTAAATCGTGCCTTGGTTGCAAGGTAAGGGTGGGCCGTGGAGAAGTGTCGTGATTAGTGGGCTGTGTGTGTGTGTTTTCCAAAATTCTTATGGCCCTGCCTCAATATAGACATTTTAGTGCAATCGGGGATGAGGCCTTATATTTTCAGCTGGATAACTTCAGTCCTGGTAACTATTTATTCCTGACAGTTAGGTTTCCATTGTTAGATTCAGTATTCCCGGATGCACACAAAAATAGTATTTTCATTTAATGTCTCCTATACTTGAGTGCTTTTGTCTGCCTTAGACTGTGTCTTTTGCTGAGAGTAAATACTTTTTAAATTTGTGAAGACAAACTCACCATTCAAATTATTTCACTTTGAAAATAGTCCCTTTTTTGGGGGGCGGGGGGGGGGGTGGAGATTAGCTTTTTTGTTTGTTTAACAAAACATATAGTTTGCTTTGTGTAACAATAGCCAGGCAGAATTCCTAGCCGGTGACATTGCCTGCGTTCACAGTAGAGTGTCTGGAGAGGGTATATGGGTTTTTGATAAACAACACTGCAGCGCAGAGGGCGTTCCTGCACTTCATCTCAACTGCAGGAGGAAGGCCGGCGTGTCCTCCTACGAGACATCAGTGGGTGTGTGACACCTCTTGGCATGCGATCGACTTTAATATTTACCATCGACTCTGTGGTATGCGCTTATACAGTGTAGTCACATGCCTTTTTCTTTCAAAGAAAAAAAGTGCTAATAGACTGAAAAAAGTAAGAATGTTTTGGCAGAGTCCTGAGCTTCGGAAAACAGTTGGTTTTACCATTTGTCTTGGGACATTGTCACAATGGCCATGTCTTAAATCACAAGATAAATAGGTCCACTCCTCCCCCAGCACTTAAATTGTTACGCTCCATGTATAATGTAGGGGTTGTGTTTGTGTTTGGAAGTAGCCCGTATAACTTCTAGTGCCGTTTTTATCTGAAAACGTGAGATTATTTTTTACATCCGCCTTACCCGATATTGATGATAGAAAGGGAAATCTTGGCTGGAGTGAAAAGGAGTGCATGCCTTCGCCCCTCTTTCTTTCTCTGGGCCATTCTTTCATCCTTCATTGCACAGCTTCTTGGAGCTGTTGCCTGGCTGCAAAGTCAGCAAAGTATCTCAATTAGGTCAGACCTGGGCAAGCCCCTAGACTGCAGGCTATTTGCACTGGGCCCCCCTGCCTCCCCTTCCCTGCAGACAACCCCGCTCCGGCCTCCTTCCTGAAAGACCTGCAAGTCCCTCAGAAGGATAGCAAGCTAATTCACGCACTGGGACAATAACTCCATCCCCCTTCCCAGAGGACATTAGTTTCAACTGAGGGACTTTACCTGAAACCAGAAAGAGTTGGTTTCTCATCGGTTTTTCATCATAGCATTCCAGGCCCCGGGGCAGATTTCTGGGAAGGGATGTTTTTCAATGGCGGGACTCTCTGGTCCTCCTCCAATTAGGCCACAGGCCTGGCCTGCACTCGGCTTGCTGGCTGGATTGTGTCCTGCTGGCTGCAGACATGTCCTGTGGGTGCTGGGTCCCCACTCCTGCTTCCTGATTGTGTAACGGTGCTGTGAAGGAGCTAACAAGGGCTGCTTTCCAGTAAGAGGATCTTTTTCACTTAATGAGGCATAAGTGTGCATCTTATCTGTGGCCGATCTCACTATCTTTTTAAAAATATATATTTTGCTGAGCAAAACAGTGTTTCCACCTACTGTTCATATCGTCAAATACGCTGTGCAGCACAGGCCGGCGAGGATGCCAGGCTTATGCCTTTCACATGTTTGGGGATGCATATGGCTGCATGCATGAACGTCCAGACACCTGCCGGCCAGCGTGACCCATGTGTGGGATATGAGGTGGGAAGGACTAGGGCTGAGGTGAGCAGAAGCCCTAAGCAAATACCGAGGCCCCGAAGGCTCCTCAGCCCTCAGGTGTGGAAGAGCCTCCATGTTGGCCAAGAAATATAACTTTCTCTTCCCTTTTTTCTCTCCCTGCTCTTATGTGTCTGTATTGTCCCTCCCGGGGCCCTATGCACTTTCAATTGTTCATTCATTCAGCAAATAGTGCTGGGATAAAGGGAAAGGCCAAAAAAAAAGTGTGTGTTTATGTGTGTGTGTGTGTGTGTGTGTGTGTGTGTGTGTGTGTGTTCCTTGCTCTAAAAAAGCTTCTCATTTAAAAATTAGATTCACAATACCATGGCCCCTCCGTGATTGTAGATGCAACACAGGGTAGTTGCAGTTATTTTCAATGATATATGAAAGGTCTTTTCTGATACAAGTCAATGACTTTTCTAAAGCAAGAATCGCAGGCGAACTAACAAGTGGCTGACCCAGGGGACCACGTATGGCTTGTGCTGTCTCTTCACAGCTGCCTCTCAGAGCGGAGGCACTAAGGCAATGTCGTCTACAGACTGCCCAGCATCCACACACCACATAGCTTTGCTGTTTTTGTTCACCTGTAATGTACACGGCATCTCTCAGAAATGGCTTTTAACCCCTTCCCCAACAATTTTTTTGTTAAAAACGTTTCTTTTTCAGACTAATTTTTTTATTTTGGTTCTATATAGTATTTTTGATGCTGGTTATGAAAATAGTTTGTAACTCGTCTTCCTATAAACCATATTTTTTTACCATATTTTCTTAGTATACTCGTCGACGACTGAAAAAGAACATTTTGTGAAAACGTGTATACACGTTTCTGCCGGGGATGGGGTTAAAAAATGTTTCTTTCATATGTATATCTCCAAGTCCTGTGCAATAATACTTGATGGGAAGATAAAAGTAGTGAAGGGACTGTGTGTGGTGCAAGGATATATACAGGCAAGAAGCCAGCAGCCTCTGTGTATTTCTGTCTAAGAACTGAGATCTTTGTATCTTCCACACGGAGCTCTAATCCATAGGAAGACTCCCTGCTTCCCACGCTGAAATTCCAGGGCCTGAGAGACAATTAGGCAAGAATTCCAAATGAGACCATGCGATACTTTAAGTGTAATCAACAGCCATTCAACAATGGAAAGGCAATGGCTGGAGCTGGTGTGGAAGATCTGATGGAGATTGTAAAATCTGAGTTGACACTTGGTTGAGTAGAAATGGATGAGTTGGACATGGGTCTGGGGGACGTCATTGGGGGGGTGGAGGGTAAGAGAGATCTCTGAGTCCTCAGAATGGAGACTTAAGAGTCCCCACAGCCCAGGAGAACCCTTCCTCTCAAACGCCCTTTTCAGCCTCTGTAATGTAGTGATTTCCACCAAACTGGTCAGTTTGTTGGCGGAGAAATCATTGCAATAAGTTGTCTTCTGAACTAGATGATACATTTCCATCCAAATGGCTTACTTAAATAGCCCTGTATATGTTCATCCTTATTTGAAGGAAATGAGCATTAAAACAAATGATCCCATCATAGTTAGTTTACAATCACTTAATAAGTGGTTATAGTAAAGATGACCAGCTAATGTTATTTTCCACAACCACAAATGAAGGCTCTAAATAGAACTTCCACGTACAGGACTTTGATTCTTAGTTGAGTTTTAAATGTCTATACATGGGTATAATCCATATTTTGAGTTCTAGCTCCCTGGAGTGCCGGTATCCATTTTCAATAACATTTTTGGACATCTGAAGACCTTCATCTAAGGAAGTCATTATCTTTTTCAAGTGTGAACCTTTGGAATCTTTATATAAAAATAGATAAAGTACTTTAAGATGGGCAGCTGGGCTTAGGAAAATCGAAACCCAACATAATTTGAAGGTCTCTCCTACTGAAACTGGGAGTTAGTCATTCTGTTTTTATTTCTTAGCATTTATGAATATAAAATCACAGAATGTAACTTTTTCTAAGAAATGCCTATCAGTTTACATTTTCGGTACTTGTCTTTAGATAGATTTTTGTATACCATTTTGAAAAAGTCAAGCTGCAGTGTATTCCAGTTTCACTTTGCTTACTTACGACAAGTTCAATGTCTTGTTAACAGAAACTAATATCCAAAGTTCTTTCCACTGTGTGTTATTCACAGTCCTGCCCCCACCCACCCCCAAACTTCACTGTAAAACGTAGGTTAAAGATGTGTCCATTTACTTTGAAACAAACTTATAATTCAGGAAGTGAACTTGAAAACACCCCGAGATCTTGCTTCTTTTGTGGACCTTAATGAGAGCGGTAGCCGGGGCCAGGAAGGTAGAGCCGGAGCAGTGCTAGGCCAGCGTGGGTTGTGTTGGATGTCCGCAGAGGAATGGCCGGCGCAGGGTCCTGCTCAGGGAAATGTGCGTTTTCAACTCACCCACAGTGCTGTCTATTGTCCTGTCTCTCAATTCAATGATGTCATGTTTCGTTTGAGGCTCTGAGCGATGCTGAAGTCTGTGGTCTGCACACGAGGGGGGAAAAGGCAGCAGAAACTTGCAAATCAGGTTTTTGTAAAGCCTTTGTGTGGCGGGTTTTGAGAGATAAAAGCTGACTCATGCAATATTTCCACGGAAGGAGCTGCACAGACTAGTAAAAGCTTCTTGTTCTACCTGCCTGAGCCTCCGGTGAGGTCACTGCATCAGCTGAAGGCAGACCTGCGGCTTAGCCTGGGAGAGCACAGGTAGGTGCTAAGGCGACTGCGCCCCAAGGGAACAATGCCTCCTCCCGCCCCCCCCCAAACTTGTCGCTTCCCCCGTGGGGCAGGGGGAGCTCATCCCCTGCGGGAAGATGCTGTCTCAGGGGGGCTTCTCCCCTCCCTGCAGGACAGCAGCTTGCCTGGATGGGTTACAGCTGTTCTGCTCTACATGCGATCGAAGAAAGGAGTTATCCAACAATGGAATTAGTCTAGAAGAGGCTTCTTTTCTCCTCCCTCTGAAGGGCAGATGGTTTTAAAGGGTGTTTGTCTTGTATTGGTTTGGTTTTGACCGTTTCTTAAGTGAGGGGAAAATCTCTAGGGAGCTGATGTTTGTGATTCTGGGGAGCAAGCTGAAATCTTAAGTTGCCACGCATCCCGTCCTCAGCACTTCACTGTGCTTTCTTTGTGAGGCTCACGAGGGCTTAGCTGAGGGACAAAATAAATGTTTGCCAATTTTAGGCTTAGCAACTGTAGTGACGAAACTTAGTCTGAGGCTAGCGGTAACCAGAGTTGACTGAGTAAATGCAGTCTCCATTTTAAGTGCGTATTGGTAAGAAATACTTTTGTTAGGAGGAATGATTGGGGAAAAGGAGGCATGGGTTGTATTCAGGGCTGTTGTAGATTGGAATCTGACTTTATTTTGTTTTATTATTTCAATTTTAGGGATACTAATCTATTTGAAAGACGTATATATTCAGCATTCCTTTTCCTTAGTCATATTGAACATTTAAAAAAAAAATCAATTCTCTTCATTTAAAAGATTTCAGTATTTGATACAATTTGAGGTTGTGATTTGAATTTCTTTACCTTTTTCAGATCATAAAAATAACGCTACTTGTTGAAGCAAAGTGGTATTTGCAGATAAATACCCAAGTAAAAAAGCATCTATTTTCTTACTTGGTAAAAACTAATGTTAGTATTTTACTATATACCCTTTCGATCTTTTTCTAATGTGGAAAATAGATAACATGACATTTTAAATTCAAAGTTGGGATCCCATTGTGTGTATGTTTTATAAACCACCCATTTCACTCAACTGTGCGTTCTGGCCATTTCTACCCCCTCACACCTATGAAAGGACATGGCATCTCCTAGTTTTCTATCGGCCTCCTCAGATGGACTGTTTACCCAGATCTCTCTTGTTGGACACTGAATTCGCTTCCTCCTTTTTCTCTAAGAAAACGTTCAGTGCGCTTTATGGATGGATTTACTTACTCGGAGTGCCATGGTTCGTCACTTGGTTTCTTCTCTTCTTCCTCCTTTTTTTTGAAAAGGAAATGTCCTTCAGCCTCATGCGTCCCTCTGACGGCACAGAGATGTTCTGGAACTGTGCGTGCTCACAGTGGATGGAGCCTGCACACGTCACCTCAGTGTTGGTTTCTGCCCTGACACTGTTGTTTCCACGCGAGCAGGAAGGGGCTGTTCAGAGGGAAGCGGGCGTGTAGATTATTATTTAATGTAAGTGTAAAGCAGAGTTTTGTGGCCTTTGGAAAGTCAGTGATATATGTTTTATTACCTAGCACCTGGCATTAGCAGGAGGTAGGAGAAAATTGCTGTTTTGTGCTTACTGCCTGTGCTGTGACGCCGGCGAGGAATGGGCGCTGGATGCAGCGGTAGCTTTATAAGGTGGTTATTTCAGGGTGGGAGTCACGTCCTGGAGGTTGGCTGGGACCGGGAGAGTCATTGTCCAGCTGCCTAACTTACACCAGAGGAAACCAGATACCCAAAGACTGCAATCCGCACGTCGATGGCACAGAGCCAGGGCAGAAATGCAAATTCTCTGTTCAACGGAGACAGTGTTGTATCAGAACCTAACTTCTGGCTGGTCCTCTGAGCTTGTTCTACACACACAGTTGGACCCATATCCATCCCTTCACACACGCACCTACTACGTGGGTCCCTTGGGCAATGGGTACTGTGGGCTTTGCACAAGGAGCTCCTAGTTAGGCCTCCTTCTCCTGACCTCTAAGCTCCCTTCCTGCCCTCCTGAGACTCGAAACCAGAAACCACAGTCTCTGATTCACAGTTCAACTCTGACCACAAGTTGCCCAACCTCTCTGTTTATTCTGTTCCACCTATAAAATGTCTAAAAGTAATGATGTGTGAATGGACTTGGAGGCTTGGTTTTTGTGAGACTGTTTGTAAGGATAATTTTGAGACAGAGGTACAGCAGTGGCATGTTATGGCCGGGCTGATCTGTTGTAACGGACTGTTGGGGTTCTCCTTTGCTGCGTAACAAATCACTCCGAAATGTCGTGGCTTGAAAAAGTAACCGTCATTTATAGCCTTTCAAGGTTGCTGGGAGTCGGGTTCAGGAGAGTTTCCACTAGGGGTTTGGACGCAGCTACCCACAAAGTTGCCGTCAGAAATGACAGGGCTGTCATCCCGAAGGCTGCTCCCCCACATGCCTGGTGCCTGCGGGAAATGTACAAACAGCAGGGACCAGGACAGCGGGGGGTCCTTGAGCGGCTCTACATAACAGTGTGGTCTCCACACTGGTTTCTCCAGCACATCACCTTCAGGAGGGCCAGACATTTTAATGTGATGGCTCAGAGCAGCGGTCGCCAGCCGGTGGTCCGTGAGCTCCGAAAGGTTGGCGGCCGCTGCTCTAGGGCAGCCATTTTCAACCGGGTGCCACAGGAATGGTGAAAACATGCACTACCTGACTGTTCGGTTACTGCCCTGAGACTGCTGTTTCCACACTCCCGTGACCTCTTTTCCCTGAGACTGTCAAAACAGTGACTGCAGCCAACACAACAATAGCCATCCGGTGTGAATGAATCAAGATTATACCTTTTTTTTTTTCCTCTCAGATCAGCCAAAAATATATTTTTTGGTGTGCCACAGAATTTCAGTCATCAGTTGGCGTGTGCCAGGAGATGAAAAGGTGGGAAATCCCTGCTCTAGGGCCTGGGTGCCAGGTCCCTGGCTCGGGCAGGGTCCCTGCCATGCCTGGCTTCCAGGGGGGAGGGCGGGCGAGTGGAGGAACCAGGTCTAAGGTTTGAGAAGCATGTTCCAGAGGGACATATTTCTGTGCTGAGCACTGACCACGTGGCCACACCCGGGAGGGGGGGGCGGGGGGGGCAGCTGGGACGTGTGCACAGTGAAGACTATTTGCTAAGGAAGAAGGGGCCTGGGTTTCGGGGACAGAAACAGTTCCCTCTGAAAGTAAAAACACAGCCCATCGTTTAGCTTTCATCTCAGCCCACAATCTCCTTCACCTCCCACACTAAACCACCACAAACAAGCACACAGTGAAGATCAAAACAGCTGCATTTGTACCAAAAGCCTGAAGGGGATTCCCTAAGGTCCTCTCTGACCCCAGTGCATGCCTGTGCCCTCCAGCCTGGAGGTTCTGGAGTCACCCCGTGGCTAAGGCTGTTTGTCTCACTCAGGAACGGCCTTGCTCCATCCCTGCCCGGCTGCAGTGGCCCTTGTGCCCCTCAGTTCGCTACCGGAGTATAGGAATCAGTGAGGAACCTCCCAGGAGTCTTGGGGGCGTATCTGAATATTTAGTGTCAGACTGCACCGCTTCAAGGAATTTCTGTTCTTCATGCAACCTCTCACCTCTTGTTTTAAAAAGAGCATTTTTGCAAAACACTGAATGATCTTCTATTCTTGACCTTCTTGATCAAGGACTTGCTTTGGGGCAGGCTCAGAAGAAGCTGGGAAATTCCTTTGCAAATGGAATGGGGAAATGGAGACAGATAACTGAACAAACTGGCCAGGCAGTTTACCACCTGATACTGAAGGTCACCTGGGGAGAAAGCCCCGGGTAACAGGCAAGGTGGGTGCCGCCCG
>NW_006294585.1:141658-178506 GCF_000327345.1 Myotis davidii
CCCCCCGCAACCTTTCCTTTCCTGGCATATCCTTTCCTCCCTGGAGATAACACCTAGGCCCCACGTGTACTTTAGCTCCAGGCCCAGAAAAGCAGCAAATTCAGGTGGGCAGCAGCAAGACCACCTCCAATGACTCTATGACCCCCTGCTCTGGCACTGACCAATCAGTGGAGACCATGACTCTAAAAGGACATACCTGGAAAAATATTCTATTGAAATCCTCCCCTAAACTGCCAACCTTTAAACACCCTCAAAATGAAGGTCCTGACGCGTGCTTCCCCTCCCAGGAACATGCCCACACCTTTCCCTTCCTCTCTTCTTCCCCCACAGGTGCGTATCTCCAAAACTCCAAGGGGCCCCACGAGACTTGCAACCAGGGGAGCAATGGGCAGCGGCAGCTTGTCCAGGGCTCACCCCTGAACCTGTCTCCAGGGCCCCTTCTCTCTGACTGCTCAGTGAGCCAACGCAGCCCTTCAAGTCTCTCTCCTGTTGCTTCTTTCATCCTAGGCCCTTCCTTGTGTCACTGTCCCCAGATTGAATAAACACCCTCAGAAAATCACCTGGACTCTTATTGCAACATCTTCCCTGCAGGAAGTCAACAACCCACACACTGCAGGCCTGCCGGCCGGAGGCAGACCCACTCCGAGCCCAAGCTCCGTCCAGTAACAGCTTTACTGGCTCTTCAGTGCAACAAGATTTTTAAAAAACGACTCATTCTGGAAATCTTTTTAATTTATAGAAAAGTTGCCAAGATAAACCTAGAGTTCCTACCCCACTCTTCATGCAGCTTCCCCTAATGTAAACATCTTCCATGACCATAGAACATTGGTCAAGCTAACCTGTGAACGTGGTAACAAGATTTTCATTTCTTCATTACCAAACAGCTGCAAATAAGTGTGAAAATCATGTTTCCTAGAATGAGCACTCTGAACTTTAGGAACATGTGGACTTGGAGTCCTGGCCGGGCCCTTAATGCAAGCATCATGTCAGTATCATATAACACCGAAGGGCTATTTTATCTGTTGAGGTATCCATATATCAGAGGTGTGTGGGGGAGAAAGGTTCTCCTCAAATACCTGATGTTGTCTTTGAAATATATAAATGAGTATATTTCTTTTTTTAAATATATTTTTATTGGTTTTAGAGAGGAAGGGAGAGGGAGAGAGAGAGAGAGAGAAACATCAATGGTGAGAGAGAATCATTGATCTGCCACCTCCGGCATGGCCCATAGTGGCATAGAGCCCGCAACCTGGGCATGTGCCCTGAACGGGAATCAAACCGTGACCTCCTGGTTCATAGGTCGACGCTCAAACCCTGAGCCACGCACCGGTCAGGCTATTGGTGTATTTCCTATAACTTTGACTCTTAAAAGATGTTTGGGTCTCTTTGTTTTAAATCATGAAGTTGGTTGTGTATAGCACTGAGGCCCTACCAAGATTGGCTCTGTATTAACTGACCTTTGCTGGCTGATAGAGTCACTTGCTTATATTTTCGTCTCTCTCATGCCTTCCCGCTTTGGGCAATTTGCAGGCAGTGTAACAGGGAGCTACATCATTTTATTCATTGGTCTTGAGCACAACAAATTCTCCTGATTTTCATGCTTGTCCTGCCAAGGAACTCGGTTAGGTGTTTGTAGTCTGGAATAGCAACGAGCAGAATTTGGAAATCTTGATCCCTCCTCCATCGCTGCTGTGCAGCTCTGCCTGGTGAAACTGTCCTTGGGAGCTGTGACAGGAAGTGGCCGCTGTGGGCCCACCCGTCCCCCCTTCAACATGTAAACACGGTGGCAGGAAGCTTGGGCTTTACTTGCCATGGAAAGTTCTGCCTCAACCCCAAAGCAGCCCGAGAGACAAGTTAGAGCCACAGAGCTGTGTTTGATTCTGACAGTGCCGTTCCAAAGGAGAGCAATTAAAATAATGGAAGTTTGCAGAGCAAACACAAACCATGGAGTTAAAGCTCTTTCATTTAAAAAAAAAAGAAAGAAAATTAGAGAGAGGGACCCGCCATGAAGTAAAATGTGTGAAAGGGTATCTACATGGTAGCTGTGTCGCCGTTCTTCTTAAATTGAAGATGGCACAAGAAGGAATATTTATTCTGATGGCTTTTAGGCTGATGGTACTTCCAGCCAAAAGAATCATTAGGACTCCAAGGCCCCTGGACCTGGGCTTCCACCACCACCATGTGTGGGTTTACAAAGGGTCAGATGGACCAAGACCCTCAAGGTGGGTGGAAGCAGCTTATTTTAGGGTGTTCATGGTCACAACGCTTTCTTACCTGGGCCCTTCGCCATGCTTGGCAAGTTTGCAGAAGATGCTCTATTATTAGCCCTGATGGGGGATTAGGGAAGAAAGAGAGAGAGGCGATGAAACGGAAAGGAAAGCAAAGCATCACGTTACCCAAATGGTAGCACGACCTGCCGACATCTTTCACTCGGGGAAGAGGGGAAGGCTTTCTGCTCAGCAGCGTTCTGGCTCGTGTTTCAGCTTATCATGGGAAATCAGCTACCTCCATACCTAGGATGCAGGGAGGGGTTGTCTCCCAACTCCGTTTTGGCCAATTCGTAACAATATTGTGCACTAATGAATGGAGCTTTTTTTAAAAAAAGGGCACATTTTGAAATATATGCACCTCTTCTTTCATTATTATCTAAACAAAGATTGACAAGGAAGTAAATGTAGCTCTTACAGAATCATAGAATCATCTAGAATATCCTAGATCAGCATTGTCCAACTAAAATATAATGCAAGCCACATATATAATTCGTAAATTTTTAGTAGCCACATTAAAGGGAGTAAAATGAAACAGTAAAAAGAATATTTAGGAGATTTAAAAAAAAAAAAAGCAAGTAAGAATGTATAGACTGCAGCAAAAATATACTTAGGAGAGTGAAACAAGGAAGGGCATAGACATAATAGGAGAGCCTAGGCTAGGCTGCCTTAGCTCACTGGGAAGTCAAATAATAGGGGGCGTTGAAGACAGGTTCCAGGGGTTAGCCTGGGATGAGCTACCACTGCCCATTGTTCCCCTGGTTGCAAGTCTCAATGGAGTCCCTTAGAGGTTAGGGGATACGTGCCAGGGGAGGGGAGGAGACAGGGAAGGGAATGCATCTAGGAGATATTTCATTTAACGCACTACTCCAAAATATTATTTCAACATGTAATTAATATAAAAATTATTAATGAGGCATTTTATACTCTTTATTGCATAGCATACTAATTCTTTGAAATCTGGTGCGCATTTTACACTCACAGCACATTCCAAGTCAGACTAGTTGTATGTCAAGTGCTTAATAGCGGCATGTGGCTACTGGCTGCTGTGTTGATCAGTACAGCACTAGAAATAAATATTAAAAGTCAGCGAGTTGCATTTATGAAGAATAGGCCAGACAGGGTGGAAATCTTAAATTATTTTGAAGGAGGTGAGGACAAGACTAGACAGTTTTTATGAGGTATATTTCCTTACGTGAGAAAACTGTAATTATCTTCTAAGCAATGAAATAACATGAAAAATGTTACCCATTAGCAAAGGCAGCCTTATATTATTGCCATTTAAAGCCTAGCTTTAAATATTTCACTCCTGTCATTGGTAATTTTGGAAGGTGTTTAATTTGGGTCAGTAAACTTGGCCAACTACTACAGCCACCAAATAGCTCATATTCTGTTTTCTGAAGGGCCTGGTTGGCAGTCTGAGGAATGGGCTGGTCGGTCCAGGGTCTGCGAATACTGCTGACCCTTGAACAGTGCGGGGGTTATGGGTGCTCACCCCAGCCCAGTGGACAACCTGCACATAACTTTTGATTCCCCCAAAACGCAACTTTTCCCTCAGAATCTTCAGGGGATTGGCTCCAGGACCCCACAGATACCAACATCCACAGATGCTCAAGTCTGCATCTGCAGACTCCCAATCAAAAACAGAACAGGCATTTATTTAAAAAGATCTGTGTATAAGTGGACCCACACAGTTCAAACCTATGTAATTCAAGGATCAGCTGCATGGCCTGGCAGTGCAACATGTGATTCCTTCCTTGGAGCAGGGCCCAGTTCATGCTGCTGGTGGACTCTGCCATGAAGTGATCCCCTTTTACCCCACTTTGCCCGCCTCTGAAAGTATCAAAGGCACTGTCACTCCCGGCTGCCCAACGTGGACTCCTCTACAATCACTGCCAATTCTTTGTTCCTCTTTCATTCCTAGGTCCCAATATTGGCTGGCTAACTAGAGTGAGTGAAAGTAACAAATGAGTCTCTATCATGTTCATTTTCACCGATCCTGACAATGAGCATTTGCCAAGAGTTATATAACTATTAAATATAGTTTTCTGTACTGGAGAGAAGGTTGATTCCCATCTAGCCAAAAAACCATAACTTGCCCTGGAAGCCAATGTATACAGATCTATGGGGGAGGTTGATCAAGAGACTTCTGGTGCTCTAGCTTCATAGACAGGATGCCAGTTTATATTTGGTCCCAACTCATCGCCTCATTCGACCCTTGGGTCCTTGAAGGATCTCCAGATACTTTCTGAGTTAACGCCCAGTTGTGAAAGTGTGATGGACCTCATGGTTACGGTTATGGTTGATGCCAGAAGGAAGAAAACCTTGTATCTGCTTCTACGTTGAACTGCCCAGGACTTTCTTAACATCATTCCTAAATGTGGGCAAGCATCCTTTGCAGCAAGCACACCTCAGTGCCTGGCTGCTGCTTGGATTTTTGCCACCCTCAAGTTGGATCATGCTTTTTAGGGCAAGTGCATTTTAACTACTATAACCCATCTGTGTTTTATAGGCCATAAAGTTGTTATGGGGCAAGCAGAAAGCAAAAGCTTTAAAAATTCGTGGCAAACGTGTACCACGTGGTAGTGGTTGTCCTATTCAATTACTCATTTCCCACACTTTCTTACCATGCTTCCTTGTTGACCCAAGTTAGTTCCTGTGTTTTACATTCATTAATTTTAATATTTGCATTATAACTTGGCACTAATATTTGCCACGGATAGAAACTCTTCAGAAAAAGTCAGGATGCGGACTTGATGGATTCTTTATATTCTAGAAATATTGGTACCAGCTGTTTGGTGAGGTTTACTATAGAGTGAAATAAAATTCATGTTCCTTTTAAAAGATGATCATTAATCTATATTCTTGTTATTGTGTTTGTCTTGTTTTAACCTTCCAAACATAAGTTTCTAATTCTCCAAACATAAGTTTCTCTTCTAATTCTCCAAAACAAAATAAACATGGGTTTTGGTAGTAAGATAATCTACCAAGATGATATTAATCACACTGTTTATTACAAGGCTCTTTGTTTCTGTAAATCTGGGACCTCATCAAGGGGGGAAATGTCCATCCTGCCTTACAAATGAAGATGTTTGGAACTTTATGTTTCACCAAAATAGCTTTGGGACGGTTAAACCTCATGCAGGACCTTATGGGCCTAAGATTTCAGTGCTATGGGCACGAAGTAACCTTTAGACTTTGCAGGTATTCTCTGCTCATACCCTCTTCTAAACACAAGCAGCCCTGTTTCTTTCAAAATACATTATTTTCTTATAATTGAATTCCTATGTTTATTAATAACTTAATTATATGATTCCATTGTCATGTTATCTAACGTTACATTTGGGGGGGTAGGGGCGGGTGTTGTAGTTAATCAGACATGCTCTGTAACAGCGTAACTCCATATCTACCACAATGGAATGTCGGCTTCCAGGTAGAGATTGAGAGACACATGGTGAGCGGCTAAGTTTGAAAGGGGGTGTGGGTCTTAATAGTTGGGTTTTTCTTGCCCAGGATTAGAAAAATATGAACCATGCGACACTTTCTCTAATGCTGTTTACTAGTAAAATGCAAATTGTCAGCATCCATCGAGTAAGTAGCAGTGGTCCCAGGATGGAGGCTTAAACCTTTGTGGAATTAAGGTGGAATGCCCAAAATGAAGAACAGTGTTTCTCAAGCTTCCATAAGAATCGCCTAGGGCAGTGATGGCGAACCTTTTGAGCTCTGCGTGCCAGCATTTTGAAAAACCCTAACTTAATTCTGGTGCCGTGTCACATATAGAAATTTTTTGGTATTTGCAACCATAATAAAACAAAGACTTATATTTTTTATATTTATTTTATATATTTAAATGCCGTTTAACAAAGAAAAATCCATCAAAAAAATGAGTTCGCGTGTCACCTCTGACACGCGTGTCATAGGTTCGCCATCACTGGCCTAGGGTGCATTTTAAGTCCATAAGAATCAGTTGTGGTGCTTGTTAAAGCTATAGACTCCTGATGCCCTGACCGCTGAGCTTCTAATTCAGAAAACCGGGACCAATCTGCATCCGTTAGTCATCCCAGGTGGTCCCATTCTGAGGCAGTGGTTGCAGTGCCTCACAAACCCTAACGCGTGTGCACACAGCACCAGCATCTTGTCCTAATGCAGGCTGAAGTTCAGTAGGTCCGGGTGGTGCCGGAGACCGCATTTCTAGCATGGTCCCAGGTGGTGCTTTAGAACCTCTAACACCTACCATGGTACCTCTGCCTGTCCTCCTGTAACTAGCTCACTGCCTCCTTGTTTTTGACCCCATATATTTGGGGTGGGTTTTAACCTTTAAATTTTCTGTTTGATGTCGTTTTAAAATACCTTGCATATCTCATTCTTTTTTCTTTTTTCCTTTAATGCATTTAGATGTCCACCAGTTGCATCTCGATGTGCCATTAGCTGTAACCGAAGACCCAGATCCCAAGACCACAGCCAAGCATTCCCGCTGCCAAGAACGGAAGACGATGGAGCTCTCAGACAGCGACCGCCCGGTCAGCTTCGGTTCCACATCGTCCTCGGCCTCTTCCCGGGACAGTCATGGCTCCTTTGGCAGCCGAATGACCTTAGTTTCCAACAGCCACTTGGGCTTGTTTCCCCAGGACAAGGAAGCAGGAGCCATCAAACTGGAGCTGATTCCAGCCAGGCTGGTTTCCAGCAGCGAGCTGCAGAGGGAGAGCCTGGGCGGGCAACAGAGCCCAGACTCGGGCAGCGAGAGGCGGCCCTGGGCCCAGCGGAGGGTGGAAGCCAACGGGGCCACCAAAACAGGTGCTGAATCGGCCACCAGCCCCAAGCTCCTCTACGTGGACAGAGTTGTTCAGGAAATCCTAGAGACAGAAAGAACTTATGTGCAAGATTTAAAAAGCATCGTAGAGGTAAGACAAGCTATTTTTTTTTTTAGTTTGTTTTGCAGAATAAATAAGCTTGCAGCATAAAAAGCAAAGCCACCTGTGGGGGATGTGTTGTCTCCTAAGATGCAGAAATGGTGTGAATGTTTAAACAGGTCACAACTTAAGAGAAACCCTAAGGCAGTGCTCACTGTGTGAGAATCCTCTTAATGTTTGCATTAATGAATTGATCATGTGTTAGGAGCAAGAATGATGATACCAATGCATTTACCTATGTGTTGGGCTAACAACTCCTGCACCTGACTGAGTGCCTGGCAGATAGTGGAGCAGACAGGATGGAGGAGGGCTGCAGGCCTCCTGAATTGTAGGTGTCATGTGTATCTGGACTGCGCCCATCAGGCCCATCAGGCTATCGTCGCCCTGATGAATGACCTCTACTGGTGTCTGGGATTCCAAAAGTACTGATACCTCCCACCTCCGGAGACTGTCATTTCATGAGCCTGAGGTGTGGCCTGGAGGTGGAATTGTGAAAGCTCCCAGGTGATTCTGATAAGCAAACAAGCTTGGGAACTGCTGTTCTAGGCTGTTTTCAGTGGAAAGTGGTGCAGGTAGAGAAAAACTGTGGGCTTTGCCTTGGGAATTTCTGTTCACTTTTGCAGCGAGCAAGTTTGCATAAATTATTTGACTGTGCAAATCGAGCTCCACTTAGGTGCCAGCATTCGTACTCTGGAAATTCAGTTTTTAATTTGACTTTGATTTATAGGTAGGTTTTGAAGTATTAACTTACACTTAGCAGAATAGCACAGATGTTAACTCATTCACAATTAATGATGAAAATGTTAATATTTTAAAGACATACTGTAAGGCGACATTCACTTTGCTTCCCAGTAACATACCAAATTCTGTCATTTGTTAGTGCCTACTTCCTGTTTTAGACTTTTATTCTGAAATGTTTCAGAAAAGAGTAGGACATTTACTGATGAGAACATTCCCCACCAAATACATACATTCTTATAGCGTGAGCAAAAAAATTCTAAGGCATGATTGTGTGCCGAGTTCCACAAAGAATAGAACCAGACACTGCCGACTAAAAATAGCTATGATGTAACTTCCCAGTAAAAATAGAAAAATCAATTGATGCTCAACCAAAACAATATGTGATACCAAATGTCAAATAAGCCCAGCCAATTGTTTTTTTAATTTCAACAATGATGTCATTTGTACTTGAGAAGAAATACCTGTGAAACTGCCAATAATTTTACAACCTATTAGGAAATTTATGGTTGTCAAAGCTTTCTTTCGTCTTTCCCTTCTTTTGCTTTTTCTTTTTGGAAACTTTTCCACCTAATCAAAACTCGCTAAACTGAGAGAGAAGGCTTTAGTTATTGAACTGATAGTCCATGAACACTCTTGCTTTTCCTGGGCTGGTTGGTACACCTTGAGTGAGAAGTAATAAGGTAAAATATGAATGAAAGAAAGCAGGTCAAGTGAACTTGCATGTAGGTTGCCATGTCTGCAGGTTCCAGATTTGCAATCCTTTTTTTTCCCCGAATAAATCCTTTTTGGTGGTGAGAAGAAAAAAATATAAGTAAAAGACAGACTATTTACTAAGAAAGTTTTAGTAAAACTTCTATTTCAAGCTGTCCAAATGTTCTTGCCCTTTTTTCTTTATCCATGAATTAACCGTGTTTTGCATGAAGCCTTGGTGGGCATTTCCTATAAAGTCCACAGATAGTAAGTATGTTAGGCTTTCTAGGCCCTGAGGTCTGTCACAGCTGCTCAGCTCTGCCATAGTAGCTCAGAAGCAGCCAGGAATGGGTGTGGAAGTTGCAGTAAAACTTTAGGACCAGATTGGACCCAAAGGCCATAGTATGCCGACCACTACAATAGACTGTAAATTTGTGCCTGTGGTTCATCAACTGTAAAATGAGACTAATAAGTAGTACCTGCTTCGTTGGGATAATTAGATGATATATGGAAAGCTGTTACAATAGTGCCTGGCACATTGGTAAGTAATTAATAAATAGAAATCACCCTCCTCACCAGCCTCCTCTGAATTCACTACAGCAGAAATTTAAGTTGGAAAAAAATTTTAGACTCGTTTTATCTAGTTTTTTCCTTTATTAAGAGGAACCAATTACAGCAGGTCCTGGAATAACATCATTTCTTTGTGTTGTATCATTATAACATTGATGAGATGCCTTAGCATTTTAACTCTTACTTGTGTCCATTCGCCTCTGGTAAAATTGGTTTCTTTATACGTCTTCAAGTTACAAAACCTACCCACGACATGAAGCTAGGATTCACTATATATTTTTCCACTTGCAGCAGCTCTACCCAATAAAGATAGTTAAAATGGGTATTTTTAAAAAATGCAAAATGCCATAGTCTAATCATTTATAGCGGTGATGGTGAGTCATTTTTCATTTCTGCATAATTCAGACTTTCTGTACTCTGCTTTATCAAATCCCATCTAACCAGTATCTTCAGTCTTCATTCTCGATTTTGTGAATTTCCTCCATTTCCAGAGCTCTGAGAAAAGCTCTTGGTATGGAGGTATCCAGTTCGTTGGAAGGGGAACCCTCTTACACTGGGAAGCAAGCCTTCCATATTTGTGCAGAATGAAAAAGGAAACCCAGGAAGCACGCCTTGGGAGTTCGTCCCATGATTCGATCATTTGTTCTTCCTAGAGACTTCGCTCTTAGGCTCTCGAGGTGACCAAGACTTGGAGGGAGTGGGATCTGAGTTGGCTTTTGTCCTAGGCCAACCCTCCCTCGGGGACAACACTGTGGATTTGAGGTGTTTCTGATGAAGCTTGGCTTCCTAGGGATCCTGTTGGAGACAAGAGTGCTGGGTGTGGAAGGGGCAGTTCCGGTCTCTGCCACTCTCTCCCTTAGCTATAAAGGACTGGCTCCAATGGGCCTTCTCTGGACCGGCTGCAACTACTTAGGATACTGGACAAGAGGAGAATGGTTTTGAATGAAGGGAAAAGCCTATTGAGAAGAGGTGACTTGTCGTAGATTGTATTGTCTTAGTACTTGCAGATATCCTCACTCAAAACCCTCCCTCCAGGTTAAATAACATTTATTATGCTGGCGCTTTGAATGAGGTTCATGGAGACCAAAGTTCTTGAATGCTGAGGGAAGTACGTGTTCAATGCTAGCGTGTAGGACTTGGCAGGGATTGTCTGTAATGAAGGCTTGTTATGTGGGTGGATTTAATAAAGAACTTACACTGTGGTACTTGGCACAATTTAATGTACGTTTTCTTTTACGTGGCATTTGAGCACTTTTATTTGAATGTCTCTATTTGTTTTTTCCTCTAGGGCTTTTATCATAATGGGCAAGTGAGATCTTTCTTAAAACCGTTTAAGATCTATGATAATTTAGAAGCAAATGTGCTGAATAGGTTTCTGCTTATGTAGAAACTATTCCTCAAATAGCACACCTGATTACTGCATATAATCCCCAAATCTCACTGACGGTTCATTTCCATGTCTCTTTTGTTGTTGTTATGCCTCCTTCCTCCCTATCCTATCTCACTCTCATCTCTTGCCACCCAACAGTGACAAAAACTTAGAAGGTGGGAACACAGTGGTTTGAGTGTCATTCTCTTCTGCTCTTGGCAATCTCCTGTGGGAGGGGGGCCAGGGACCTGGGCTTTCACCTCTTGCCATGCCGAATGGGTTTGCCCATTGTAAATGTTTTATTAATACCTTCTGATTGATTGCTAATGAGCACTGAAAATAGTTCCAGGTGAGCAGCATTCAGCAAAACCAAGTGAGCCAGAGGTTTGCAGAGTTGCCACGCAAAAGTAGCTAGCTGTCGGCTGCTCACAAGAATTTATGTGTATTTAATGACCGATGGCAGTTTGGGTTATTCAGTTACATAAAAACTTTTACAGCTGAATATTAATTCATAAATCTTAATTTATGACCAGACTTTGAGTCAAAACTAAGGAACCTTATTTGAAATACCTACATTGGTCAGACTCTCTTGCAAACTTGGTAGGCAGCAAGGGTTAACAGTGCTTTGAGGCTTAGCATCACCTCATGGATTCCGACAGCTGTAAATATACTGCAGAACTACCACTTCTAAATTTTCTGCAGATGTGCCTTAATAACAGCAAACACACAAAAAGTTACATTAACAGCTGTGTACCCAAAGAAGGTAGGAAACATTTTTGTGAACTGGCAGTCTCTACAATGCATTATATATACAGTTTACCCTTGAACAACGTGGTTTGAGCTGCACTGATCCACGTATACATGGATTTTTTTTTCAATAAATATACAGTCAATCCTCCATACCCTTGGGTTTCACATCTATGGATGCAACCAACCTCATATTGAAAACAACATTTTTGATCCTCGATTGGGAATCTGCAGGTATGACATCCTGCCTAAAAGCAAAGGCAAAATTAGGACATTTGAATTAAGTTCAGACTGCTCCCTAATATAGTAATTGTGTGGGAGCAAGTTCATGTTTTCAAAACAGAAGTTAAAGCTGAACTGACTGAGCTTATTCTTTCCAAGTGTTATGACTGTTACAAATAGTCTCACCACACCTCTGTCCCCTTTGCTCAGACGAGACGATTAAAGAATGCTAGGCTGGTTGTTAGGAAACATGGTTTCCCATTTACATGAAGTAAGACTAATAAAGACAATGACAGATATCCTAATGCATTTTTCTTGCCATCGTATAAGAAAAAAAATGCTTTAAAAGAATTTCAATCTTTCTTGGCAGTTTAGAGTTTATTCACATTTTTAAAAACTTTAACGAATAGATTTTCACCCTAATCTGAAACCAACAAACATGATTACTTATAAATGCAAATAGTTCAAAATATTTCAGTACTGATAAGATTTGCACAATTTGATCAAATATTCTTGCACAAACTATAGCATTTGATGTCTATGAAATTTTTTAAATTTTTTTTATCCATTTTAGAGAGAGAAAAAGAATGGAATACAGAAAAAGAAACACCACGAGAGATCATTGCCTCCTGCATGCCCCCTACTGGGGATCGAGCCCAAAACCAGGGCATGTGTCCTGACCAGGACTCGAACCAGGGACCTTTTGGTTCATGCATGGGTCAATGCTCAACCACTGAGTCTATGAAACTCTCAGTTTTCCAAGGAGATTTAAGAGGTAACTGTTAGTGTTTCTGATGTTAAAGTTAGAAAAATATTTTGCACCTACACTTACAGATTCAGTTAGACAGTATATTAAAGGAAAGGATCAACTTACAACATAAATGGGGTGGGAGGAAATAGAAACTACTTTTCGCAGTCATAACTGAGTATGTTCATTTTTTTTTTGAATGACCAAGCACTTGTACAAATGCCTGCAACTAAAAAGTCCCTTCCCATTCAATCAGCCTTTTCTTTTAAGACAACATTTTGATTTTTTAATGACAGGGCATTTCAGAAACTTCAGTTAACTCTGGTGATTGAATAGCTATTATTACTAGTCTGCTAAAGAACTGTTAATATATTTCAGAGACTGCCTGTGGGCAAAATTCTATTGAAGATTTGCTAGAACAGGTCCTATTCAGTTGAACCAGAATCATGCTGCCTTTGGGTGTGTGCCATCTTGAATATTCAATTAGACTGAGTGGGTAGAAAATTATAGAATTCAGGAAATTATGTTCTAAACCAACCAACCTTCAGTTGGGAGAAGTTTCCCATGCCCAGAAATTTCTTCCAAAAAAACAGATGTTGCTTGCACCTTTGTGATAAAGGAAACAATAGACATTTAAAGACAGCATAAATTGTCTCCTCCTCCCCCTACCCCAAGGAATATAACAAAATGATGAAAAGCTAAAATCTGGAAGAACTAAATCCAAATCCTGGTTCTGCCCTTTCTCTATAGGATCTTGGACAAGTTACTGAACTTCTCTAAGTTCTGTGTTTTTTCACCTGTAAAAGGAAATAATAAGATTGTTGTGAAAATTAAATAAGTTTACCCACGCAAAATGCTTAGCAAAGTGCTGGGCATACAGTAGGCACTCAAATAAGTGCCATTATTATTATTATTATTATTATTATTATTATTAGTGTTATTTGGACAAAGCCAGTAATTTTTGGTAGGCTTTAAAGTATCATAGCATTGTTGTGCTTTCTAATCTATGTTAAAGTATTAGTCCTAGAAATTATTTTAACTTTAATTTAGAAAGAATATATCCTACGGTTTTCAGTTTACCTGACATACCTACGTGTAGTTGGGGTGCATTCTAATATCATGACCGCCTGCAATGTGGGGTGAAATCATTTTCAGAATTTTGGTTTGAGCTGAGTCCAAGGGAGACTGGCTTCGGGACAGGGCACTGGCCTGGGCTCCGGTGACATGCTGGCAGGCAGCTGTGTGCCCGGGGACGAGCGGCCAGGCTGACCTCAGCTTTGTCCTGTGTAAATGAGTCTAATTCACAAGCTGAACCCTAAGAATGACAGGAGACTGCATCCCCGCCAGCCTCAGCGCTCAAGAATGGGACCAGGAAATAAGTAAGTCCTTTGAGCAGCCAAAATAGATATTTCAAACGCTGAACAGTAAATCCTTGTCTTTGCCCAGGAGAGGCCCGAGCTCCCCCTAAGAGCCCGTTTACCACACATGCTTAAAGTCAGCTTCATGATTTGGCTTCCTAGCCCCCAGCAAAGGTGGGGTGGGAGGGGATGGGTGCGACCAGCACAAAGGAACAGAGCAAAGAACCCCTTAGTAGATGAATTCGTGCAAGGCCACTTAGAATGGGTGCAGACTCCCCTCAGTCCCCCTGGTGAATTTTACTCATAATTATGGCCCAGCCATGACCAAAGTGCTTACTGATGAGTCTGAATAGCAAGGAAATTTTATTACGTTTGGTACAGCACGTAAACTATATTGTCTGCTGCCTGGCCTTCCTAAACAAAGCAATTATCTATAATAATTAAGGCGTAATATGCCAATTGGACCGGAAGTCCTTCCGGACAACTTTCCTGACGAAGCTGGGGCTGCAAGAGCCAAGCCCCTTGCATGAATTTCGTGCATCGGGCCTCTAGTTCAGTTATAATAATTGACTTTTTAAATGGTTTTCACTAACATAAAATACACATAATGTCTATAATTCACCATTTTGACCATTTTTAGGGGTACAATTCTTTGGCATTGAACACATTCACAATGTTGCGCACTGTCCATTTCTAGAACTTTCTTATTATGCCAAGCAGAAACTCTGTGCCCACTAAACAGTAACTCCCTATTCTCCTCTTCCCCGGGCCCTGGCAACCTCCAACCTACTTTCTGTCTCTGCAGTGGCTGGAATCATACAATATTCGTCCTTCTGTGTCTGGCTTATTTCACTGACCAAAATGTTCCCCAGGTTCACCCATGTGGTAGATCATGTCAGCATTTCATTAACTATCATTAGCTGTTAATACTTAGAGAAAAATCCTGTACAGTAGCTGGCCCCTTAACAAAAATGAGATGACACTTTATGAAAAATGAGAACGATTTTTACCCTGTAAGGGAAAGATTACGAAAGTAATAAAGGCATGATGAGAAATAGCAAGCATCTCTCCAACCCAAAGCCAGGTGGAATGCTTGTTCTAAAAGTGAGGACTCTTTGCTTTGTTAAATTAATATAAAATAATTCATGACAATTCTTGGGCTTGAAACATAGGCAACCCTTTCCCCCCAAAATAGGCCACATGCAGCCCAAGTCTGTGGTTTCAAATGGCAAAATCACACTGAGGCAAAATTACTCTTTCATTTTCTCCACGTGCTGCCTAAAGGGTGTGTGTGTGTGTGTGTGTGTGTGTGTGTGTGTGTGTATGTTGGGAGAGGCAGCGTGAACCGTTCCTTTAAAACTACACTTTAAAATATTTTCTTCTGAAACAAGCCTGTTTTCCACTTTGGAGCAACAAGAAATGTTACAAGTGCTCCTCCAGCTCTATAATGGGGCTTGAATTCTGCTGTTAACCTTTCAGAGTGCTAAATGGGAGATGAGTCGGAGGGCAGGCGCTGGCCGCCAGCAGCAGCCCACAGTAAACAGGGAACCACTGCGAAGACTGCGGCCTTTGTCCTCCGTGCAGCAGCAGCTAAATCACTGCCTGGGTCTGTTTATAGCCTCCTGCATGGTGTTCCAAATGCAAATGCGCAGGGAGAAAGGGGCGAGAGTTAATCTCCTTTTGATTAGGGAAGCCTTTCTTTTCTGGGGCTAAGGGGGAGTGGGGTAGGCGGGCAGAGCCTTAAGCAGGGAATGCTTGGTTTGGGCATCTTGGAGAGGTTGTGTGGTAAAAATGCTGTTCGGAGACAAAGGAGAGGGGAGGGCGCCAAAGAGGAATGCAGGGTTGGGTTGCAGTTCTATAGGACTTCGGCCACTTAGAGAGCTGGAGAGACCAGCTCAGGGAGGGGGAGAGTTAACCCTCGCCTTCCCAGGCTCCCTGGGCCCTGTTAGCAGACTGACCCGGTGTCCAGGGACCTCCCATTCTGCAGGCATGCGGTGCCCAGAGAGCCGCAGCGTGAGCCCTGCCAGCGGCTCCCCTCAGTCTGTGGCGGACAAGCGACCACATAGATTCCCAGAGCACTGTGGGGTGACCACCCTCGCTTCCTTGATCATGGATTATGAATGGCAATGCACCCAGGAGCACCTGACCTGGCCCAGGCGGGTGGGAAGGATCAGAGACCGTTTCCTGGGAGGAATCTTGGAGGAGGAGTTAGCAGCAGGTTATGACAGCAGGTAATGATCTTGGCAGTCAGAGGAGAATAAAGACAAAGAAGCAGGAGAGAACAGGAGTCCTGAAAGCACAAGCAATGAGTGTCTGGGTGCTGGGGGAGGAAGGGTGGGGAGAGACCGGGAGGGAGCAAGCGACTGGTAAAAAGAGGGGCCGAGTGCAGCTGCGGGGGCTCCGGGGTTGAGTGTAGACCTATGAACCAAGAGGTCATGGTTCGATTCGGTCAGGGCACATGCCCGGGTTGTAGGGGCATGCAGGAAACAGTGATCAATGACTCTCTCTCAATTGTTGTTTCTATATCTCTCTCCCTCTCCCTCTCTGCAGTAAAAATATTTTTTTTTAAAAAAAAAAGAGGAGCCCAGAAAAGTAGGCAGGGGTGCAAGGCTTGAAGGGCCTCCCTGGAGCTGAAGGCTGTGAGGAGTCGCGGCAGGAATTTATTCAAATCCAAGTGTTAGAAGCTTTCACCAGATTCTCCTGAAAAGTTGGACCGGGCAGGACCCACAATAGGGGGATTCCTTAGGGTGTCCTTGCAGTAGTCCTGGTGGGAAATGAGAGGAGGGGTCCGTTTCAAAAGAGAGCGAGGGGAGCCTGGCAGGATTTACTGTCCAGGGGGCATAGCAGGTGAGGGGCCAGCGTCTGGGAGTGTCATGGGGTTCGGTATGCAGGTCTCCCTGACAGTCTTCCGACCCTGCCCCAACAATGATGGCTAATAACAAGCTGCTCAATCGGTTAGCCTTCCTGCGGCAGAAAAAGGTGGTGGAGAATCCCTCGTGATGGCTTGTGAGTGAGCAGATAGAGTTCATTTGCTTTTGAACAAACAGAGGTTCCAATCTGGCTGTTTCCCTGCTCTACTGAGGAGGCACCTGGGACACAGATGGCCACGCAACAGCTGGGCACACTGCGCACGGCTCCTTGCACGCACCTTGTCATTTAACCCCGTGAAGGAAGATGAGACCTGGGTAGCTGTACTGTCCCTACTTAGCAGCAGACACAGGGGGGTCTCAGCACGTTCAATAACCCGCCCCAGGTCCGCTGTCAGGCCCAGGTGCCTGCCTTGCAGCCTGTCCGTTCCCACCACCCTGTCAGGAGCAGCACAGGAGCGGAGCCTCCAGGAGGAATCCGCTCTCTTGTCCCCAGGTAAGTCCTGGGAGAGAAGTTTCCTGCAGTTGGAACCTGCATCTCTTTCAAGAACAAGCATGGGGTGTACTTCTATTCAGGTTGTAAAATTGTTGCTGTAGAAATTCAGCCTATATCATCTGTTGAAAAATCACTTACGGAAACTGTAAACCATCCTATGATCTATCTACCTCTACCTCTCTACACCTCTGCCTCTGCCTCTGCCTCCTCTCTCCTCTGAGTAATAAGATGACCAGAGGCATTGTGCTTTGGATTGCAGAGAGGAGAGTTTTCTTCAAATCACACGTTTCACTCTCTGGCCACAGATTGGGACCAGGCCTCAAGGAGGACAGAAGGAAATCTTTGCATTGGCCCCACCCAAGAGGCCAGCACTCTTTGAGGTCGAGTTTCTGGGGAGCGTCCCATCACATTGGCCACTGCAGTCTACCCTCTGGACAGTGCCTCTCCTTGCTGCCCCTGGCTCACCGAGCCCTGGGCTGGTTCCGTGTCAATAAATAACTTCTGATTGAGATCTTATTGTGATGAGATCAACAAGAGCATAACCAGAGGAGCAACAAGATATGCCCTCGGGGCTACTCATTGTTTTCAGTACAATGAGCGGAACAGCTCAGCCTATGCATTTCCATATTTAGCTCTGGATTACCTAATGCCGCCACAGTATAATCACTTTCATTCGCACTGAGGTCCTCTTTGTGTAGAGGCTTTATTTTAATGTATACAGCCTCATGGCGTTGCAATCTTCAAGTAGTATACCTTGACCTTGAGGGTCATTATCAAAGTGACTCAGTAGATGGGAAGTCAGCTAATGTCTTCCAGCTTCTTCCTCTCACCCATTCATATTGTCCAGGTTGAAACTTTATTCTGCTTCAGGGTTAGGAACAGCACTCAGCTCTTTTCTCTAAGGCCTTGTTGCACAGCTGTCCTATCTTGAGCACCTACTGTATACAGATGAATTGCTATGAGAATTAACTGTATTATAGTCTCAGGAAAAAGAGGCCGGACAGCGTTCCAACTCATTACATAGCCATAAAGTTCATTGCTGCCCAGGGCGTGATTGGGTTAAGGATGCGGTCACTGGGATGTGTGCGCGGGCACCGGTGTCTGCGCCTGTCGTAATGGGCCATTATTTGGTGTCCTTATTTCAAAACTGCTGGTGCCCTGGAAGGAGGACGCCTCGGGTGAAGTGTGGGTGGCGATGGGGTCTGTGAACAGGAGGTATTTTTGCTGCAGAAATCAGTGGCCACATTTTGATGTTGAGTGAAGGGTTTTAGGTCCAGTGAACCAAAGTGGAGACGTCAGAGCCTGCTGACAACACCCGGCCTGGCTGTGCTCAGGGGGTGTGCCGGGTGCTACCCAACAAGCTTGCTTGTGAGGCTCCACGCGAGGCGGGAAAAGAAGTTGCTTGTCCACCATTGAGAGGGAGCTTTCCTCAGCAGGGCCTTCATCCTTTCCATCCCAGCAGCTCGGCCCTGGCCTCTGACAAAACCTGCGCGTGCAGAGCCGCCGTCTCTCCTCATTTCCCACAGATGTCCACTTTATAGCGACTCCTTATCCTGTGGCTCCCACCTGTCCTGCTTCCCAGGCGCTGCGCCTTGTACATTTTTGTGGGTACTTACTAGTATCCCGGTGCCAGGAGAGGGAAGAATCCATCGGCGGTGGTTCCCAGCGCCTGGTTTGGTAAAGGGGGGCCCTGTGGGGAGCTACATGGAGGGAGTCATGCAAACGAAGAGCCGATGCTGACCCTCCTGGGCGACAACTGAGGGAGCAGAGAGCCACGCACTGGAGGGGGGCAGGAAGGAAACCTGGGCGGGAAGGCCTGAGGCAGCGTGGGGAGTGAAGGGCAGGTGGCTGACCGCTGGCTGGCGGGCTGGCCGATGGTTGATGAAAACAGGAAGGATGCCCTGACCGGTTTGGCTCAGTGGATAGAGCGTTGGCCTGCGGACTGAAGGGTCCCAGGTTCGATTCCGGTCAAGGGCATGTACCTTGGTTGCAGGCACATCCCCAGTAGGGGGTGTGCAGGAGGCAGCTGATGGATGTTTCTCTCTCATCGATGCTTCTAACTCTCTATCCCTCCCTTCCTCTCTGTAAAAAATCAATAAAATATATTTTTTTAAAAAAAGAAAGAAAAGAAAACAGGAAGGAGTGGGTTCAGCACGTGGACGGACAGACACTAGTTCACATGGTCAGTGGAGATCCTGGCCCACGGGAGGTGCTGGTCAGTGAGAGCCGTCATCTTTGGTGGGCGCCTACCCTACACCTGCTAAAAGCCAGACGTAGTCCCAGATGAGGTCAGCAGCAAACGGCTCCTACTGTTTTAAGGACTAAACCTTGGGAGCAGTAGACCAGGATTTTGGAGCCCGGGCCATTAGGCAGCTGGTCCTGGTGTGAATACAACCAAGTCCCTCATTCTCTGGATGACTCAGCAAGGGTCACTTTGACACCCATGAAACTTTAGGGTATATGTAACTTTTTTTGTACTTTAGTCTTTTCATCTAAATGATGGGCACACCTCCTAGAGTTGCTGTGAAGATTAAGTGAGATAATGCATATAAAGCAGGGAGCTCAGCACCTACCAATAAATAATAATAATAATAATAATAATAATGGTAGGAATAAGTAGCAGTGAAGAGGAATTAAACTTCAGATGATCTAATAATATACATTTATTTCACTGATCTTTTATTTTCTTTCCCATATACAAAACCCTTTGGGCTTTATTTAATTTTCCTTAATTACCATGTTTCGAATTACACCAGCAGCAGCCTGATTATAATCGAGATGAGTCAGTTCCTCATTTTCAGGTACTTAAAGCTTTGCCAGGACACCACACCCCTCCACCCCGCATCAGGCTTCCCCTTTTCTCCTCCAGGCTTAGAGCCCTCGTGGTGTCTGGCTGCTTCCTTCCCTGCCCTGGGACCTGGAGAGTAAGAGTGAAAAAGTCATGCTAAGTACAGGTACCCCGTGAAGGAGGAAAACACAAAAAGAGAGTTGGTGAGACGTGGGACATCAGGAAGGCTCGTTCTCAAAGAGGTGGTTGATACACTTCCTCCGCTCTCTGTCTCCTAGGGCCCACCGGAAGCCTGCTGTAGGCTTTATTCTGGAAGGTTCCGGCAAACCTTCTGGTTGCCCATTTTGAAGGTTTAAACATATTGTACATTTTTGTGCATTTAGTAAGCGCAGAGATTATCCCAAGTAAACTTACTTTATTTTTTCCCTGGTGCTAGAAATGATGACAGGATTAAAGATGCAAGAAAAAAGCACTGGTAGGTTTCAAAGAAGCAGGGAAAGGTATTTCCATAGGCACCGGGGCCTCTGTGTGGGTGTGTGTCCACCTCTCCTTTGCATATGAAAATGTTGTCCATGTAATTTGAAAGCTGTAGGTACGAGTTTTAAAATATTTAACAAAGCAATCGAAAATTTTTCTGCTATATCATTACAGAAGGGACTCTTAAGAACTTTTCTCGTTGTTATAACCAAGGGCAACAGAAGAGATTAATTTTAGTGTTATCTTTATACGAAACTTCTTTGTAATTATTGTAACGCATTTGCAGATTTTTTTAAATTTACATGCATCAAATGATTCCTCCTGATACCAAAAGGAGGTAAATAAAGACCATTGGTTTCTGTAATGGTGGTCAGAAGTGTAGGAAAAAGTGGGCCTCCAGCTGTGTTAGGAACTTTAACAAAGTAATGCTAATCCCGCTCCTTAATATCTTGCTTGTGCCGTCAGGGTATGTAGACTGCCAGTTCACAGACAGTTTCTGCCTCAAGCCTTTGAGGGACATCAGACATTCCCAAGTATCTTCAAGCAAAGATGATTATTGCCCTTTCTACTCACATTGCTGTTTTTAACAGAATTCCAGTTCCCCCTCCCGTCCCCAGGTGTCTCTTTCTGGAAGAACTGCCCGATCCTCCCCTTCTGGGCCTAGCTGTCCAGTCCCTCCCTGAGAGGAACCCGGCCCCCTGCTTACAGGGGAAGATGCGAAGCAATGAGGTGACTGAACAGGCACAGGTATCATTTGTCACAGCCTAACGAGAAGGCCATTCCGGACATTTTCTTCTGATGTTTTCTGTATTGAAAGGATGGTGGATGGTAAATGAGGCCGAAACCTCCCATTTTTTATTCTCTTACTACAACATGTCAGAGCCTTCGGCACTGACTTCCAGGCATCGCCCACTAAGATCGGCCTCTCTGCCATCCATTAGTAAGGCTGAATGAGAACTGATGTAGCAGCAACAGAGGCTGCTTTTAACTTTATTTAGATCTCTCTCTCTCTCCCTCTCTCTCTCCCTCTCTCTCTCCCTCTCTCCCTCCCCATTCTCTCTCTCAAATGTGTGCTTGTCTTTCTTTCTCTCTCTTACTTGATCTTTCCTCTTCTCTCATTTTCCTCCTCTTCCCTCTCCACCCCTCCACTCCTCCCTCCACTCTCTTTTGCCTCCTCTGCCTCTTCCCCTCTCCTCCCCACCCCAGTTATTCTCCTCTTCCTCCTCCTGTCTCCCTACCCTCAACAATGCTGGCAGAGAGAGTTTGTCCTGTTGATGACATATTGCATTTTCAGTCCAATGCTCTGTGGTGTGGGGACTACCGTTATATTAACTCGGGGAAAACATTGTTCCCACACTCAGAGCTTTTGTTTCCAGCCGAGGGCGTGGCCAGAGACCCCTAGCTTTCACCCACCTTCCTCCCCTATGGATGTGGAGAAAGAAAGAAGAGAGATTAACTTGGAGATTAAGCTTCTGGTACCTTATCTGCAGGCTGCAGCAGGAAACTTTACTATAAACCCTGTTTAGTGGCTTATTTGGAAGAAAGATAAAGGTTTCTTTCATTTGAAAACGTATTCTTCTATACTCTCCCACATTGTAAATAATTCTAACGCATTGTTACACTGTGACTTCTTTTACATATCTTTCTCCCTTCCTCTATGTGAGCACCTGGAGGAGCGGGGATCATGTCTTAATCATTTCTGACTGCCCCTTTCACACAGAACTCACACATAGGATGTGCCTGCCAAAATCTTTATTAAGTACATTATATACAATGCAGCCATTATAAGGAATGAGAAAGAACGATTGCTATATTTACATTTAAGCATTATGTGTATTCATATACATTGAAGGGGGGGGGAGCTATGATCAAGCCTAAAATCTCACTTTTGAAAGATAGAAGTATGACCCTGACCAGTTTGGCTCAGTGGCTAGAGCGTCAGCCTGTGGACTGAAGAGTCCCAGGTTCAATTCCGGTCAAGGGCATGTACCTTGGTTGCGAGCACATCCCCAGTAGGGTGTGTGCAGGAGGCAGCTGATCCATGTTTCTCTCTCATGGGTGTTTCTAACTCTCTATCCCTCTCCCTTCCTCTCTGTAAAAAATCAATAAAATATATATTTTTTAAAAAGATATAAGTATGCCCTAGAATATAACCCAGAATCATGCATTAACCAGTCACCTCTGGAGAAGGCCATCTGAGGCAGTCAAATACTCTGACTTGTTAGGATTTGGTTTTCTCCTGCATAAAGTGAAACTGACCAGTGTCATGTGACCAGTCTCTGCCCCATGCGAATAGACGTGCTCCCTGCTCAGACTTCTCAGGAGAGGGGCTTGTTTCTCTGTCTCGACTGCTCTTGTCCCTTCACCTCAGCTCTGACAGTCACCTTCTGTCTTCTTCACTGTCATCATTGCTAGTTATTTCCCTCTTGTCATGCCAGGCTTCCTCCCTCCACCTACTCCTCCCTACACCAACCAGCTTGTCCATTCATGGATGGATGGATGGATGGATGGATGGATGGATGGATGGATTCACGGATAGATGGATTCATGGATTCATGGATTCATGGATTCATGGATGGATGGATGGATTCATGGATGGAAGGATGGATTCATGGATGGATTCATGGATGGATGGATGGATTCATGGATGGATGGATACATGCGTGGATAAATATATTCACGAATGGATAGATGGACAGATGGATGCTTCAATTGACCGATCCTCCTTGGTCCTACATCTCTCCCAGTTATTGCCCCACCACTCTCTTCCCTTTAGAGACCAACATCTCAAAATTTAGACTCCTTTATTACCCCACTTCCCAATCGGTCTGTACCTCTCTAGTCACTGGACTGGAATTCCATTCCCCCTTCAGTTTCCCTGAGACTTTCTGGAAGAGTTTGGAAGTATGTGCCTGGCTCTGTGCTCCAGGATCCTTGGAACCCTATAGGGCCCCTCACCACCTCTCCACTTAGGAGTGCAATCCCCGCACAGAGTGAGCCACAGATCTCTGTGCTTCCCACCCCTGCAGCTCTGAGTTTGCTTAGCTAATTCTCTTTGCAAGGGCTTTTTGGTATTCTCACTGCCCTGGGAGACTCCCTGGAGGCGCTGTGACCTGCTGATCCCACCCCACCGAGGCTGCAGTTCACTAGCCCTGAGATACTCTAAAGCTGGCCTCATGGCCTCGCACTTGCCATGATCCTACATCCTAGGGTCTGGGAAGGTGTTTTGGTCCCATCATCTCTCAATGCTGCACAAGACAGAGCCCAAAGCTGCACAGCTGGACCCTTCCAGCTGCCCACAGAGCTCTCTGAGCAAACTGCCCAGTTTCCTTCCCAGATCCTATGCCCAACAAACCCTTCCTAGGGAGATGCCCTACCGTGGCCACAGTTTTCTCGTATCCAAAACCGATGCACTGCCTTCACCCCAAACCACCATCGCTCTCTTCAGTTCGCTCAGGAGTGGGAAGGAAAAGTGCAGACGTGGGGATGTGGGCAGGGGCCTGTGCCTCTGACCCACTCGTACCTGTCAGGATGGTCCCTGTGCCGAGGACAGTGGCTGGAAACTAAGGCCCGCATTTCTCCGCAGAGCGCTGGCCCTAACAAGAACAAGATGGGGGAGCTCGAGCCGTCTACTATCCAGATGAGCGAGCCCAAAAGATATGCCCTGTCTCCTTTTCACCACACATCCCCAGAGGTGTCTAAGTACTGGATCTGGGTGTGAGGAGGACAGGCACAGAGGGCACCAGCTCGCCAGAAAGGCCTGGAACTGCCTTGCCGAGGCCTCTGCAGCCCCAGCTGCGAAGCAGCACCGTGTTCCTGCTCTGCCTCACCAGCCGCCTGGGAAGGAAATCAGAAGGAAGGAGAACGCTGGTGGGCCCTTCCCCCAGGGGGAGCAGCCACGTGGGAGAGGGGCCAGGATTGGTCTCACCACCTTTTCCTTCACTGCCTGTCGCGGTGGCTGAGAAAACATCTGCTGGGAGGCAGGGAACAGCACCCCTCATCCTTCAAGTGGGAAGTGACAGGAGAGAGGGGAGCCCTGACGCTCTGCTCCTGAAAGCCCACCCCGTCCCTCAGTCACTTAAACCCCGCCCTGACCCTGGACTGGCTGCCTTTGCCCCGTTGTCCCCACCAGGCCAATGCCCCTCCTCTCCATGGAACTGCCTGAGGGCTCGGCCTGAGCGCACCCGGCCGCTGCGCTGGCCTAACTGGCCCCCCACCGGAGTTTTAGAGCTTCTGTCCTACTTTCTTTGTGATGCTGCGGTGGTCTTTGGCCTTCTCACATCCTTCAGCGGTTGCACCACCCACACAGAGCGTGGAAGATTCTCCGTGATCGTGATCGGTCCTGTCCTCACTCCAGCCTGGTGTCCCATTACAGCCCCACCTTGGGTCTGTGTGCGCAGGCACGTGCCCTGCCCCCTCTAGCTCTTCTCAGCCCCTTTTAGTGGCCTGTCTGCACCCGCATTCCTTAGCCTGCGCTTTTGTTCACGCTTTTCTATCTTCCTGGATGTAGTCATCTCCTTCCTACTCCTTTCTCGATTTTCAGAGTCCTGGTCATCCATAAAGGCCCAGGTCCCCTGCCCCTCCTCCATCCGCCTCTCCTGCCCTGGAACATGCTTGTGTACCTACCAGTGGTGTGGCCCGAACACTGCATGGTCCTTATTTGTTTACACTTGTCCTCCAGCTACACAGGGAGCTCCTTGGGGAAGGGATCATGTTTTATTCATTTTTAAACTCCTAGCTTGTCAAACAGAACTTGGCCTGCATTCCTGTGTCCTCAGAAAAAAGGGGGAAGGAGGATTCTTGTACGAATGAATGTAAATGTGCTTTTAAACTGTAAATCGTTGTACAAGTGTCAGTTATTGTGGTATCCATGGTGCCCAGTGACAGGTTTTCAAATAAAGACATGACTCGTTTCTGGAAAAGGTGGAGCAGTTAGAGAAACGGAAGGTGCTTCCTCCAAAATAAAGGCAAAAGTCTTGAAAAGGCTTGGGATTTGGAAATGCTAACAACAGGAAGGAGATAGAAAGGCGTAAACCATAAAATCAGTAGGTAGGCCCTATTGATGTGGCTCTGTGGTTGAGCATCAATTCATGAACCAGGGGGTCATGGTTCGATTCTTCCCAGTCAGGGCACATGCCCGGATTGTGGGCTCCATCCCCAGTAGGGGGCGTGCTTGTTGTTTCTATCTTTCCCTCTCCTTTCCTCTCTCTCTGAAATAAATTTTTTTTTTAATTTTTTTAATCAGTAAGTAGAATTTTGAAATGTGAGCAGGATTTATGAACGGAACCTTTTTGAATTTGAATTCTTCCCCAGTTTCTACAGCATCTCTGCTGGATGGTTCCCCAGAGCAGGGCTTCTCCTCCTATCTATCATGAGGAACGTGCGTGTGGGGTGGGGTGGGGGGCATGAGGGGGGGCAGGTTTACAATCAGCCACACACTGACACTTTTGAAAAATACGATAATAATAAGAATTAGTAGAAAACTAAAATAGAAGAAATCAGACACTCACAACACAAGTCCCAACTTATCATTAGACTCGACATATCTCATTCTGTCAAAATGCTATAGAAGTTTCTACAGGCTTCCTCTCGATTTCTGCACTCGCCTTGCTGCACATCAGTAACCAGCAGTTTAACTGGCTCCTGTTCATTCACACCTCGAATAGCACCAAATTAGATTATCACATATTTTCAATAATAGACATTACAAAGAATGGAAGCATTAATGAGGAGAGGACACTCATGTACAAATATTATAATGGTGGAGATCTTAAAGGCATATACTGATGGGGAAAGAAATACTTTAGGCAAAATTTAAAACTTTGTAACAAAATTATCCAAATGGTGAAAAGTGTGTGTGTGTGTGTGTGTGTGTGTGTCTGTGTCTCCATCTCCCCAGAGTAGAGTAAATTCTTGATCCTCTTGGAGAATAATTGTTTTCAATGCAAAAGCTTTAAATTGATCCTTTATTGTTCACAATAAGGTAGCAATGTGTGCCAACATCAAGCCAATAAAATTAATAATCGGCCTGACAGGTTCTAATACATTTTTTGGTGTCCTTGCTCTGTCATTTGAGCACAGAATGAGCTGTTATTATCACTGAGCTGCAAACCTCTCATTTTGGCCTCAGATGATTACAGCTGCTAATGCAGTGCATGCTACAGTAGTTTTCAGGAACTGGTTTAAGGTTCAAGTATCATATTTAAAGGATTTAACTATGATCAGCAGGGGGAACAAGTTGTGGCCACGGGACTTTGATCTGTTTTCTAGAGCGGCCTGCAAAAATTTGGACTCCTAACGATCTATTTTCTCAACCATTTCAGAAAACAAGCAGCTTTTACAATCTAGTTTCTCTACCACAGACTCCGGAGTTTTGAAATGCTTTCAGTTGGCGATGGGCCATCATTTGCTGGAAGTGGGCCATGGTTCTTTGTCTCTCTCTCCCCAGATGAAATTCTTCAAGCCCCTTAACTCCATCTTTCCCTCACATGAAGAATGTGGCTTCAGGTTTCAGCAAATAAGCAAGCTTCGCACTTGAAGTGAGGAAAAGGATTGTTCGTTTTCTCATTAAACCCCAGTGCAGCCAGCCAGGTGGAGTAGGCATGTGTCCATCACCTTTGTCCCTCCCTTCGTCCTGCCTTTTGGTGCTGGTCATGCCCATTCATAGTCTCCTGTTTTACTTTTTAAATTTCATACCCATCCATATCCTATGGTTCTTCCTTCTTAATTTTGTGTACAATTTGTCCTTTTAAAATATTGACCAAGCCCATTGAGGGCCATCCTATAAACCAGAAGGTCAAGGTTCAATTCCCGGTCAGGGCACATGCCTAAGTTGCAGGCTCAATCCCCAGTGTGGACCGTGCAGGAGGCAGCCAATTGATGATTCTCTCTCATCATTGATGTTTCTATCTCTGTCTCCCTCTCCCTTCCTCTCTGAAATCAGTAAAAATATATATATTTTAAATGTTGATCAAAGTATTAAGCAATGATCAGATATAACCATTCAGTACAAGTTCAATGTTAGCCCATCCTTTGGGACCATGTTCCATATATAATTTTGTGAAAATATCAGTGAATACATGTTTTTGGAAGGGTTTTTTGTTCTTTGAGGGAATGTAGTTTAGTTTTCACGTGTTCAAAATGCTATTATATCAGCTCTAACTTCCTTCAGCATTTCTTATTTGATACTAATTCTGTATCCTGTGTGGATGCATAAGCCTCTTATAATTGTTCCATTCATGAAAGTAAGGAGACTAGGTCTTGGGATTGTGGGTTTTTAATGACAACTGCACTTAAACCTTGTGAGTCTAATTTCTTACTGAGATAGTCACTCTCTTAAGAAGAACAGATGTTACCACAAAGCTTGTTTCTAAAAAAATATGAACATGGGTTCATGCATGACAATGACCTTAATGCTAAGAAACTCGAACGTTTAAAGTTATTTGATGCCATCTGTGAAATGTGCTGCTGAGAAAGTTAATGGTGGAACCCTGCCTGCTTTTTATCTGCCAAACATAGAGTGCAAGGGAGAATGGCTGGATTATTAAAAGAAAAGAAATGATTATCTGATGGTGCTTAAATTTCGGTTTCCCCTTTTGCTAGCTGCATCTCACTCCTATTGTGTTTGTGACGGGGATGGGCCACGGTTTGTTGGAAGTGGGATTTGGAATGAGGTTATGGAGCTGCCTGATTTGCACAGGGTTCCTTCCTCTAAATGTTGCCGAAGCCCCTGTGACGTTTGGTAGACGGCCATGCTCCATCGTTCAGCCCAGGGCAGGGGACTGTATTTATTTTCTATTTTACGTTATTTCAGCTGTTTCCACTTTTGTCTTTATGGTCTTCTTGCCTCCCACTGGGCTCCTTTTGCAAGCATTGCCAAGGGAAGAGGGAACGCTCGGCTATGAACTCTTCAGCGCAGGGGGCAGAAAGGAGTTTCCCTCTCTCAGCAGTTCACATAGCTTCTCAGCCACGTACATTTAACCCACAGTGGTCTGAGCCCCAGTTAGCTCTGTTTGCAGCTATTTCTATGTTAACACAAATAAATTCATTTCAAAGTTTTCCATGGGTCATTAACATAGCCTATTAGATAGCCTGAATCATGTGCTTTAAAAAAAAAAAGTGTGTTTGTGTGTGGTGGGTGTGTGTGTGTGTGTTTATAAACTGGCATTTGGAGAAGAATTTAGTTCTATAACCACTGAGTTCTTTCTAATTTAAAGGTTATGTTTAAATCAACTCTTGCCACTTTTTTCCAGTTTCATTAAGATATTATTCACACACACACACACACACACACACACACACACACACACCAGATATAATTGACATATAACATTGTATTAGTTTAAGGTATACAATATATATACATATATATGTATGTATGTATATATATAGTGCTATGGTATGTTAACCTCACATTGTTACAAATTATTTTTCTTGTGATGAGAAATTTTAAGATCTGTATTTCCGGCTTTTCACTGTGAATTTTGGAGTATCTTTGAACATATCATGATATCATATCATTCAAGGAAACAGCAAACGATGTTTTTATGTCAAAACTCTGATATTACTGGTAACTTGTTATTATATTATCCATCCAGGGAAGCTCTAATGCATGTAGAGGTGGGAGTAGATAATGAATGTAGATGACACTCTCTTTGCTCGAAATCCCCATTCTATGAATATGTTAAGTACTATCATCATCAATAAAAGAGAGACTCTGTATTTTCATAGTAGAGTTAATGAGCACATTAGTTTAGTAATTACCTAAAACTGATGTGAACGGTACATCTTGCAAACTAAAGACTTGCAGAAGGACAGCAATGTTTGACCTCCTTCTCCTTGATTTCCTAGGATTACCTTGACTGCATCAGGGACCAAACCAAACTTCCTCTGGGGACAGAAGAAAGATCAGCGCTTTTTGGAAACATACAGGATATCTACCACTTCAATAGGTAAGTCAGTACACCGAAGATTGTTCTCACACCGGGACATTATCTATGTCTCTCAAATGAATGTGGCCTAACAAAATATCTCCGGCCGCTGATTTGACTTCATAAAATGTGTGGGCTCTCGTGCCATGAAGTCTTCCCGCTGGAAGTATTCTTGTCTCGCATTTACTCAGTATCCTGTCCCACTTCACCCCCCTGGCTCAGACGAGAGACCTGTTTGCGCTGACACAGCAGCAGCGTCTTCCTTCCACACCATGATGTGAACTGAGCACCCAAAAATCCACGCTGGCTTCATCTGCAGCGTCCCACCTCCAATGCATTTTCTGAAAATTTCTTCTGGCTGGGGTGTGGGCAGGACACCATAAACACACAATAAATACTTGAAGTCACATATATTAATTCATATTCGGTAATAATGAAAGTTAAAAGTGATTGATTTAACTCAAACATGTATTAAGTACCTACTATGTAGCGGGCACTGGGCTTACTGGTAGACCGTGTTTGTAGTAAACAAGGCAGACGGAGCCGAAGGAGCTGGGCAAACATCAGTTATTAAAACAGAGTGTGATACTTTTTGGAAGACCAGGTAGTAGGCAGGTTAACCACAGGCCATTTCCAGAGTATCTGGGTTTGCTTCTCAGCTGAGCCATGGGTATATCCTTTGGTGAGTCTTTAATGGAGTAGAATAAACAATGTCCTCAGTTCAAGTCTTTGCTCAACTCTTCCTATTTCAAAGCACTTACTGGGCGCCCACACACACACCTTACCTGCTCTGCTCTTTCTCTCCCAGAATTCAGCTGTTTCGAACATACGGAATGACTGACTGAATGACTGAGTGAATGAATGAGTTTCGAACAAAGATATGATTGACTTTTAGGATACGTCTCTTATTTCTCTTTTTCCCCACCCCACTCGCAGAATACTGCCTGAGGGCAGAGATCCATGTGTTGTTGTTTTTACTGCCCAAGTGCCTAAAACGGCCTGGCCCATATGGGCATCCGAACTTTTGTGGAATGACTGACTGAATGACTGAGTGAATGAATGAATAGAAACAAGAATATCTACCTCATATGGGTACTGTGAAGCCTCAGTGAGTTGATCTACCTAAAGAGCCTAGCTCACTGCCAGCACAAAGGAAACACCAACATATTAACCAGGGACGACATCGACTGTGTTATGGTAAATCCCATTGTGAAGTTCTACGGTGTCCTGTCATCCTGTGCCTCAGCCACAGTGCGAATGATAAATCCCCCCTGTTCATGTTGACATTGGCATATGTGAGCTCTTTGACAGCAGCATCCACATCTCCTTGGCCATCGGTGAGTCCTTAACCCCTAGCGCAGCCTGCCTCTGGGAGACGTGCCAACTGAATTGCATCAGTTCATCCTTCAAATTTGAAAACTTAGGATATCAACAGTACAATACAGGTGTTGCCACATCTCTGTCGTATGATTCAGTAAACTTTGAAACCCAGTTTGCATGTTCCATGACAGTGGTTCTCAACCTCGACTACTCACTAGATGGAATCACCTGGAAGCCTGTTTTTTGTGTTTTTTTCTTTTTTTCTTAAATATGGTAGCTCCTACACCCAGAAATTCTGGTTAATTAGACTGGTGTGGGGCCAGGGCATCAGGAATTTTTAAAAGGTCCTCAGATGTTTGCAATGTGCACCATGGTTGAGAAACACTGTCTAGATCAAATAAACACAGTAATAAGAAAATAGTGAAAGGACAATAAAAAGCTGAACTAGGGAATGTAGAGTCCACATGTTCATGGAATGTGTTGGTGTGGGAGCAACCCCCAACCCCCATGTTGCAGTCTCCCCTGGTAAAACCCTTCGAGCCTTCCAGAACCCACCCATGGCACTGGAGCCTGGGAAGAGGGAGGAGGGAGGAGGCCTCGATGCTGGGAGGCTGCTGGCATAGCCTCCCTGTGGTTTGGCTGTAAGCTGATGGCAGTGACTTTGTCTAGTGCTTACTTCAGAGGCCACAGACCTTCATGTGTGGCCACAGACCTTACATGCCTCCCCTGGGCCTCTCTGACTCCACACTCATTGTGGCATGATCCGGGAAGGGTTTTCCACTCCCTGCAGTTCAAATCTTCATGTGTCTCCTAATGTAAAGAAAGATCAGGATGGAGTGGCTGCCTGCATTGGCAACATGGGGCCTTGGCCATGGACCCCCGGCTGCAGCAGCTGGAAGACTGAGAAGACCTTTCTAGTCCTGAATTGGTTCCCTGTTCTCTTCCCTTTGGCCTTCTCTCAGCGAGGAAGTCAGACGTGTCCGAAATAACCGGAGTCAGAGTGAATGAGTGCCTAGATGATATGCGAGGCATCTGTGCAGGGCCACAATTATGTGAGCGTGTTCGTGCCTGTCCCTTCTGCAGATCACATTTACACAGCTTCCTGCACATGCCCTACCTCATCTCATCCTCTTAGCTCTCTGAGGGAGACCAGATGCACATCTCAGAGACTGGGTACCCACCTGTAGACGAGGCATCAGTGGTACTGAGTAGAAAGTCCTTTGCTCCAGGATGTAGAGCTGGAAACCCAGCCGAGCCTATTTTGAATTGTCAAATCTCTATTGGTGGTATTTTTGTTGTTGTTATTATTAGTGACTCAATGCACAAAATTCGTGCAAGGGTCTTGGCCCCAGCCCCCGCTCACTGCCGCCACGGCTCCTGCCCACAGCCACAGCAGCCGGGGGGCCCCCGGGGGTCCTCTGCCCCTCTAACGTGGCCCACCGCCCACTGTGGCTTTGTCCGGAAGGATGTCTAGTCTAATTAGCATATTATACTTTTATAGATGATTATTATTTCATTATTATTATTTTCAAGAATATCTTCTTATTAAACTTTTACAGTTGAGTTCTCTATACTATTATGTTCCTATTCACTTCTTTTTTCTTTCTCTTAAATCTGGAGTCTAAATTTAGAGCTCAGATGTCCTTGCTATTAGATTTGGTTAAATAAGAGTATGGATATGACTTTTTATGTGAATGTCTCTTATGAATCCTTTATTATAAACCACCCCACATCAATTGATTTCAAAGATATAGCTGCCCAGCAAATCTATGATTGGGGTTTGAAATAATTTTAAAGTTTCTATTATTACTTCAGGTCCAGGTTTTTCAACATCATATAATATTATTGTGACCAACTAAGCAAGTTTTAAATCTGTAAAATTAAAGAGGCCAAAAAGGAAGTGGTTTTATACTGGCCTGAACAGTTCAACTGACTAGATTTTGTTTTTCAGGAAATATTTCCAAAATACAGAAAAGCATAGAGTACTGTGATAAACACCCATGAACCATCCCCGCTCTATTGAAGCCTTTCCTTGTGCCATATTTGCTTTAGAAATTCTATAAAGCATAACAACATTACAAACAATGTTGAAGCACCATGAGTACTCCTCCCCACTGCATTTCACTCTGGGGAGAATGGCACAGTGATGGTAGACCAGTTCTCCAGGCTGAGGACAAGGGAGGGGAACCTGAGATTGACAGTGTTTGCCAATTCCTATGGCGCAAACACTCCCACCCCAGCAGGTTTCAAGCTCCCAACAAGACATCACTGAACATGGAATTAGAAATAAATATGCACACTTGGCTCTGGCAAGCCAGTATAATCGGGCTTAATATGTCACTACAACTGTAACTACTATCCAAGACTTGGTGTTTCATTCCCAAGTATGATTTTTGGCCGTGACTATATGTATAAGCATTTATTTAAACTATGTAACATGCTTTCACTCATTTCAAGCATAGCATAAATTGTGTCAATTTTTAAAAATCCTTTTCACTCAATGTTTTTAAGATTTATAGCTCTACTTTGTTTATTTTAACTGCTGTGTACTATTCCACTGGGGCAGTGGTCGGCAAACTCATTAGTCAACAGAGCCAAATATCAACAGTACAACAATTGAAATTTCTTTTGAGAGCCAAATTGTTTAAACTTAAACTATGTAGGTAGGTACATTGTTATTAACTTAATTAGGGTAACCCTAAGGCTTAGGAAGAGCCACACTCAAGGGGCCAAAGAGCCACATGTGGCTCGCGAGCTGCAGTTTGCTGACCACAGCTGGGGGAATACATTACTTTGCCTTTTGCCAATTACAGTAAGACCCAGCATCTTTCTTGTTTATTGGCTCACCTCCATTGCTTATCTGTCTGTCGGGATGTTTCTTTTCCATGTTGTTGTATAGGAGTTGTTGATGAATTCTCGCTGGTGATCTTGTGAGCTACAAATTATGTCCTCGTTAAGACTTGTGGTTTTTTTTTAACTTTCATTGTAGTTTCTTTGAAAAGAAGTTGTATAATTCATAAGTTTGACTACACTAAATAAATATACTTTTTATAGCATGTGGGTTTTGTGTTGTGTTTAAAAAATTATCTTCTGTTCTCAGTTCATAAATTTATTTTTCTGTAGAGCCTTAAAATCTTGCTCTTTATACATATCTTTAATCTAACTAAAATCGATAGAAGTATGGCATATGTTAGGAAGCCCAGATTCTTATTGTCAAATGGCTAGCCAATGGTCCCATCACCACGGGTTGAAAATACACCCTCTCCATGCTGATTTGTAGTTCTGCATTCTTGCCAGGTCAGGTTTGCATGTGCACATGGGTCTGTGGCTGGGCCCTGTACTCTGTTTCGTTGGCCTATTTGATTATCCCTGACCCATATCAAATGTCCTAATTATTAAGCCCACATGGCTCTTCTTCAGAATTGGCTTAGCTTTTTTGGACTCTGCACTGTCAAGTTCAATGAAGAACTCTGTTGGGATTTTTATTGAAATTGCATTAAATTTATAGATTAATTTTGGCAGAATTGACATCTTTACAATATCGAGTCATCCCATCCATAAACATAATATCTTTAATCAAGCCTTTTAAAATGTTCTGTAATAGTGTTTTCTAATTTACCCATCATTTTCATACATGTCGTTTTAAAATTTCTATTTTTTAATTGGCTTCTAGTGATGCTTTTGATTTTTATATGTTGATAATGTATCCAACTGACTTTCTAAACTTTCCCATTACTTATAATTGTGGTTTAGAGATTTTATTTTTTTTCTGTACAGACAGTGGTATCTGAAAATGAGAATTTTTTTTGTCTTCCTTTATAATTCTACCCCTTATGTTTTTTTCTTGTCTTATTACTTTGACCAAGTCCCACCACATAATGTTGATTAGATGTTGACATCCTTATCTTTTTTATACATTAGCAGCTGTGTGTTCATTTCACTTGATGCCTGAGTGGCAGGAATGTTTTACCATTAAGTGTGATGTTTGCTTAGGATCTAAATAAACATTTCTTCCTATTTTGGTAAGATATTATTGTGAATGAATATTGGATTTTATAGAATGCTTAATATGCCTCTAAGAAAATTAGCATATGTCTTTCCTATTCATAATGTGGTAAATTATATTAATAAGCTTTCTGATTTGAACCATACATATATTACTGGAATAAACCTACCTGGTGATGATGTTTTATATATTTATACACTGATAAGTTTGATTTGTTTGTATTTTTTTAAAGATTTTTTCATTCATGTTCGTAAGTGACAATAGCATATCATTCTTTCCTTGTACTGTCATTGTTCAGTGTTGGTATAAAACTAGATTTAAATTTTATTTCACAAGCATTCCAACATGAAATGTTTTGGAATGTAATTGAGACTTCATTTTTGTTTTCTTTTTTATGCCAAAATCTTGCTTTCTCTCCTAAACTCTATGATAGCCTAGATATTTAAGTTTCTGGTTTGGTGTCTGGAAGAAATCTCCAAATGGTCAGGAAACTAGGTCAGTCAAAACACACACATGCACACACATGCGCGCGCGCACACACACACACACACACACACACACACACCACTACATACATTTTAACTTGCCCCCCAAATCCCAAAAACTATGTTTTTCACTGCTAATTAAAGAAGAAATGTCAACTACTGTATACAGCATCACTCTCTTGGAATAGAAAAGAGTTATCTAAACTGTAACTTGAATCTTTCTTTAAGAATAAAGAATGGGGAGCCCTGGCTAGGCTAGCTCAGTTGATTAGAGTGTCGTCCTACACCGAAAAGTTGTGGGTTTGATTCCCGGTCAGGGTACATACCCAGGTTGCGTATTTGATCCCCAGTTGGGGTGCATATGAGAGGCAACGAATTGATGATTCTCTCTCACATCAGTGTTTCACCCTGTGTCTCTCCTTCTTCCTTCCTCTCTAAAGTAAAAAAATAAAATATAAAAAGAATAAAGAGTGAGGAAATAGAAACCATTACTCCATATGTGAATGAATATTGGATTTTTAATTTACATTTTAGCAAATTAAAATCATCAGAGCTCCCTTCCTTCTTCAAAAGATAGAGTAAAAATATCCTTTTTCCTTCAACTTGTCTTCAATACCTACGTGAAATCACTACTGTGTGTAAAACGCTGGGCTAAGTCTAGTGGTATAGAGATTAATGACACCATGGACAGCAGAGGCAGTAAGTCATATAATCAAGGAGTGAACAGAATGCTTGTGGAACTCTGAGGAGCATGCAATTAATTTTATCTGGAGGAGCTAGTGAAAGCTTCACAGAGCAAATACCATATTCATATATCTTGCAACAAAAAAGGGATTGGGGCCATGCTTTTTTTTCTCCCTTGAAATGTAATTTAGAAGATGAATCGTGGGATACATATCACAATAAGGCAAGGGAAGGTGGGGGCAGTTCTCTTTTCTTTTAGTGCGTTTTCATGCCACCACCGTGTCTTTAACTTCTACTCAGTGGTCGAAATATTTTTACCCACAGGCTTCTTTCATGTGAACTTTTCAAGGCCAGTGCTAATGTATCAATAAACTGAATGGCACATTTCGTACCGTTCCTCTCACCTGGTGTTCCGTTCCTACATGCACCCGTGTGATGCCATGACCTACTTAGGTGGGTGGGGAAAGGAGGTGGCTGCTGAGTCTATTGCAGAGCGGAAGGGGAGGGGCGGCATTCCCGAATCTCGTTCACTGTGAGGCAGTCCAATCTTCAAGGTCAAAATACTGTTCCCAACTTCAAGTTCACATCAGTGGTCAGAGAAAATTTTGTATGTAATACGTTCTGCAAAAGAGAACAGTATTTTCTCTAATTTCCCATCCAAACCAAGAACTTGAACTCAAGTAAAAAAATCGCATTTGCTTTTTTATAGCCCTACTCAAAAAGGAGAAAATATATGGAACAGTTAACTCAGGGAAAAGGGAAGATACCCCAAACCTGAATGTAGGATGACTCTAATTTTAGTTTTGAGAACAAAACACAATCTGTGAGTCACCCCTTCCTGCTAATGTCCACGTGGAGTTGCTCATTAGCTGCACTGATGCAATGAGAAACCTAGTCCCCACCCCGCCAGGCTGTAACTCAAGAGGGACAGCCCTGCTTCCGGTCTTTATGGAGTGTCTTCACTGGCTGCTGTACCACGTCCCATGGCCCCATCTGTGCGCCCTTAGTACGTGGCACATTCATGTTACAGTTAGTCTTCTTTTTGTAGCTCCCACACACCCTGTTGTCCATCAAACTCCAGCCACAGGGCTTCCTTTCTATACTTCGCTTAAGAACACCCCAAGTTCCTTCTGTCCTAGATTCTTAAATGCCTTTCTCTGGTAGCCCTCCCTA
>NW_006294585.1:178687-205152 GCF_000327345.1 Myotis davidii
TGACATGAGATGTACCCTCTTAACAAATTTGTAAGTGCACAATACATTATTGTTCACTTGGGTACAATGTTGTACAGCAGATCTTTACGATGCATTCATCTTGTTTACCTGAAACTATATGCCCATTGACCAGCAACTCCTCCATTTCCCACACCCCCAGCCCCTGGCAACCACCATTCTACCACCTCATTCTAGGAGTTTGACTATTTTAGATTCCTCATCTAAGTGGAATCATGACAGTATTTGTCTTTCTGTGACTGGCTTAATTCATGTAGCATGTGTCCTCACGTTTCATTCATGTTAGGACATATTGCAGAGTTTCCTTATTTTTTTTAAAGCTAAATGACATTTCATTGTATCTATGTTCCACATTTTAGATTTTTTATCCATTTATGGACGTTTAGCTTGTTTCCACATCTTGGCTTTGTCTTTTGTTTGTTTTTTATTTGTTTGTTTTGAGCTTTACTCTTGTTATTTAATTATTTTCTTTGGCTTTTTGTTAACAGTTGCAATGAACATGGGAGTGCTCATGTCTCTTCAATATCCTAATTTCAATTCTTTTGGATAAATGCCCCAAAGTGGAGTTGGTGGACCATATGGTAGCTCCATTTTTTATTTTATTTTTTTATTTTTAAAGAACCTCCATACTGCTTTCCATAGTAGCGACACCATTTTCTATTCCCACTAGCAGTGCACACAGGTTTCACTTCCTCACATCCTTGCCAACATTGTTGTCTTCTGTTTGATGTTGTGTTTTTTAGTTATTCAGTTATTAACCCCATCACCCCTGATGAGAACTTCGTCACCATGTGACAGGGCCTTTGTCTATGTTCTTTACTCTCTAATCCCAGTTCCTAGAACAGTGCCCGACACAGGAGGCTTTCAGTAATGACTATGTTGAATGGAGAGCAAGCAAGGGTGCTGGGCCAGCTATATCAGGATGAGAGCCCTGATGACAAGGGAATGAGCGAGTTCCCATTTCGTCCTCTTCACTGTTCCCATTTTTAGTGTGTTTATCCTATTTTAGAAAAGAGTGGGAAAGGAGAGCTGGCCGAGTGACTCAAACAAGGCCTCCCCTGTAGGCAGGTACCGTGCTGAAGGCACCATGATGCAGAGTCCAGCCCTCAGCTTTCTCAAGTCAGTCAGGAAACAAACCTTTCAGTCGATGTGTTTATAATGTAGCACAGAGCTGGCATTCAGAGCCCTGACTCTAACCCCAGCCGCGGCCATTAATTATTAGCTGTGCGGCCTGAGGTAAGCCACCTCCTTTTTAAGGAGCCATGGTTTCCTCACCTTACAATTAGGGGTTGGGACTGAAAGGTGTCTGAGCAACCTCCCAGATCTGTGGTTCTTAAGCAATTAGCGCCAGTTACTCATTCACCTGTGAGCTTTACCTACAGCCTGGGTGGGTCCCCTAAGACACTTCCTCCTGCCAGCAAGTCAACTGTGGAGATGAAATTAAAGCTGCAAGGAGAGCTTGATGAGCATAACATTTAGAACTCAAGGAGCTAACTGTTGTCAAGGAGTATTTCTATTAAGCTATGAGAAGTGACATGATGAATTCTGCTCAAAATCCTTCTGTGCCCAGAAAGAGAATTAATATTGAAAGACTGGACGCAAAACCTACATCCAAAGCACGGCATCCTCCAGGAATGGGAACACTGGACCAGAAGCATGGCTTCTTCGGCTATTCTTTTTCTTCAACCTTTTATCTCCATCCAGTGTTTAGGTCCCAGTGATTAGCTTTCAACTGTCTTTAATTTACTCATACCCATCTTTTATTTATTTGAGCCAAACTGATGACATAGGCTAGGGAACAAGATCTCAAATGCGCCTATGAAAGATATTGATATAAATATCAGAACTATATTTTCCAAACTAAAAATAATCTTACAAAGAGAATGTTTTTGTGACAATATTAGGAAAGAATTTTCAAATTGGGACTCTCCTGAAATCATACATTTGGTAAAAGATCCTTTCAAAGTGCAAGAAAGACCAATAGATTTCAAAGTAATGGTATAGTAAGCACATTGGTATAATTTTAGACTCCAACAAACCCTAAGAAACTATGACTAATATCCAAGAGAGATATCCCCACTTATCTGAAAGGCTATTAAAATATTCCTCCCTTTTCTAATAACATATGTGTGTGAGGCGAGACTTACCTCAATACTTCAACCAAGATAACAGATTGCAATCGATTGAATGCAGAAGCAGAGATGAGATTCTATCTGGGTTAAGGTAGACATTAGAGATTTGCAAAAATTTTTTAAAAATGCTACTCTTCTCACTAATTTTTTTTTATAAAATCTATTTTTCACAGAAATTTATGTTAACATAATTATATTTATTATGAAGTGAATCGATGGATTTTTTTAAAAATGTTGTTTTAATTTTTAATATAGAACATATCAATAGATAGAACCCACGTAAATATCTCTTCAGAGCGTAAAAAGGTTCTGACACCAGTAGCTGGGAGGCGCTGCCTGGGAGCGAGCGCTGTACTTCTGCACAAAGTTTACGATCGGCCCTGAGGTGTCTCACCTTCAAACAGAAAAGGACACATGAAGATCCCGGATATTTGGCGAGAGCCTCTAACATGAATGACAGAAGCAAATGTGATCAGAAAGAAAGGAGCTCGGCCATAACCAAGGAGCAGGAACAAAATGTCCAAAATAGTAATGACAATATCATCCTTGGAGATCAAAGGTTTTACCTCCTTAAATAAGAACAGACACATAGGAAGAGCTTTCTTTAAAAAAGAAAAAAACATCTGAAATGGTATCTAAGAAACAAGGTTTCCAGCACAGGCGCTGGGTGAAGGGCGTCGTCAGGATGGTGTTGGGGAGAGAACCCCGCAGACTCGGAGGGCCGCCTTTTCCGGTGGGAGTGGGAGGACAGAGGGACCAGGAGGTGGTCACCAGAAAAGAATGCACCGATAGATGATCTGATGTGTGCACACAGTGAGAGGAGAGCGACACTCTGGCGAAAAGTTTAAGGATAAATTAGTGGTGTGTACTTAGATACAAAGGAGAGAGAGAGAGAGAGAGAGAGAGAGAATTTTAACTCCAGGGAAACATGGTTATATAAGAAAGGAAATGTAATTATGGTGTCCTGCAAGGCTCATGGGAATAATATTTATAATGCAATAATATCTATAAATGTAAGCTCTGACTTTAATCAAATTTCATAGCCGAACTCATTGAGAAGATGGGAGGTGGGCAGGTTTAGGGAAATTCAGAAGTAAATACCAAGCAAAACTGAAAGTAATGAAAAGGTGGCATCAGCATGTTTAGAAACATGGGTACATGCAGCGCACACGGCTACAGTGGAACATGCTTCTAGATAGTGGCAATGAAGGTGGGAAACAGAACGCAAGGCTATTTAAGTTATTAAACATGTAGTGCACAGCTAATTAAACACTCAGTATAGTAAAATTTGTATTAATACAGCAGTGCAATATGGAAATGCGTTAACATTTACACTGAGAATGCCCTTTGACCCAGCAATTCCATTTGTAGAATTTTATCCAACTACGCGAAATTAGTTAAATGAATTATGCTATTTTTACCCAATGAAATATCATGCTGTTACTTCAAATAAGGAATTGTTTAAAAAATAATATTACATCTAAGAAAACATCTTTTCTTACCTAGCATATCTTTCCTCTAGAGCACAACCTTTGTTTAAAATTTTATATTTGTTAGTTTGATAGAATGTCCGACTCCTCCAATGGATTCCAAGCTCCAGGAGACCCAGGCCAGAGACTGTCTCTGTTTGCTCACTAATGTATTTGCTCTTGGTGCTTGCACAGTCCCTGGTGCGTGGAACGCTGTTTGATGAATGAATGAGTGTGTGTGAGCACCCATGGCGACAGTGAGAAACACCTGGAAGATGTAAATGTTGGTCAGAGCTTATCACTGAGTGGGAGAGTTACAGATCAGACCAAAGTTTAAATTCCTGTCCCTTCATCACCTCGGAAAGCCCCTTATCTGAGCCTTGGATATAATGACAATAGGTCCTCAGTTATCCAATTAAATGATGCCTTGTAAAGGCCATATAAATGTTTAAACGCCTAAGACAGTGGTTCTCAACCTTCCTAATGCCGCGACCCTTTAATACAGTTCCTCATGTTGTGGTGACCCCCAACCATAAAATTATTTTCGTTGCTACTTCATAACTGTAATTTTGCTACTGTTATGAATCATAATGTAAATATCTGATATGAAGATGTATTTTCATTGTTACAAATTGAACATAATTAAAGCGTAGTAATTAATCCCCAAAACAATATGTAATTCTATATGTGTTTTCCGCTGGTCTTAGGCGACCACTGTGAAAGGGTCGTTCGACCCCAAAGGGGGCGTGACCCACAGGTTGAGAACTGCTGGCCTAAGGTATATAAAATGCCCTCAACCATAAAACTACAATCTAATATTTCCTTTTTTGTTTGTTTGTTTATTAGTGGACTTTTGCAAGATTTGGAAAACTGTGAAAATGATCCTGTGGCCATAGCAGAATGTTTTGTGTCCAAGGTAAGCAGGGTTCGTTTTTCTGGGCCAACAACACAGATACAGAGCACAGATTGTTTTCATTTTACCATTAGAATGACTTGTTTGTTTCATGGTGGGTGAAGTTAGCCACTAATCTCACTCTGACTTTTTTTTTTTTTTACCAGCAAGGGGAAAAATAGACTTTCCCCAATAAGTTAGGAAATATTAACTTAGTAGTTGTCCTGGAATTTGTATAGCAATTGTATGATGTTACTGGGCTTTCATAGAGAAAATCTTTAAATTTGGGGAAATTAGGGAATAGAAGAATGTTAGAAAAATAACCAAATTTAAAATACTACCAGACCAATTAGACTATAAATATTTTATGTATAATATATAGGGCACTAGCCGAGGCTATATAATTATCATTTAGGGGCTAAATAGAAGCAGAGTTCATCTCTGACATCGTCACAATGTATTCTTATTTTCCTACATTTTTTTCTTAACCTGCATTGATGGTTTAGGAAAACACAAGGAAAGGCATTTGACTTTTAAAGCTTAAGTGGCAGTTGGTGCACACTCTGTGCCCAGAGAGGAGGTAGAATTCTGAAACATACAAGGCAACCCTTTCCAACATTATTTTCTGGACGTACATATAGGATCCAATCGTATGTTTCTTTGAAAATTTCAACAGCTTCTGTTTGGAATACCTCTAGCAGAAATGGTTTTGCCGCAAAACCTTGTGTGATTTCTGCAGTTGTGGTTTCACAGGTACAAAGGGTTAAGCAAAGCTCAGTGCTTTGGGATCAACCAAGAATTAGCACCTCTTCTCAAGCTCCAGAGTCTAAGGCAAGTCCAATGGGAAGTCGGAGGTGTCCCCCCAGCCTGACCTGGCCCCAGGCTTGCCCCACGGGGTCACATGCGACGGCTGCAGACCCATCCAGTGGCTTTGGACCCAAGCATAGCACTCTGGGTTGTATTGCAGTGTGGTTCCTTAAAGGCAGCTGACGGCCTGGTACATAAAACACTCCTGACTTTGTGGGTGGGTGTGGGTGTGGGCGTGTGAACTTGTGACATGTTTGTGCACACATGGCTGCATACAGTTCTTTTCACAAGTTGCCTGTGTCGTAATTAATTCTCCTGAAGGGTGGGAATAGGAAAAAGAGAAGGAAAATGAAAGCAGGAGAAATGGGTCAAAAGATATGCCAAGTATATCAAAGGAGATATGTTAAAGTAACCGCAGCACATAAACAACACCGAGGCTTTTGGAGACATTTGGGCTTTTACTGGTAACTGTAATCACAAGTTGATTAAAGACGGTCCAGCATATGCTTAGCTCCGGCTTAATTATTCACATAAAAGTCTGTTTATGGGCCACGTTGCCAACTCCCAAATCTCATTTTTCATTGTAATGGTGCCAGGTTTAATTAGAAGACCGACTCGGGCAGTCCACACGCTCACATGTGAGCAGGGAGCTGTGAGGGGGTGTTGGGTCCTGGCACAACCTGCCCTTCACTCGGCACCCTGACATTAGGAGACGCTGCGCTTTCTGAAGCCCAAGCAGCTGCTCAGCTCCGCGAGGACGGAAAATTGCTTTAATTGAGAGGCCATTAATGAAAGGGGCAAAGCTGGCGGTTGACTTGGGCTTTCATCTGAAGCACTGGGGCCTGCACGGATTCACCTTTGACCTCGCGCTTGTGGTCCGAGTGGGTTACAGGAATCCCTGCTGACAACCGGAGAGCCGTGCGCAGGTCTCCTCGCAGAGCAGAGCGCAGAGGCCATTCTCCGGAGGGACAGAGATGAAGGTCCCTCCGGGCAGGCCAGGCTGCCCCCCTCCTGCCCCCGGGACTCTAGAAACACCCAGAGAAGACTTACCTCCATTTCCTGCCTTGACCTCCACCCTCTTTTCCATCCCTTATCTTGACTGTGACCTGGGCTGACCCTGGGTTACATTTAGCAAGGAGACAGAGTTTGTCTTCAGAGATCCAATGCCCCTATTCGCCTCCTCCTCTCCCTCGATGTGTGGCCTGCCTCCCATCACTGCCTTTCTCCCTCCAGTGCCCATACATACACACGTGTGCACACCCCCACACACACACATACTTACTGAACGTATCCCCAGGAAATGCTGGTATCCCATATTCGTATCAGGCCATGTGCTCTTTACCCATGTGCTCTTTACACATGAAATCTTTCTCGTTGTGTCCAGGGAAACTTTATAAAATAAAAATTTTTTAAAATCTAATCCTACTTGAGTTTATCAGGAAGGATTCTAAATAAAAATTCATTTTAAATCAGAAAAAAAAGGTATTTAAACCATTGAAGTTCTAAAAAGTAAAATAAAAGGCACTATGGGGAATAATTCATTGGCCTTGAATTGTTTATTCTGACGCAGAGTTACAATCAAAAATGTAAAAACCTAGCTTCTGCCCCCTTCCCCACCCATCTGCAAACCCCTTTCCCTCAGCCGTCTAGGGAACATTTGTCAAGGGCCTTGAAATTGGCCAAAAAGGTTATTGGGTGCCCACAGTAGAAAACCTCCCATTGCCTTCAATGGAAAAAAGCTTACGCCGGCTCCTTGGAGGAAATAAAGCCTTAGTTCAGTGTCAAAGGATGCGCAGTGGCTCTCCAGTGAAAAAAGTGGGGAAGGCAGACAGTGGGCAGACACACACAGCTCCTTTCATTGGCTCTGAATTAAATTACAAGTCTGTCAATTACAGATCACGGGTAGCAATAAAGGATCTTGGCCACAGACATGCCAGTGGATACTGCCCCGTAGAGAGACACTTGATTTCTTTACTCACCCATCTCTACAGAAAAGCCACTTTTGTGTCTTTTGTAAACTTATTTCAGCATTCCTCACTGATCGAAGTGTGATTCTTTTATTTCTTCTTTGATCCAGTTGTAATATCTTACCACCTTCCTCATTAATTAAGAGGTAAAATAAAATCTTTGACGGTGTTCATGTTATATGTGTGTGAAAGTCATGGTTCTACCTTTTAAAACAATTATCCTTTAAGAGCAAGAAGTATTGATTGAATATTTCCCCATATTTGATTGGATGGCTAAACATCTGAAAGATTAAGACGTACTAGGGAGCGTGGAATATGACCATAGCAAAAGGCAAGAAACCCACAATGGTTAGTCAGACATCCTGCATTGAGGCATTGCTAACATGCCAGATCCGTACAGATGGGAAGACTTAGATCCAGCTGTCAGATAATTTCCAGCTTAGCCGGGGAGAGAGGATTCAGTGGTTCAACAAGTATATCCCAGATGAGCACAACATGGCCCCTGTGCTGCAGGAACTCACAGCCTGGAGGGGGAGATAGACAGGCACACGGAACATGTCACTGTCCTTTGGGAAATGCCACAAGAAAGGTAAGTCTTGGATTTTGTGGAAGCCCAGAGCAGGAGCGGTTGGCTCAGCCCAGAAGCTTAAGGAAGGTGCCTTGGAGGACATAAAGCCTTAGTCCAATGTCAAAGGATGCCCAGTGGCTCTCCGGGGAAAATGGTGGGGAAGACAGTGGGCAGACATAACTGCAGACAAGCCGCTGCTTTCTCATACCCTGCGCATGCTTCTCGCGTGACATTTAAATCACCCACTTCTGTTTCTCTCCCACACTGCAACTCCACCGAAGGTCTATGAGCAAGCACCGGGGCAGAAACCTTCTGTCCCCCCTCTTCCTTTTTTCCCCCTCTTCAAATTTCCCTAACACGGCAGATGCTTGATGAGTGTTTATTGAGCTCAAGTACATGTGGATTCTAGATATGACACAAAGTGGATAAAAAGGCGCAGATGTTTGCCACCAGGGCTCAGGAGGCGGGCTCATGTTGTCGGAGAAACAGATTTAAAGGCTTGTGGGCTGTTTATTTGTGTTGTTTTTAAGTGGCTGATGATGTCGCTGCTTTTTTGCCTATGAACGTCTCTTTTGTTGCCTTGCAGAGTGAAGATTTCCACATTTACACCCAGTATTGCACGAACTACCCGAGGTAGGCGGTGGGGGTGCGCGGCCGTGTTTTCCTTCGCTTTCACTTCGTCTCGAATCAGTTCAGTGGATGTTGGTGTCGGGCGTTTTGTGGCTGGCACTGTGCTGAATGCTTTGGGAAAAGTGGAAAACCCGCTGAGCCCGGATCACAGGGGTGCCCCACGCTGGTCCGTTCAGGCTTTGGGCTCCCAGGAGAGCTGCTGTAGGGAAGAACAGGAAAGACCCTCCAAGAGACTGAAAAGGTTGCGAGGTGTCCTTCCATGGAAAGCCAAATAAACCCGGGGTTTTTACTAGACGTCTTGTCTAGTAACTCTTTTGTATGTGTGCCTGGTTCCTAAAAATTTCCAAAGGACTACCCCTGAGTGTATATAATCTGGCTGTTTTTTGCTGTCAGTTCTATGAACTAGGTAAGTTTCATGGAGTTCAAAGAAAGGAAAGATCATCAGTTTAGGAGAGAAGAGAGGACTCACGACCTCACCTGGATCACAGCCTCTGTGTTGCTTACTCGGGGAGCACTGGCCGGGCTGTTTAGGGAGCACCCCCTACATCAGTGGTCAGCAAACCACGGCTCACGAGCCACATGTGGCTCTTTGGCCCCGTGAGTGTGGCTCTTCCACGGCACCGCGCGAGCCACATGCAGCTCTTTGGCCCCTTCAGTATGGCTCTTCCACAAAATGCCGACTTCTGCACATGGGCCACGAAGTTTCAATCGCACTGTACATGTGTGCCCGCACGTGGTATTTTGTGGAAAAGCCACACTCAAGGGGCCAAAGAGCCGCATGTGGCTCGTGAGCTGCAGTTTGCCAACCACCGCCCTAGACCATCTGTTGACCATTTCAGTAAGGCCTAAGACCATGGGTCACACTGATGGAATTTCTTTTTTGTGCAAAAGACACTATTGAACACTGACTGGTTCCTAATCACTGTGTATAATGCTGTAAATAGAAATCTTGCTGAGTTTAACTTTCACAGCGGCCCAGCGATATCCATGGATTAAAACAAAGCAGATCAGCCATCACAGTGTGGGCCCTCAGTAGGTCCTCAGCCTGTGCCAGCTCACCACCAGCTGCCCCATCCCCCTCATGGGTGAAGCAGTGAGGCTCTGATGGATTTAGTGATTTTACAAGGGTCAATAGTTCGTGAGTGGCCCCAAGAGGATTCTCTAACCTCACGGCTCACGCCACTACATCTTTGTAGAGTTTCTGGAACTTTCTGAACCGCACCTCCACCCCCATGCCTTTTGATGGTCAATTTTCCCACGTGATCCTTGAGTTGTTATACCACGGGCCAGACAGGAAGGTGAGAGCCGGGGCCGTTTTATACGCTCCGTGGCCAGTCGTGGTAGAGACTTGTCCCTGAGAGTCAAGTGGGTGGTGGGCCCCACCTGGAAGAGCAGCCAGCAGGCTGAGCCCCTAATGCTGCCACAGTAGGAAGAACGAATGGGGCGCCCGCTTGAGTGGCCCCGAAAAGCCAGTGTGGATTAAAAGGATATCGGACTGTTGCAATTTATTTGGTGGGTGGCCAACCATACTTTTCCCAGATTTCCCTAAAAACCAAACCAAGCAAACAATTACCTATAGATTGGCACCTTTATCACACATGCATATCTGTAGACCCACCCACAGTTCACACAGTTTCACTTAAGCAATGTTCTCTCCTAGAGTTTCCACATCTATGCGGAGGGTATCAGGAAACTGTAGGATGCCCCAACTAAATCCATGGTGCTCAGGGTGAAAGCCAGCATTGTCCCACACCCTCATTCAGAGACTCACAGGATCAACTTCTCAAAACTTCGTCCTGAGGGAAAGGAAAAGCCACCCAAACTGTAGAACCAACAGAGCTCTGGACCCAATGATGGGGCTCAGGGGCATTGGGGGGCTGGGGGGGTTGGGAGATTCCTTCTGTATAAATCTCATTCAAACATGTCATTTGGAGAAAGAACTTCTGAATTTGTAATTTGGGGAGTTTATATACAGTGGGGCCTTGACTTACGAGTGTCCCGACTAACAAGTTTTTTGAGATACCAGCTGTCTCTCAGCTGATTTTTTGCATTGAGTTGTTGGAGTAATTTGAGGTAAAGAGCTCTTTAACGAGCTCGGTCTCGGAACGAATTAATTAAACTCGTAAGTCAAGGCCCCACTGTATTAGGATTTTTTTGATTTAGTAATAAGAAAGGAGAGTACAAAATTAAGGCTTCTTTCTTCAGGGTCAAGGGAAAGGCAGAATCATTGGCGCCGGAACATTTTTAAGAGCCTGTCACTCATGGAGCATGCACGTTGATAAGAAATAGGAGCTATATCCCTCGCCTCAGGCAGTTTCTAGCCTTCTGAGCGTCAGAACCCAGTTGAATGCAGTAGTGGAAGAGCGAGTTAGAGAAGATCAAATTAATGAACACAACTGAATACAGTGCAAACTCAGTAACATGCAATAGAAACAAAATATACTGATATGAAGAGGTAGCACATCCCAGTGAGCTGAGTTAGGGACCCTTGGGGGAAGTGATTTCTTATTTTGAAGAAAACAATGTGTGAGCGATGCCTAAAAGACATTCTCAGAAGAAAAATTTTAAAGGCATTCTCAGTGAAGCAGACACATGCAGTTCTTGCCCGATTCTGTGTTTTCATCTTCATCGAAGTTTTCCTCTCATCCCCTTGTCTCCTCTCGTCCCCTTGTCTCCAGTCAGTTTGCCTCTAAGGCCCAAGCTTCCCTTTCCTGTCTTAAGCCAAGAGTGCCAGGTGTTTCGGCCCATCTGACAACTTTTCTTCCCCTCAGATCCAAGGCTGGTGATATTAAATGTCACCAGCACCTCTTGACAGATGTCCACCTTCTTCATACCAGTCACACCCCAGTGATTTCCCTGGGAAGAGGCACGGACAGGCCTCCCTCTCTCCCCCAGGGCTGCCCGGACACAGTTGGGTGATTGTCCTCAGATGTCCCCCTGTGCCCTGGAGCGCAGGCTGCTCACAAGTTCCTTACCCATGGACAAGAGCTCCAGCCTTCAGATGGCCAATGGCCACTGAGCAGCTGATTCTGACTCTCAGGAGCCTGATAAAAGTCCCACGGTTACATGATGAAAAGAGGTTTTTAGGGGGAAACAAACCTACCTGAATAGATATTTGTCAGAGCAGATGGCTCCAAAGGGATCCCAATAGCTTCCTGGGGAGACCTGCATTTCCAAGGAGTTCTGTTTTGTTGTTTGGCTCTGTCTGATTTTCTAAATTAATCCTGAGAACAGATTACTGACTAGGGGAGAAATTACTTCCAAATCATTGATCAGCTGCCTCCTGCCACGACCCCCACTAGAGATCGAGCCTTTAACTCGGTCATGTGCCCTGACTGGGAATCGAACCATGACCTCCTGGTTCATAGGCCGATGCTCAACCACTGAGCCACAAAGGCCAGGCTGTGAGCCATCTTTATTACCTTTGGGGGAGCTGGGATAGAGAAGGCATCCTGACCCTCTTTTCTAATACACCCCTGAGCTGCACTCCTTACGGAGCAAGGGAATCCAACTGTTCCAGAAGTGTCTTTAGAATAAGCAGAGCCAAATGGAGGCGCAAAGAGGGGTCTGTTCAAAGATGCTCAAAGGGAAGTTGACCTACGGGACCAGGTCTCTGAAGACTTGCACTTAATGCCATGCAGTCTGTGCGTCATACAAAGACGGCCAGCAGAGAGGCGACAATGTCCACCATGGGCTGGATCTGCGGGGCGAGGGGCTCCTCTTTCTCAGTACAGAGGTGCCCCCTCCTTGCCCTCTAACTTATGGAAACTGAATACAGATGTGTGGTTTGAGCAGATGGGGTTCAATGGCTAAGCCATGTATCCTCGTAGGGGCCAAATCTCTGGAAGGAAGGAGCTTGCTGCTTAGAGGCATGTGTCTATGGGTGGCCATCGCTGTTGGGGTGTCTTTCTCTAACTCACCCACCCAGAGGGACAGCTTTGTCTCACTCACCCAGAGGCCTTCTTGTCTAGCTATGGCTCTGTTGTTTCCCTGCCATGTAAAATTTGAAGACCCCTGTTAAGCGTTACAATTTAGATAAAAATCTTTCTTCTTCTTCTTGCAGATCTGTGGCTGTGCTAACTGAGTGCATGAGGAACAAGACCCTGGCCAAGTTCTTCAGGGAACGTCAGGAAACTCTGAAACACTCACTGCCTCTGGGGTCCTATCTCTTGAAACCAGTTCAGCGGATTCTCAAGTATCACCTCCTTTTGCATGTAAGTTTTCGGCCTGCTCTTGAGTTCGTTCCAGAGGATGGGGATTTGTGTGTGTATATTAGATTTAGGGGGAAAAACATCAGAAAAAGCTGGGGACATATGGAAACGTTTTTCCACACTCATACTTTACAACTGACTAATCTGCTTTGAGGAATTAGAGATATTTATGTTCGAGGCCTGCCGCCCCATTGACAGCAGCTAAGTACAGATTCAGTTCAGTCCTGATTGGCCGGGACTCAGGAGCACCTCATGCTGGCAGGGACGGTTCCGGGCAGGGAGCGATCATCATAATGAAAAACAGGTTTCTTGTGTTTTATTTTACTTCCTTGAGCCCAGATTCAGTAGGCAGTGGGGAGGGAGAGCGATTGGTCTCAGATCGGCTTTTGTATGAGCCAGGAGCAGGGGCTGAAAGGGGAGAAGACAGGTGAGCAGTGTGATGACGATCTTTGGGCTGGGCTTAACATCGCCTCAGGGTATCTTTTCTTTACATCATTTCCCATGATTTGGACAAAATTCAAGGAAGCTTTAGAAGCAAAGGTAGACGTAGCACTCATATTCTCATTTCTTATCTAAGGACGTTGATAGAAATGGACAAAAGTTGTGTTGAAAGTAACTTTTGCACTGTAAGTAGAGTTGGATTGCCAGTGCAATAGGGGAAAGACAGTGTGCCCAGTGGTTAGGGGCTGGCTCAGGGGCAAGACTGCCTGGGTTCCCATCCTATAAATCGCCCATGAGCACTGTGGCTCACAAGCAATCAGTAAAAATAAATTCTTATTGGTATCGTATTATTTTTGTCCTACCTTAAAATTTTTTCTTAGGAAGATTTTTATTCAGAGTTCCTCTCCATATCAACATGTCTGCAATTTGTATGATTCCAGAATCTTTTTAAATGATTCCAGGTTTCTAACTTGGATAATCATTCCAGGCTTGCTCAATTCACACACCTAACATTTTAAGAGCCCTTACGTTCCTTCTTTACCAGGACTTCCTCAATTTAGTCTGTTTGCCCGGGTGGCTCATCTTTAAAGAATATCGTGCCCAGTGAAGCCACATGAGGGAAAGTATTTTAATTGTCAAATTGATGCTAACTTCTTAGATTAGTGGGATTTCAACATGTGAATTTGGGGGGAGACACATTCGGTCTATAACAGCTGGTAATGAATAAAAAAGGGAAGAACAGTGGTTAGATTATTTGAAAACTAACTTCTGGTTGCCTTTGAAGTATTTTTTGCTTTTATTGTTTATTTAGAGAGTGTTTTTTCTGTGTCATTCACATCACTTCAAAGTTGTGTAGCCATCCGTGAAGATCCCACAAGAATACGCACTGTACTCTGGAGACTGTTGTCGGTGAACAGATTGCCTCTTGGACTAAAAGAAGAAATTAGTTTGTTGTTTTTTTTTAACTTCGCTGTTGATGTTGAGCTTACCTGGGAGTTGTTAGTTTGGAGATACAGTTTTAAAGGACCTTTCTGAGTCTGGAAGGGAGATGTAAAGCCCTTTTCAGTTTCTAACTAGATGGAAAACTTAAATACTCAGTAAAAGTAGAGATTTATGAAATATGACTATAAAGTAATCCTTATAAGTTATACCATAAGATTCAACCTCCACCCATTAGCTTAATGAATATGCATAACGAATGCCATGGAAATGATCTAATGGACTCTACTGTCTTCCTCTGTTTTACATATTTATATAGGGTTACTGTTATTTTTGTTTTAAGAAGATACAGCTTAATTTAATGAGCCTTTATTGGTCACCAGCTCTCTGGTAGGCCTTGTTGAGAAGATAAAGGACAAAAGGAACTATGCCGTCGTCTCTGGCGTTACACGCTTAGGAATTCTCGGGGCATGTGTCTTATGTGCTGGGAAAAAATTGGCGCAGAGATTGTGTCCCTTTCCCATCTCCCTGGCATGGTGGACCCCAGTGCTAAGCTCAGTGGTGACCATCAGAGCGAGTACGTGAACCAGGAGGCCCCCCTCAGTACTCGGAAGGATTGTCTTGGGTGAACTTCATTTGGGCTTTTAAGCCTTGACTGCATGAAAATGCACTTGCTATAGAAGTGGTGTGTTGTTGTTGTTTTTTAAAGATAATGTCCACTGTATTTTCGAATCTGTTACGTATTAAGTCCTGTGTGCGACCTTTTACTTTCTCTGGGAGAAAAGTAGTAACTATGTTTTCCATGTAAGAGTGAGAACTGTATCACATTGGCCACCAGGAAGCTCTGAAATTTCCAACTATAATGTCAACTCTCATATCTATTGTAATCACTGAAATATCTCTATGAGATTTGATGGCCTGTGTACATCTTTTGTTTTATCTTGTTCGTCACGACATTTTAATCCACTTCTGTCTTCCCAGCTCCATTTTCTTTCCTGTCTTACCATTTTGTTGTAGGTATTTCTGATAAGCTATCTCAAAATCATAAAGAATGATGTCACATGTAAATAAATAAGCAAAAATAAAATATGAGGAACTAGTCATAGAGGTGCCATTTGTATCATTGAAAAAATGGGAAGCTTTGAAAAATAACGAATTTGAGGTTTGTTTGTCTTTAAGGAAATAGAAAATCACCTGGACAAGGACACAGAGGGCTACGACGTGGTGCTGGATGCGATAGACACGATGCAGCGCGTCGCCTGGCACATCAACGACATGAAGCGGAAACATGAGCACGCAGTCCGGTTACAGGTGAGCCCTCGAGATGGAGGTGCCGCAGGTGCGCTGACTTCTCACCGTTTTCTAAATCAGATATGAAGGCTGCTCACGGATTGCCTGTCATTCATGGTCTTCATCGGAGTTCTTCCTGAAGAAAGATCGGGGCACCGATAATGCTGATCATTGTGTCTTTAAGAGGAAGCCCCTTGGGAACTTTTAGATTAATAGTCTCTTATAGCCCCTTCCACGATCTAAGTGAAAAATTTGAGTCTCCTGAGGCCTTAGCTTATGTTCATTACAAGGAAATAGTTCTAGTTGAAAGCACCTTTCTCCAAGGTGTTAAAGGAGTTTGCAACTTCTGTTCCTCTGTCACTAGTTCATGCAGAGCCCTGAGGTGGTGTGTGTGGTATTGGGACTCAGAGCAAGGAGGGCGAAGTCTGGATCCAGGTCCTTTGCAGTTTCATTTGGGATGAGACCCACGGCTTTACCTTAGATTCCTCATTTTTATAAATGAGACAGACAAGCGTTTGCTAAGGTTCCTTCCAGCACCAAAATGTTGAGCCCTGAACCCCTGAAAGCTTTTAATAGGTGCTAAGCCAGTGGTCATATCCTGGATACCTCAAAAGATGTCCTTTTTTAAAAAATATATATTTTATTGATTTTTCACAGAGAGGAAGGGAGAGGGATAGAGAGTTAGAAACATCGATGAGAGAGAAACATCGACCAGCTGCCTCCTGCACACTCCCTACTGGGGATGTGCCCACAGCCAAGGTACATGCCCTTGGCTAGAATTGAACCCAGGACCCTTGAGTCCGCAGGCCAACACTCTATCCACTGAGCCAAACCGGTTAGGGCAGATGTCCAATTTATAAAAAGAAGGTGGTGTGGACCCAGAGGGAATCTCAGGCTCTGGGGTATCCCTGGAGTGAGACGTAAAAGCCCAGAGTGGCCCCATGTTCTCAGCACACCTGTGCCTGACTCAGGAAAATAGAATACATTATTTGGCCCGTAAGTCTGAACAGAATTCTAGGTTTCACCGATAGGCAGCCACAGTGTGGTGTGTGCAACTGACTATCAAAACTCAAAGGAAGGCGAGAGCCTCAGCCTCCAGGCCCTGTCTGGCTCTTGTGGCAGCAAGAAAGGCTTAATGCTTCGTCATTCAGATGTTTGTGGATGTAATATCAGGCATAACATCTATTGCGTTTCCCAGAATGGCTAAATGACTGGCTCTTCATGGCTTGTGAATCTGTTTGGCATTCTGAAGACACTGCTGCTCAGGCTGTGGCTCAGCCTGACCTCCATTCCTCTCCATTTCCACTTTCCCCCAAAGACGTTCCGGTGTCTTGTGTGCTGCCTAACTAGATGCTGTCTGTGGACATTTTCATCTTTCAAAGGAATAAATCAACTTCATTAAAAAAGATTGATATGGATGTACAGTAAATCCCAAATAATGTCAAAGTCAAGTTATCAGTTTATATTCAGCAAGTTCCATTCAAAACAAAGAGACAAAAAAATGTTCATTTTCTTTCCCCAAGTAAATGGGATGAATACCAGGAAGCTTCTGAGAAGATGGGTCCTGTATGATTTTCCCACGGACTTCTCTAGTAGCTTTGAGTTTCTGATATGTGGCAGGGTCTCCCGTTTCTGGGAGAGGATTTCCAAGTCAATAGCTCAGAAGGGTTTTGTCCAGAGAATGGGGGGTGAGAACATCATGGGGGGATGCCTATCTGAGAAGGTCTCATACCAATGGCTCTTTCCGTAGCTTCTGAAAGACAGAACTATGCAGCCAGCCATAGGACAGGGGGGTGGGGCGGGGGGGTATCTAGGAATGGAGGTAACTAATGGGCAAGTCATCAACTAACACCTTGCTTCATTTCTGCTAACCCTTAAGTGACACCACCCATAAATGTAGACTCAGGTCATGGATCATTACACACTGTTAGACGCAACGTAGATATTTAGATGCCATTCTCGAGGCTCAAGAAATGGGCCACCGTGCCCTCGCTGCCTTGCCTGCCCACCTCCTGTTTAATCACGCAGGACATTGACCTTTTCGCAGGAGATACAGAGTTTGCTCACTAACTGGAAGGGGCCAGACCTAACCAGCTACGGGGAACTGGTGCTCGAAGGAACCTTCCGCATCCAGCGGGCCAAGAACGAAAGGACCCTCTTCCTCTTTGACAAGCTGCTTCTCATCACGAAGAAGAGAGACGACACGTTTACGTACAAAGCTCACATCCCGGTAGGTCTGCATGTGGGTCACGGGCAAGGACCTGAGTGGCTGGCCCGTTCTCTTCCACGCGTGCTCACCCGTCTCGCTCTCCCGCTCAGTGTGGCAACCTCATGCTCGTGGAAGTGATCCCCAAGGAGCCGCTCAGCTTCAGCGTCTTCCACTACAAGAACCCCAAGCTGCAGCACACCGTCCAGGTAACAGCAGGCCCTCCCCTCCCTGCCAGGCCCGCCCTGCACCCTGGGCGCCCTGCGCCAGGCAGCCCTTCTCCAGCCTCCTGGCCACGTGGTGTGCTTGCATCTTGTCGGAGGGTGAGAGGAGGGTCTGCGTCTGGTCGGTGGCGGCAGCGGGAGTTGTGTGACTGCCCCAATCTCCTTCTGTAGGCCAAGTCGCAGCAGGACAAACGGCTGTGGGTTCTGCACCTGAAGAGACTGATCCTGGAGAATCACGCGGCCAAGATCCCAGCGAAGGTGAGACAATGAGGCCAACAAACAGTAAGACCTAAAGACGTTCAGGCCCTTGTGGGGGCAGCCCCAGGAGCGAACTTCAGCTGCGAAGTAAAGCAGAGTGAGACCAGGGGTCCGCAAGGGACCAGCCATTTACTCTGAGAGGCCTCGCCTGTAGGGACACTGTGGAGAGTTTTTGTTTAGTTTTTTAAAATGATGTTGTTTTCCTTTTGGACGTGAAAAAAGAAAAATACGGAGGAGATGATAAGTACATTTCTAAAGAACGAGTAAACACTAAAGAGAGCTATGAGGATGAATCAAAGTGCACGAAGCACCTACAGTGACTAAGGCTGGTTCTCTGGTTCTGTGGGAAGGCGAGGGGACCCAGGCCCAGACGTGGCCATGAAGGGGTCTGCGGACGAGGGAGCTAGCCCTGAATTACGTAACTGTTTGCTAAACATGATGCATTAATGAAGGTATAAGCCAAGTGTTGTGGGAGGGTAAAGTGTTGAATTACAGTTGAGTTGGGAAAGAAAGTGCCTTTCAGAATAGAAGAATGAGGAATATTTTCATTAAGTGAGGGAAAAGGAAAACCAAGCTGAGGGAACAGCACACACAAAACAGAGACGCCTAGGGGGAGGGGCTGAGTCCCAAGAAGATGGAGTTGGAGGTGAGGCTGAAGAAGTGGGAGGCAGACAACTGGGCAATGAAGGGCTTTGACCTCACACAGGAGGAGTCTGGATTGCATTGGTGACGGTCTGGGAAGAAGGGTATGGCATGGGTTGCCCCGTGTTCTCAGAGTGTAACTTCGGGAACAGTGTGGCAATGAGTGGGAGGAGTGAGACTAGAGACAGGAGAGGAATTAACAAGCCACCACAATAGTCTAGAAAACAGACCAGAGGCACTGCCAGGGAGCCGCAGCATATGAGGGGATGCAAAAACCCATTGTGGAAGCAGAGAGAATAGGATTGTGCCCTCCAAGCATGAGGGGAGGGAGAAATAGAAGTCAAGGATGAGTAAGGAGTTGGGCCAGGAGGATGGTGTTGTGAGCTCCAAGATAGACAGCGAACGGGAGGAACGGGTTGGATGGGAGCGAGAGGGCTGAGCGCTGATACATGTGCAGGGGCAGGTCAGCTGCAGGTGGCAATTCAGGTCTTGGAAGCTGCAGATCGGGAGGCTCTCTCCCCCCAGACAATAACTGAAGCCCTGAGAGTTGATAGGAGGGTCCATGATAGGAAGGCCCATCAAAATGTGGAAATGAAGAAGAACGCTTGGGGATCCCAACAACTAAGGGATCTGCAGTGGGGTGGGGGGTGTAGAGAACATCAAAGGAAGAGTAGCGATGAGGTAGTAGGAAACCTGGAGGGAAAAGGTGAGGTAACGAAGGAAGGAAAGACTCTCAAAGAGAGGGAGCTGAGGGACAGCCTCAGATGCTGCTGAGGTCAAAACAGAGTCCAACAGAAACGAGATGCCAGATTCGCTCACTAAGAGACCAAGGCGAGGCTGGAGTGGGCTGAAGAGAAAGGGGAGAAAAAGGAGCAGACGGAGTGTAGGCTTTTCTTTTTTAAAACAGAGTTCAGGAAAGACAAAAGCTGGTAGTTGGAGGAAAGGTGACATCAAAGCAAGACACTGTTTGTAGGTGAAGAATGACCTGGACATAAGTAAACAAAGGGGAAGAAGACAGGGAACAGGAGATGGGGAAATAAGAGGAGGGATCCTCTCGGAATGTGACCCTGGGAGGTGGCAGGGGTCGGGGATCAAGAGCTCAGGGCTGGGGGTCAGTTTTGGAAACAGTCAGAAGCCCCTTCCCGGGCTGAGCGAGAAGAAAGATGAAAAGAATAGAGAAGCTTTGAGGTGGATTTGAGGGAAGGTCGAGGGCTTGATTTCACTGAAATGGGGGTGATGTCACTTACTGGGTGAGTGAAGCAGGGATGAGCTTGGTGGCTGAGCGAAAGTGGGAAGGTGCAGGACTCTCGCCCAACACAGGAACCTGGGAAAGGCGTCTGAGAGCCCCGACAGCTGGCCACCGTGGATCAGTGCGATGAGCTAATGTCAGATGACTCAGAAACCAGTGTTGAGGCACCACGGCGCACGTGGGTTCCCCAGGGGTGGGGATGGGTGACAGGGAAGGTTAACAGGGCAGGAAGGCGGGCGCTCGTCAGCACCGATGCAGTGATCCAACAGGATTTGCTGGCTGAGCAGACAGTGAAATTAACTGGGAAAATAGACCTGGGTTGAAGGAGCCGTGGCCTCGTAAAGTGAGAGAAGAGGGTAGAAGGGCCCTTTGGAGGCCTGCCTTGGAGGCAGGGCAGGTCGGGGCGGCCCTAGGTTCTGGGGTCAGCTCCGATTGTGTGTTGCTGTTCTGGAGTGGAGGAAAAGGTTATCGGGGATCATGTGGTGAGGAACTAGGGGGAGGATTATCCACGTGGATGGTGAGATGGTGCGTGCTGGGGCGGGGAGGAGTGAAGTGGGGCAGAAAATGGGGGGATGATCACAAGGGTAGAACTGGGCGGGGAGTAAGTAGAAATGAGATTTCTCAGAAAGGAGAGAGCCTGTTTGGCTCTTTGTGTCGTTTGAAAAGCATCTGCAGGTCCGCTCAGGGGCTGTCAGCAGTGATTATGTGCCCAGGAAATGAGTGTGGGAAGGTGTGTGCCTTGAGGCATGAGTCTCATTTCAGCAGGTGTTTCCAGATGTCAGGGAGCTCATGCGGACAGGTGACTGCATTCTCCTCGTGGGCAGTCATTTGGTTGCTGGCCAGTGCCTCGCAATGAATGTGCTCTGAGCAATGGCTGTGGCTTTGATAGGCCCCACCTATTGTCTACCTGTCCACTGGGAATTCACACCTACCAAAGCGATTCCGAAGGGCAATTACAGGCCATTACAAAACAAGACCAATGCACGTACCTGTCCTCTCTCTCTCTCCCACGCTAGGCGTGTATAGAACAGGCAGTTTTCCCTTTATGTGTTAAAATGGTCACAATAGAATTGTCCTTGTTTACCCAACTTCCTGGTCCTTTTAGAATCTCATTCGGTTTCAACTACACCTTCTTGAGCACGCACACACTGTGCTAAGTGCTTAATACTCTTATTTCACCCCACACAAAACTCCTTCTGAGACGGGCCTATTCTCCCCCTTCCAGAGAAATAAAAACAGGCTCAGAGACGACACAAATTGCCAAGTTGATGCAGCTAGTACGTGACTGAGCCCAGGGTCAAACCCAGGGCTGTCTGGCCCCAAAGAGCAAGTCTTCACCGCATTGTTCCCAAGGGATGGAAATGAAAACACAGTTATTTAATGTACTTTACCCACGATGGTGTTATAATAATTTTCTGTTTTATTTAAGCAGATAGTTAACTTGAACTTTTCCCTTCTTTCCTTGACTATTTCTCAATCCTTTCCTTAAAGCTATCAAAATATATTTATTCCTATTAAATCAAAGAAATGTATAATAGGGAATTTTTTAAACATCAAAAAATGTACCACCGGTCTAATAATATTAGCACAGCTGTTGGAAATTCATTAGTTCCTGTCAACCTCCTGCCAGTCCTTTAGTTCAGAGATGGTCCCTGGCTGACTCCTAGTGGACAATGTGGGAATAACACTTTTTGAAATTAAATGTTAAGGGAGGGTTGGGGGGGCGGAGATAAAAGAGCAGTGTTATAAAAATTCAAACATTTGTTTTCTCAAAGTTATGGTGACTGCATCAAGGCTTCTTTCTTACCCCTTTGGTTAAACAAAATGATTGCCACTTGGTCTACACATTTCTACCGTGATATCACAGATGGTGGAAGAATACAACAAAATAATTTTTAAATTATTTTTAACATAATGTTTGTAGGTTCACTTACACTACCCTTGAAAAACAAAAATTGCTTTAAAGCAAGAAAGGCTACCCAACCTAATTTTTTTTCATTTTTGAATCATCAAGAAAAATTATTCTTGTTAGCGTAGTTGTCATATCTTTTTATATTCCCCTAAACATTAATAACATGTGGCAACAATAACAATTTTTAAAAACCTTAAGGGAAGGCTGAGGTTGAGCTGGGGAGAAGTATGCGTGGAGGAAGTGAAGGCCAAGGTTATGAGGCCCTTTCCATGGGGAGGTGGGAGTAACTAACTTGGGTTGAGTGCCTACCATTTGGTCCTAGTAGTGATTCTGGAAGGTCGGTCTTGTTACCATCTTTCAGCTGAGGAAACACATTCAGAGATGTGAGAGCACCCACATGTAGCGCCAGAGTGGGGATCACAGCCCCGTCCTTCAGAGCCCTTCCCCACACCCCAGCTCTGTTCCGCTCACCCGCACCCCGAGATTCTAGGCATACACAAAAGATGGTGGGTGCAGGGTGCTGTAGGGAGCCAGGAGATGGAAGGAGGAAAGCAGAAAACTTCCAGCAATCTGTTTTGCAACCAACTCAGAACAGTTGAGTGGTATGGGGAGGGCCAGTTGTGCAGATCCTGGGCCCTATCGCTTGGGCTTTTGGTTCCGCAGACCTGGGTTGAGTTCAGTAGGTCAGGGCTGGGTAACAGGAATCTGCATTTTATAATACGCTGACCAACGGATACTAATGATGAGCCAGGTTTTGGAAATGTTTGGTGAGATGTTTCCTTTTTTCTTCTCTCACCTCTCCTCTCCCCTCACCCCCTCCCCACCAACCCCTTTTCCTCTTCCTCTCTTTCTCCCTTTCTCCTCCTCCCTTTGTCTCCCCCGCCCCCTTTCCTCCCCCTTCTTCTTTCTTTCCAGGTGGGTCTGTGGTTTAGCTCAGGTGCTCAGTTGTGCAGCATCTACTCCCCACATGGGGGCACTCATCTGTTTGAGTCCCTCCAACTATGTGTCAATGCCTAAGAGAAATCATGAGTTTCCTTAAAAAGCTTTTTAAAAACCACTTATTCAGGTGGGATAAGACCCATGTTAGGATTGGTAGTTCAAAGTAGAAACCAAAAGAATGTAATTGCAATTATAGCTACATTTTCTTTCTTTCAGGCAAAGCAAGCAATACTAGAAATGGATGCCATTCGTAAGTTTCATTTTAACACAGTTTGAAATTTCATTTTCTACTTGTGCCTATCACATTTTCTGTCTTAAAGTTTATAAAAATGTCATTGTTAAGTAGCGGCTCTCTACTAACTGTTTTAACAAATAGTCCGCAGGCAGTACCATCTCTTCCTGACACATTGATTTGTTTCTACATTGATTCCTCCCTTTTTATCTGTGAGTCCCCTGGCGGCTGGCCACTTGGCTAGGTCTCTGTGTCAACTAACAATGTAAGATATGCTCCCAGGGTCAACCCTTACCCCCACCGCCAACAATTAAGGTCTCACAGTCCGTATCCCACCTCAGACAGAAAATCTATGATGATTATCTGAAAACATCAAGATAACTAGGTAGTTACTGGTTTTCCTGATAACAGCACAAATTTCAAAATTACAACTGCCCCACATATGTGATTGTATTGCTAGGCTTATACAAGCAGGCAGAGAATAACTGCAAGTGAGCTCTTTCCTGTAAAATAAAACCTTATTTTATCATATCCTTGTTACCTCCCAGGTTAAAAAGAGAAATGATGACTTTAACAACTGGCAACTAGGTCTGACAAACTTTTACTTAAAACTTTCAAAATAACGAACGCCCCTGGATTGTGTGGTTCAGTTGTTTGGGTGTCATCCCAATCAATGTTTCCCTCTCACATCAATGTTTTTTCTCTCTCTCCCTCCCTCCCTCTCTTTCTAAAAATCAATACAAATATTTTTTAAAAAAAAAAAAACCAACTCAAAATAACTTACTTTTGGGGAATCTTTCCCCAAGTGCAAATGCTAACTCACCCTCCAGGCTGCCACAGTGGCTGCGAGTCCCCATTTCGGGTCCGACAGATTCTGAGGAGCGATCCCCACAGTGCGAGGCTGGGCTCACTACCCCGTGGCCCCTAAATCCTCACATTTCACTCAGAATCTCTAAGATTTTTGTGTGTGTGTGTGTGTGTTTTTTTATAAAAGCACTCTGAAGAGAAGGCGGGGCCAGGGATGGCCAGGTGAGAATTAGGGGGAAAGTGGAAGGAAGATGGGATCTGGAGACGTCAGCTCATATTATGATGAGTTCATTCAATAAAATGACTTTCTTGTTCCCAGGATCTGGGTTAGCTCTTGGGCACCATTAAGATTTTGTGGTGCACAGAATAATTTCCAGCACAAACTGGTGCCACATGCCTGTCTGCTGGGCCCAGGACTGAGCCAGAGCAGCCCAGCCCAGGAAAATAACCTTATTTGCCCTACTTTGGACTTGGCCAAGTGTGAACAGAGTAAGCCAGTCCATTGGACCAAATGACCTCATAAATATAACTTTACCTCTGACATTGGCGAAGTGCATGTTGTCTTTACAACCCTTAGAACTCTCAAACTTTAGGTGCTGCTGAAGAGCATTACCCCTAATTTGAAGGCCATGTTTACAGGGCCATCCTTAAATTGTTACCCTCTGGTGTCAGCATGACGATGGTCATTGAATATGCTGCAGTGGTTTAGGGTTAGACCAGATTTCCTTGATCCAGAGTCTGGGTACCCCTTAGATGGGGTAGAAGGACAAACTATGAAATTAAATGATAACCCCTTTTCTGAGAAGAGAATCCAAAGTACTCAACAGATGTTCAAAGGAGCAAAGTGTAGACAAGTATTAAGAGTCAATGAACTGCCGAAACCGGTTTGGCTCAGTGGATAGAGCGTCAGCCTGCGGACTGAAAGGTCCCGGGTTCGATTCCGGTCAAGGGCATGTACCTAGGTTGCGCGCACATCCCCAGTGGGAGATGTGCAGGAGGCAGCTGATCGATGTTTCTCTCTCATCGATGTTTCTGACTCTCTATCTCTCTCCCTTCCTCTCTGTAAAAAATCAATAAAATATATTAAAAAAAAAAAAGTCAATGAACTGCCCGGTCAGCATGGCTCAGTGATTGAGCGTTGACCTATGAACCAGGAGGTCACGTTTTGATTCCCGGTCAGAGTACATGCCTGGGTTGTGGGCTCGATCCCCAATGTGGGGAGTGCAGGAGGCAGCCGATCAATGATTCTCTCATCATTGATGTTTCTATCTCTCCCTTACTCTGAAATTGATTTTAAAAAAATGTTTTTTTTAAAGAGTCACTGAACGGGAGAGCAGCTCCCACGGGGGCAGGAAGAGCAAGACATCCTTCACTATGCGGGGCCTCATGAAATTCTCTAGGTAGTTTTACCTTGACATGTCCTCTACTGTGGCCCATCACCACCATCTGTCAGGGGCCTTGGTGACAAGTTCAGCCTTGGGAATAGCATTTTAATGGCATTTTCTGACCTTTATGGGTCATCGTGGCAGCAGAAAGTGAGGGGGGAAGAGAAGGGGGGGGAGAGAGAGAGAGAGAGAGAGAGAGAGAGAGAGACTTAACTTGCTAACACGCCCTGGAAGTCCCAAGGTAAAGGAAGTCCTGAGATACATATTCAACACCAGGTATGGAAGAAGGGACTCCTGCCTGAGGGAAGAGAATAAATGCTGAGAATCCAAAGCAGGTGGCTCCCGTATTCTGAGCCGTCACCAGGCACCTGCTTCTCACAATCGCTGCCTTCTCTTTACAGATTACCCCGGCTTCTGCTACAGCCCTGAGGGACAGGCGAAGACCTGCTCCACTCCCTACCGGCTGAGAAGAAAATCTGGTAATTGGGATGTTTCATCCAAAGTTGATAAGCGTGGGGACTAGCAATGAAGGTCCCTTTCGGTCGGACAGAAAGGCATTTCCGTCCTGGTCTTGGAGCTCATGGCCAGTTTGAGTGCAGTTGGGGCCGAATTATGATGGGACTCCCAAGCTTCTGTTCTAAAACTCTTTTCTACTTAACTCTCTGTTTTCACGCATATTAACCAAGTAGCTTTGCTTTGCCGTAGCAGGCAGGTGCTAACCCTGTCTACTGTCGCCAGTGAAAAAATTGTATCCTGTAAATGACACATACCAGGATTGTTCAAACTTAAAACTCTTAACACACAGTTGCTGAACCAGGCTCCAGGTAGTATTACCTTGGGGAGCCCTCAGGTGTTTGTTCATTTGTTTGTTTGTTTGTTTCATTTGAATCACTATTTATTGAGCACCTACCTAATCTGTGCCAAGGACCAAAATGCAAGAATACTAGTAGATAATATACATGATTCCTGCTTGCAAGAAGTTGAGAGTCTAGTGGGAGGGTCCAAAAAGGTGACTAAACACCAGGAGAGGGAGAGGTTCATCTCTAGGAAGGAGGGAGGGGCTTAGAGAGCGGAGGGCCAGTACCCGGTGGAATCTAGGGGCCGAGCAGGCAGGTGGGAGGGAATAGACATGCAGAGGCCCCGAGACTGAGACAGCATATCTTAGAGGGGACGTTGGTGGTCAGTTGTTCATGCTGGCGGGAACGTGGGATGGAGCTGGGGGTGGAGGAGGGGGTGGGGGTTGGTGT
>NW_006294585.1:205362-206703 GCF_000327345.1 Myotis davidii
CGTGGGCAAGGTGAAACGGAGGGAGATGTGGCTAGAAGTCAGAGAGGGGCTTGATCATGAAGGCAAGCAGGCCCCACGGAGGGTTTGCACTCAATCCTGCAAGCTATGGAAGGATATCAAGCAATGAAATATTTCCTTTGAGAACCGAATTCTGCCTCGATGTGGAAAATGAAGTAGGCAGGAAGCTGTCCCTCTAGTCCGGGTGAGAGATGCTGAAGGCTGGATTAAGACAATAGTGACCTGGGGTAGAGCATTAGTGGGATCCCACGAGACGATGGATAAAAACAGGAGAGATTAGAATGACGTCCTGGTCCATAGCTTGGGAGGGGAACGTCAGTGACAGCTAAGGTAGATACAGAGAGAGGGGCAGGTATGGGGAGACCGGTGCGCTGAGGATGGGACTTGTGGTTTTGCTGGGTCTGTGGGATCGCTGGAGGGAGGTCAGACTGGCAGCTGGCATTGGAGGTCTGAGGCTCAGGACAGGGTCCGGGATAAGAACGTTAAAACTGAACGTTAAAACTGAACGTTATCAGTTTTATTTTGGTAGTTAATGCTAAGGAAATTGCTATACCAGCTGGTAGGGCAGGTGTTCTGTTATGCAACTCCTAATTATACAGCTTAATGTTCACCTTAGTCTTGATGGGGTGAGTGTCTTGCTGCTAAGTATCTCTAAGCAATGGGGATTTGGGCAAATTTTATAGAAAATTTCTAGAGCTGAGTTAATTTGCTCAGAAACTAATAATTTACTTTTAAAGAAAAAAAACTCTTGATTTGGTTTTGCAAGTGATGCTGGCCTTATTTTTTCTTCCTCCCAGAACCTTCCTCAAGATCACATAAAGTTTTGAAGACCAGTGGTAAGTCCTGAAACATCTTCTTTTTGCATTCTTGTTGATATCTAGTAAGTCAAACCACACACACACGAAAAGCACCAGGTGAGAAAAAATGAAAGCACCAGATGAATTACAGATTGATGGAGTTGATTAATTTCTGTAAGTAATAGTGCCCCATTATAAAATGTAAAGCCAAATGACATAAAATGTTTGCAATATAGATAACAGGCAAAAGAAGATTAATATCCCTATTACTAAAAGGAATCCTATGTATCAAAAAGAAGGGACAAAGGACCCTTTTTTAAAAGGCAGACAATATCATTGGGCAGTTTCACAGAAGAAATGCAAACTGCCAATAAAATGTATAAATGGCCGAAACCGGTTTGGCTCAGTGGACAGAGCGTCGGCCTGCGGACTGAGAGGTCCCAGGTTCGATTGCGGTCAAGGGCATGTACCTTGGTTGCGGGCACATCCCCAGTAGGAGATGTGCAGGAGGCAGCTGATCAATGTT
>NW_006294585.1:206838-227162 GCF_000327345.1 Myotis davidii
AGTGTTCTGAATTTGTTTCTGATCAAGGGCATGTACTTAGGTTTCAGGCTCCATCCATGGCCCTGGTTGGGGGCGGGTGTGTGTGGGGGGGCAACTAATCAATGTGTCTCTCTCTTGGTCTCCCCCTCTCCCTTCCACGAATAAAAAATAAATGCGAAAAATATTCTCCAGTGAGGATTAATAATAATAATAAAAGAATAATTTGAAGTTGAAAAAAAAATCGTACATTTAAGTGAGATAGATAAAAAGGGAACAGCCATGAGCTTGACGTAATGATATAGAAAAACAAGCACTTTGAAACTATTGGTGTGTAAGCTTTTTAGAGCAAAGTTTGGTAAAATCCATTGAAATGTGTGGTACAGGGATTATTCTGCAGCCGTCGGAAAGAAGGAAGTATGTCCATGGGCTGAGAAGAGTGTCCACATCTATTTAGCAGGAAATGCAGTGCTGCATATTGTGCCTTTCTTTGAAAAGCAAAAACTGCTTTGTGGTGGGATGGGGGCAGCGGGCAGCATCTGGAAAGATGAACATCAAACTGTGAAGTTGGGTGACCTCTGCGGGCTGGGGTTTGTGGAGAGGGTTCGACCACTTTTTACTTTATGTGCTTCTGTCATTAAGCCACTTGTAAAGATGCGATGCACATAATCAAGGCATCCGTAAGAGGGTCTCTATGAGGAACCGGAAACCCAGCCCCAGACTTCCAGGTGCACCACCCTCAGCACAGGCCACGGTGACCCTGCTGAGAGATGCTCTATGTTTCCGTTGTAACCAGTAACCTGTTTTAAAATTAACAGAAGCATAGTCCTATGTGTAAGTGATTTTCGGGGCTTAGGCCATGTGGATCTTTTTTCAGGTAACACATATTGGGGCGGGGGGACTTTTGAATGTATTAGGGTGAATTGGTCCATTGCTCTCGGGGATTAAGGAAGATACTTACCACTCAGATGTATGTAGTTGTTTGAGCTATAGTCCAGGGCATATAACCAAGATAACTGGGAGGTGTCTTTTGAAAATTAGGTCTAAAGGGCCCAGAAGCTTCTTGGTCTTTAATTATGAGCAGTAAGTTTAAAAGTCTTATAAAATAGGAGTGCTTAGCTATGTGTGAGATACATTTTTAATCCACAAACTTAAAAAAACTATTCATTTGTTTGTTTGTTTTATTTTTTTTTTCCCAGAAAGGTCACAAGATATCCAAAAGGTAAGTGCCCTGACATATCTTGTTTTGCAATCTGTACTTCAGGCACTTTCCATAGGTACTCACATCCCCCCCACCCCACCCCCCCAGCCTGTGTTCCAAGGGTGAGCAATTACCTTACATTTTGAAATGGGTTTAAGTGAGGACTCGTCCTTATAACCGCCTCCCTCTCAGAACTAGGGCATTTTTTTTAGACTTAATTTTGTAATAGAAAAGAATATTCAGAATGAAATTTTATTCTTGCCCTTCTTGCTTTTCTCTTCCCTTCCCTCCCTGATAAACAGACACACAGACATATTGGCAGGTAGATATTCCAAGGCACTGTGTATCCCAGTTTCATTGACAAGTGATGAAAACTTCTTGCTAATTTGACATTTCCAATAGATCACTACAGTGTTCGGATCAGAAAACATGTCCCTGGTACTAATTAGTTTGAACCGGTCTTCACCCTTTCAAATGAACTCTTTGAAGCTGATGTTTATGCCTACGGAGGGCCTCAGAGGGCAGTCCGCTCCCAGTCTGCACAATTGAGCTCCATCAAGAAAGGTTCCAAGTTATAAAGGACCCCATTGTGTTCTCTGATTAGACATCATTAATGTCACATGTAGTTTATTTCCTCACAGGCATCGAAATATTACTTAATTACATGTATTTTGAAAGAAAGTAAAAATCTCATTAACTCAACAGTGGATTAAATTACATTCCTGCAACCAAGTCTTTGCCTAGAACCCATAAACCAGGGCACAACTGGTCAGGTTCAGGGCAGAATTCAGCAAGTTATTGGATTCTCATGAGCCTAGATTTCCTTCCTGTGAAACTGGTACAATCATAGCCAATTCACGGAGTGACTGTGAACATTAAGCTTGGAAGGCGTCTGCAAACGCCGTAGCTTATTTCTAAGTGATTACCAGTTTCTGGCCTTTCTGCCCCTTTTGCAAAAATCTGAAGTACTTTTCTTTTTTTAAAAAAAAAATAATATATTTTTACTAGAGGCCAGGTGCACGAATTCATGCACAGGTGGGGTCCAGGCTAGCCCACCCCAATGGGGGCTGCAGGTGATTGGCAGCTGGCCCCACCCCCAATCGGGTTTGGGGGGCTGATCAGCACCCGGATCAGGCTGGTTGGCTGCTGCCGTGCACGTCATAGCCACCAGTCGTTCCACCGTTCTGGCCACTGGGCTTTTATATAGAGAGAGATTGATTTCAGAGAGGAAGGGAGAGGGAGAGAGAGATAGAAACATCAATGACGAGAGAGAATTATTCATCAGCTGCCTCCTGCACACCCCCCAGGGGGATTGAGCCCACAACCCAGGCATGTGCCTTTGACCGGAACCCAGGACCCTTTAGTCCACAGGCCCATGCTGTATCCACTGAGCCAAACCGGCTAGGGCCGAAGTGCTTTTCAACTCAGTGAAAATCATCAGTGTTTACTGATCATTTTCTTTATGAGTCTTACTACCTGGTAGTGGGATAGGCGATGGGTGAACACGGGAGAAGGCCGCGAGTTATGCACCCCTGGTGCTGCGATTCCATCAGTGTTTCTACCCTCAGGTTCCCAGAGGAGGCGGCTCTCCCCAGCGGAGGTCGGCCGGGCCGGCGCCCACGCAGAGGAACAGCCAGCCCGGCGGCTCCGCCATCCTCAGCGCGCTCCACGGAGGCGGGGCCGCCAGGAACATCTGGACGGACCACCAGATCCGGCAGGCCCTGTTCCCCAGCCGCCGGGGCCCGGAGAACGAGGAGGACGACGACGATTACCAGATGTTCGTGCCGTCCTTTTCCTCCTCAGACCTGAACGCCAGCCGGCTGGGCGAAGACGGCACCTCCAGTCGCCCCTGCAGCTGGCACCTGGGACAGATGGAGGCCACCGAGGCCGCCGGCTCCGGCCACAGGGTGGTCCGGCGGGCCAGCAGCGCTGGCGAGAGCAACACGTGTCCTCCGGAAGCAAGAACCAGGGACAGCGACGGCTCTCGGTACAGCCCCCAAAGGGAACTGCAGAATGACCCTAAAACGGAAGGGCAGGACGGAATGACCCCCTTCGGCTCATCTATCGAGTTGACTCTGGATGACATAGACCACGTCTATGATAACATCAGTTATGAGGACTTAAAACTCATGGTCGCTCAGCGGGAAGAAGCGGAGTCCACTCCCCCCAGAGCAGCCAGGGACTCTGTTCGACCCAAGAGCACCCCGGAGCTAGCCTTCTCCAAGGGGCACGCTGGCCACGAGAAGAGCCCTCTGCACACCAAGAGAGGGGGGCCGCGGCCAGGTCGGGAGGCGTCCTCGAACCAGAGCGTGCATGAACTTGAGGTGGTGGAGGAGAACATCTACGACACCATCCGGCTCCCGGACCCGCCCTCGCTGGACCTCAGGTGCAGCAGCCTCACGCGTCCCAAGAGGGGCACCTTCCTGGGCCTGGAGGCCGACTTCGCGTGCTGCGACACCCTGAGGCCCTTCGTGTCCCAGGACAGCCTCCAGCTCAGCGAGGACGAGGCGCCCTACCAGCCGGGCCCCGCGGACAACGACTACTTGAGCTTGCTGTATAACTCCTTCGGCTGTAACTTGTCCATCGCGGAGAAGTCTATATCCGATAAGCTGTCGGAAGAAGTAGACGAAATCTGGAATGACCTGGAGAATTACATCAAGAAGAACGAGGTCAAGGCCCGAGACCGGCTCCTCGCCGCGTTTCCCGTCAGCAAAGACGACGTGGCGGACAGGCTGCACTCGGAGAGCGCGCCCGAGCTGAGCCAGGACGCGGCCCGGGCCCTGTCCACACTCTCGCTCCCCGAGAGCCGCGCGCTCCTCACGCTGCAGGACAGGCCGGGCAGGGCCAGCCGGGCCAGCTGCCCGCTGGGGGAGGACCTGCTGTCTAAGGAAGGCTCCTTTCTCAGTCTCAACCGGCTCTCTCTGGCCGGCGAAGGGCCGCCCCTGGAAAACCCCTATGACTTGGCCAGCAGCAGCCTGTCCCAGGTGGACCTGGACAGCCCGGACCCGGGGGTGGACGCCACAGATAAGACCAAGAGCCGGGTTTTTATGATGGCGAGGCAGTACAGTCAGAAGATCAAGAAGGCAAATCAGCTCTTAAAAGTGAAAAGCCCGGAGGTGGAGCAGCCACCGGCCAGCCAACCGCACAGACCTGTGCACAAGGACCTGGCTGCCATCCTAGAAGACAAGAAGCAAGGAGGGCCCGCCATCGGTACGTTCCTTCTCGCTTCCTCCCTCCTTGACAGTAAGACGTGAGAGCAGCTGTCAGGTTCCCAATGTCCGTAAGACCGTGAGAACATTGCCACCCAGGCGTACGTCCTCTCTGAGTGAGACTGTGACTTGCGCGTGTGGGCTGTGCAAAGCCAGTTTTCCTGCCACCTTCCTAGGTTCTGGCTGAGCTAATCCTCAGATTGACACGAAACCAAATAACAGGGGGAAATGTCCAAAATGTATTATAGATGTTCATGCAGGGGGGCCCTAAGAATATGAGACTCAAGGACACATTGGGCAGTGAGGCTTCTATGTCATTCTGGAGATAGAAGGGAGGCGTGGTTTGGCATTTCAAAGGGCAGGAAGGCAATTTCATGGAGAAAAGCAACGTTTGGTAAATAAATGTTTGGGGGTCCATCCTTAGTAATGGGACACAGAACTTTAAGCATACGGGCCTTGCTAGGTTCCTCCCTGTCTGTCACTAGTTTTGTGTTTGTTTTTTAAAATATATTTTATTGATTTTTTACAGAGAGGAAGGGAGAGGGATAGAGAGTTAGAAACATCGATGAGAGAGAAGCATCGACCAGCTGCCTCCTGCACACTCCCTACTAGGGATGTGCCCGCAACCAAGGTACATGCCCTTGACCGCAATCGAACCTGGGACCTTTCAGTCCGCAGGTCGATGCTCTATCCACTGAGCCAAACCGGCTAGGGCTCTGTCACTAGTTTTTGTTAAACTATAGAATGACGGCTCCTTTCCTGAAGCAGGGCCTCCATCTAAATTCCTTTTAGGAAATTAGGGGGAAGAGCAAAGGTTTTTTCTGAGTGTTTCTTTTCTTAAAAATAACCACCTTAAAAGAATCAATATCCCCAAAGGCCTCTTTTGGGGGGGGCCAACTCTGCTCCCCTTCACCCAAAACAACGCAGACCCTTTCCCGCGTCGCCCACTCATGCGAGCTGGAGCGTGACTGGGCCTCAGAGGTTTTCTGTTGTGCGTGGAACATTGTCACTACAGATGTGCTGCTGTAAGAAATTTTCTCTAGCACGATCTGAACCGTGGAATACAGCGGTTGGTTTAACCTGTGGCATCGAGAGCTTCTCCCCTTACATCAGTGTGTCAGGAGGAGTAGCTCATGCGAGCTGTTACGGTTTGGAAGCGTAAGGAATAGGATTGCTCTTTGCTCCAGAATCCCAACAACACCGCCCACTTGTCCTAACAGACAAAAAGGAATCCTTCCTGCGTTGTTAAAGCTGTTCACACTACGACTCAGTTTTCTTCTCGCATATTTCCGTTACTCGTTGATTTTTTTAAATAGCTGCTGTAATGCACTCAATACTGTTTCGTTTGGTATTCTAACACACGCTGCCACAAAGCTTCATCTTTTAGGCAAGCCTCCTCTGTGGGGCAGAACTAAACCAGGATGTCAGGGATGATATTTGTACCGTTAGGGCTAAAGGAATAAGATGTTCGGAGCTTGACTTCTTTCTCTGTTACAGAGAAGTGCCTGCCTCCTGACTAAAGAGGACAAACTTAGTACTGGTCGTGGTGGTGGAGTGAGGGTGGGAATGACGCACACAAATGTCATGAAAAGACATCCCCCAGCCCAGGGCACTGGCTCTCACCCGAGGCCCTTTCCACCTCCAGATCTAGAGAGATTTCTGGGGTTAGGCTCAGGAATTAGCATCTTTTTTAAATGTGTTTTTATTGATTTCAGAGAGAGAGAGAAGAAGGGAGAGGGAGAGAGAGATAGAAACATCAATGTGAGAGCAGAACATCAATCAGCTGCCTCCTGCATGCCCCCTAATGGGGACTGAGGCCACAACCCAGGCATGTGCCCTGACCAGGAATGGACCCACTGGACTTGCTGGGGCACGGGACAAAGCTCAAATCCACTGAGCCACACCAGTCGGGCGGAATTAGCATTTTAAATCAGAGTGGCCTTTCAATCATAATTTAAGAATCCCTGCCCTGGGTTTTCTGACAAAGGACCACCTCAGTATCAAATGAGAGGAGATGGTTCTCCAATTAAAAGTAAATGCCAGATGGCTCAGCATCAGGGACGTTCAGATACTTAGCTTAATGGCGACAAGACTCCTCTGCAAGGATTATGCCACTCACTCTCCTCCTTTCTTTGGGATTGGTTACATTATCTCCATGGAAACCAGAGGATCAGAAGGGGGTGTCCAAGTCCTAAATGAATCTACACATTACATGACAAGAATCTATAGGGATTTACTTTTTAAGTTTGAGAATATTTAAGAATTGCCTAAAGCTCTACGCTTTTCCTAAAGCTAATCATACAGTAAAATTTCGTAACAGATAGGGAAGTTAAGCCCTGGAATTGTTGCTCAAAGAATTTTACAGACTCTCTTTGAGATATTTTCTTTTTAAATAAAGGTTAAAATGTGAGAGAAACTATTTCTCATATTTTTTCTCTTTGCAATAATATAGTTGAATTAATCCGTGTCCCCTTGGCAATGCTAGATTGCTACTCTGGTCTGTTGTTATACATAGAAAATGTGCCTGAGTTCCAGCTGCAGATGGGCTATTTGGGGGCATAGATGGCACTGGGAACAGTATGAATTGGCAGTGCAGCCACTGACGGAATCTGGGCCGGGGACCCTCAGAATGAGAGATAATATATTACTAAAGTTTCTGGTGATGATGGCTTATGTCAGCAGACTGTCCTTTAAGAAGTGGTACTCCCCCAAGCCAGGTTGTGTTGAACATAGACCGTCCATTACAACGCAGAACTCTAACTCTGATGGAAGCACATCCTTCCGTGCTGAGGCTCGCGCTCAGCGCTTCCTTGAATCGCCTTCTTTGTTCCCCTTCTTTTAAGTACGCGTAGATTTCCCTTTGTGGTTTTCTTTTGCTTCTCACTTTGGGTTTGCTCTCCTTTTGCTTTTGCCTACTGGTGTGTCTTGGGAGCCTACAGGATCTTTCCTCAGCTTTATGTCTGGGTCCGCTCTCGACAGGGTGGGCTGCTACCACGTTTTCCCCAACAAAGAGGCGACACTTTCTCCCAAGCATCTTCTGAGCGTGGAGTCATCCCTGGGGCCTGCCATCTCTCGGACCTGAGGATCTTCCATCTGGGTGGATCGAGACCACTCCTGTGCCCACTAGGCTTTCAATCAGTTGACATGATGACTCCTTTTCTCTCTCTCGTTTATCTGGGCACAGGACGTGGTCATCGAATGGACCGGTTCTCCAGACTTCTGCGTGTGGGCCTTGCCACTTTGCCAGGAGCTTGCTCTCGGTGTTGTCCGGAAGGAGGAGCACCCTGTTCACCTGCCGCCACTCTCGAGCACCTTTATTGAACTCTCTAGCCGGGTCTACAGGCCCCGGGGCAGATTTCCGCCTAGAAATCACCCAACCAGGTCTAGTTGCTCCCACCTTTTAGAGCCTGATGTAGCTTGCTGGCCGTCTGTTTCGGCCAGGCGTCCCTCCTGATAGTCCTTGAGACCAGTGAGGCCTTGGGATTCTCTTTCTTTGTGTGTGATGTTTTACGTGGGAGAAAACTCCATACAGGCGTGAGGACTTTTCCTCCTTGTGCAAAGTAGGGAAGGCAAAATGACATTTTATGCTGTGGTCTGCATCTCAAGCAACATCGGAAACACCGATTTTAATCCTCTGTCTTGAAAACAGTACATTTCGTGCTTCTCTCAGCACGCATCCCTTCAAATATTTATAAGAGCTCCACCTTTTAAACTTGTACAAAAGAGAAATAAACCAGAGACTGCCTTGGGGGTTGTCACATAATGATGATGTGCATGTTCTATAAAGACTGCTAATGCCAGAACCAAGGATGCAGGGGACTTGGGTCCAGCTGCCTCATGCTCAGCCTTGTAGGCTGCAGTGTGATTGGGCTGGCTACTTCCCACACATCTGGCTGAGGGAATCTAATGAGAGCCGTGGCTCTGGAAGCTCGTCTTGTTCACATTGGCATCAAGCAAATTATAGACTCACTTAGAAGGCCAACCTGAGACCCCAAAACATAGACACAGCATATTGTTTACTTGTGAGATGCTTTTGATCCCAAATTTATAAATGACCAACTTCTTTATTATCCAAAGACAGACTGTATGCATTACAAGTTACCTATAGCGGCATGTCAATCAAAGGTCACCTTCCTGTTTCCCCTTTTCCTGCGGTGCCTGATTTCTAGGCTGCCTTTCCACTCTCAGTGGCAGGGTCTTCGGGAAAGTACATCCATTCTCAACACCGTGCTTCGAATAAAAGGGGGCAGTCCAGAAATTATCTGAGTCATTAAGTAGTTCTTGAGACCAGTTTCTATCTCGAACTGTGCTTGGTACTCTGTAGGGATTATTCTCCAAGGTTAAAGCTCACGGACAAGCTGGAATAATAAACTAACCCACATAAAACAAGGAGGAACCCAAAAGTGTGTGTGTGCATGCAGCCATGTACATGCATGTGTGCACTACCAATAGCCAAGTGTTGGTTGCACACTAAGTACATACAGGGGCACACTAAGTGTGTAAGACTTCACAGAAGAGAAATCAGTTAGACAAAGATTCACAGAAGGGTTAGGGCTTGTGGAGGGTTTTGAGAGGTAAACAGGACTTGATTAAGCAAAAGAAGAGTGCGATAAGGAAGGAAAAGGCACAAGAAATACTGTGGATATTTTGGATGACGCATGGTTTCAGATGTTCTGGGCTACCATATCCTAAAGTCAAGTGTTAATTGTTCTTATAAGACTTTAGGGTTACATTTGGATACTAGAATAGTTTGACTGAATGTGTAACTTAGCTCTCACTGCTTTCCCCAAAGTTGTTACCTTCTTGGAACCTTGTGAAAGCTCAGAGCCTTTCTGACTTCAGTGGTGGGATCAGGCTCAGGGCCATCGTGTAGGTGATAATAGCTTGGGCAGAAACATCCAACTTCCAGAGGGGACTACTAACCAATGTCTATGTCTAAAGGTCCTTGCCTTTGCTTGGGGTTCCTAGTTAACGAAACATTATGGAGTTCAGGATAGCTAACATGGTGGTGTCCATGTAGACTTTCAATCCCCTAAGGGGCTGCCAAATCTTAATTGATATTCAAAGTCTTTGCTATGCCCCTTAAGAAGTAATAGCTCAAGTATTTATTACTAGAAAATCTAAAGGAATAATCTCTGTCCTTCTGAGGAATTTGGATTTGAAAACCTGAAGGATCTGGATATAGCATCTATTACAGTGATGGCAAACGTTTTGAGCTCAGCGTGTCAGCATTTTGAAAAACCCTAACTTAACTCTGGTGCTGTGTCACATATAGAAATTTTTTGATATTTGCAACCATAGTAAAACAAAGATGTATATTTTTGATATTTATTTTATATATTTAAATGCCATTTAACAAAGAAAAATCAACCAAAAAAATGAGTTCGCGTGTCACCTCTGACACGCGTGTCATAGATTCACCATCACTGATCTATAATGAGAAGTTAAACAGACTATCTGCCCTGATTCTGGGGACCGGGGAGCAAATAACTTGAGGGGTTTGCAATTAATGGGCACACAGAATGTAGGTTGATTTCTATTCTCATAGAAGATAGACCCAAAAGAAATGGCAGAAACTGAACTAAAATTTTAGTTAGAAGGAATAATTTACTAACAACAGGTTACCGAACTTATAAATAGTTTAAAGAAGAAGAAAATGTATTGTCACTTGCTGGTTGTCTTCTATGGGATAGATAGATTCCCTTCGTAGAGACTGGAGATGTGGCCTGAGTGATTTATAGGGTGCATGGAATTCTTTGATTCTAGGGTAGTCATGTGGGTACCTTGTTGGGGGCCGAGGGGGAAAATTGTTTTGGAAATTGACATCTCTGGGTTCTCTCTCTTAAGTCATTCCGGCTCAAGAGAATGCTCTATCCATGGCAAGGTTCTGTAAACGTCTTTAGAAAAGTCCGTGCTCAGAAGTGGAGCAGAGAGAACGGCCTCATAGCTTAATTTAAAGTGGCACTAGCTTCCATCGAGTAATGGTCAAATCCTGTTCTGGAACCAATATTAGAGGCATTAGTGTATCAATTATATGCACAGATGGCTTATTCTTTATATAGTGCAAGCACAGACTCGAGTACCCAGCTTCTTGGGGTTGGGGAAGGATATACGGGTCCATCAACACATGCAGTTCTGAAGCGCTGGGAGGGAGGACCTCCTGTAGACATTAACTCCCCGGACAGGGGCTGTGGAGGGCTGCCTAGACACAAGAGGTGTGGGAGCAGCCACAGACAGCAGACTCTTCTGGGAGTAGTTGTCTGAGAGCAATCGAGACTGGTGAGAAGCTGGGGTAGCCATTGCATGATGGATTGCAGTCATGCTTCTTGTAATGACTACTTGAGTTATTTTTCATGACCCAAGGTTAACTTTCTGATTTTTATGATGTCTGTCTTTAGCCCTGACACTATTTCATGCTTGTAAAAGAACACTAGAAATACTCATTACAAATAGCAAACACTTGAAGACCTAGTGTTGAAATAACCGAACCTAGAATTAGATCACATTAAATGAATTTTTAGGTGGCATCTTTCCTTTTTATTAGACTATGAGTTATTTTATTAGTTTGTGTTACTTAGTATTCAATGGCTAGTCACCTTCAAACTTCAAAGTACTGTCTACTGTTTAAGTTCTTAAAATAGGTGAGAAGTTTGTGTTATTTCTTTAATCTTCTCATGTAGAAATAACCCTGTGTATATTTTTGTTTCAATATTTGCCTTGCAGGTGCCAGGATTGCTGAGTATTCACAAGTGTATGACCAGATTGTATTCAGAGAGGCTCCCTTTAAGACTCAGAAGGATGCCTGGGCCAGCCCTCAAGAATCCTCCACCCTCAGGTCTACATCCCCTTCCCAGGCCCAACGTGGTAGCGAGGATTGGCTTTTGCATTCGACCTATAGCAACGGAGAATTAGCAGATTTCTGTCACCGGCCAGGGCAAGACTTGAAACCAAAATATCCTACTTTGGAGATCCACACAAAAAATATTCCAAGACATTTGTCCACAGCTTGCTCTGTGCCTTCTCTGCAAACCTCCGACCACCTGCTGGGCTCCATACAGAGACATAGTGTGGTAGTCAGTCAGCCCAACAAGGAGAACTCATGTCAAGGCCATCTTTATAACTCTTTGGGTCGGAAAGGAATCAGCGCTAAATCTCAGCCTTATAACAGGTCCCAGTCATCTTCCTCCATCTTAATAAACAAGTCAGCGGACTCCATCAACTACCCTAATGAGGTGGGAAGGAAACAGCTGTTGTCTTTACACAACAGTTCAAAGTGTGAGAGTCACCAGGATTTGCTGCCAGGTATAGGTGGCTCGTGTCAACAGGATACTGGAAAACGCTCAGATCTCACTCTCCAAGACTCACAGAAAGTTCTGGTAGTAAATAGAAATTTACCCTTAAATGCCCAAATAGCTACACAGAACTATTTTTCCAATTTCAAAGAGACGGAAGGAGACGAAGACGACTATGTGGAAATAAAGTCAGAAGAAGATGAGGCAGAGTTAGAGCTGTCTCACACTCGTAGACAGAAATCTGACCCAAAGACAGTGGACACAGACTTTTCTGATCACATCGGCAGCAACAACACGTCTTCCTCTTTGCATAGCCCGTGCACTCCCAGGAAGCCAGGGGGCGGCAAACTTGGGGTTTCACCCTACCTGACACCGTACGACGATTCTGACAAACTGAATGACTATCTTTGGAGGGGCCCATCTCCCAGTCAGCAAAACATTGTCCAGAGTCTAAGGGAAAAATTCCAGTGTCTTAGTTCTAGCAGCTTTGCCTAAGGTTCTTAATAGCCGCTGCCCGAATTCACTTCTTCATATGCTCCTGAATTACAGAACCCGAGGCGTGTTTTCTATGTACCAGATTAAAACAGTTTTGTAATTACCGGAGGTGTAAAATGTACTTTCTTTTACAGCACAACTTTTTGAATGGCTGCCGATCCAGCCAGGATTGTACTGTAGCCAGTGTCAGCATCTTACCTGTGTTCTGATGCTGGTTGTCTTCATGTTTCATGTAAGTCAGTCTTCCTTGAAAATTTCTAGATGGTTTTCTTTTTTTAACAAGATGGCCATATTTTTTCTCTATATTCTGACAGTAGTGCCCTGATTTTAAGAAATGCAATACTCCTCTTGTTATCCAGAAGCCACGACTAGTTTTATCTTGGGACTCAAAGGCAGCAAAGGGGCTTTTCCATATGTTTTTCAAATGAAAGGAAGCTAAAGCTCTTTAAAGGATTATGCTTATTATAGCTGGCATTTCTGTTCTACTTGTGGCAAGACCCTAGAATAACATGAGCTAAAGATCTCTCATTGGAGTATAGTCTTCCGTGCCCATTTCAGGGTTTCTATTCTGGTATTCCTGTCTACATCCGCTCATTGTAATGCAGAAATGGTGTAAGTATTGGAGATTAGCATGTAACAAGACCAATGTTCTATAAGCAAAAATCTCTACCTGGGCTCCTGGACAAGACCTGGAGAATGTGCTGCTCTTCACGTTTATTTTATGATTCCGGGGGTGAAACAGGTGATTTCCTCAATGGCTTAAAGAAACCCCAAGAAAAATGCAAATTGACTTAACTATTAGGAAAGATGGGTTGACAGCTGGGAACAGCTTGATTATCTGCTCATATTTTAGTTGAAGGGCTGGGAGGAATAGAACTGTTCTTACCATTTTTTGCGCCTGTCTCTTATCAACACGGAGTAAAACACAAGCTAAAATAAAACAAAGCACTTTAAAGTTACCCTTTCCAGAGCAGTTTTTCACATGAACTTCCCTGAGTTTTGGACTCAGCCAAGTACCCTGACCCAGCCTGCAGATTTCCTTGGCTGCAGTGGAATTTGTTTCTGAAAGCAAACATCGTGTGGGGCATATCGAAGAATGGGATCTTTGGTTGATAAGCTCTAATATAACATCTTTTATGTGGTAATTACGGTCTTTAAATAGCAGTTTGTTGTGATATGTTGTATTGCTATAACTCTTTATGGAAGTAAACTGAAAACAAAGGCAAATCTTGTGAGGAGAGGCAAAATTCAAGGAAGCTAAACAGAAAAATGAGGCAGGTTGGCTGCCCCTTTATAAAAACAGTCTGTCTTACTGAAGACTCCAGTCAGTGCACAGCAATGTTTCTCAGCAGTGGCCTCTGCGTTCTCATTTTAAGCAGTTTTACATTCCGTGGTCCCGCCCCCACCCTCTCCGTTTTCATTTTAATAAAGGACAATATGTGTAGGGCACGGGCTGCTGGCTTTTCATTTGAAGGTGAACAATGATATTGATTTGAATCAGTGACATCTTATCCTAATTCTTTCCCCCCTTTTAAGTCCTATGCCTCTTTTTCTGAACTGGAAAACATAAAACGTGACGATCATTATTGTATAAACAGGTACCTAAGGCATTCATTTTTCTTTTTAAATAACAAAAGGTAGCCCAAGTTTTTTGCCTCTCTATGCTGTTCTTGCTGCTTATAGCTTATAACACAAAGTCCACACTAAATGGCATGGTTCATTTCTTCTTTCCATTCCTTTCTTTAAACGTGATACAAGTGTCAAGATTAGCAATATCAGAAAAGACAAGCACTGTAAGAAGGCAGGTTCTTAGATCTGCTAGAGGTATTTGTAAGAGCAAAACAAAGTTACCTGACTCTTCTGGTCCCAAGAATGCAGCCTCGCATGTTCGCCTTTTCATGCCTATGACCCGGATTCTGTCGTGTCCGTGTTACTGGGGTGTCTTACTCTCGGAACTGATTAATTTTAACACCAGTGTCTCATTGACAGCTTTGATATCACCTAGAGGAACACACCCCACTGCTCGATGAACATGTCTTACTGTAGAACATGCCCCTGTGGGCATCTTTAGGTTCTAGGACGTGTCCCTAGCTTTAGAGATCACTTCTGTCGGCCAGGATGCGGATTTTGAGAGCTGTGTGTGTATGTATATATATATATATATAAAATCATGTTCATATTTTTCCTCAGTTGTCAATTAAGTGCTTTTGTTTAAAATAGTTTCCTTTGGAGGTGGGTGAGGATGTATATAATTGAGGGAGAAGAAGTATACGTACGTTTTTATGCGGTCTCTGTACTGAAGGTTCCATTTTTTTTATCAGTTCATTTTTCCCCTACTCTATTATTTGTGCAAAAAAATGTATCTAGGAAAACATAGTTTAAATATTGTATATAACTTAATAAAAGTTAGTAATGCTCATTATTTAATAAAGTTTATGAAGTACAAAGTGAATTATAGTGTGAATCAATGTGTTTATTCTAGAAAGGTCAAGCTTTTTCCAAATTACATTTAGTTAAAACACTTTGTCTTACCTTATGATCCATGCAGAAAACGGTTCAGGGTAATGATGGTATACCCTATTTCTTTATTTTTTGATGTTTGTTTTTTATGCCCTATTTCAACAACAGACCATTTTCTGTGTCTTAGGTTTACTTTTGAAATATTGAATTTGCTATCTTGGATGGTATTTGTTTTCTTCACAGGTGGCTAAGTTAGATCTATTACTAGATTATCTTTTTTTTTTTTGTAGTTTGTAGTAACAAGACACCCTTTTAACTATTTCATTATGGAATAAAAAAATTAATGTATACGTTTTTGTATAATAATTAAGGCTTATTTCATATAATTTCATGTTCTGAATTTTTTTGGTACACAAAAATTTAGAGAAGAAAAGCATGTTGATATAAATTGATAATTATAGATGCTTTCTAAAGCTGTTCTATTTCCAAATGTAAGCAACACCCTACTCCGGTATAACGAAAATATATGTTGAACTTTCCTCATACAAAGGAAAATGGCTTCAAAATTGTTTTGTAGAATGTTTTCGAGTGAAAAGTTCTGAACTCCATACTAAGGATACATCAGACTTATCATATCTTCCTCTTCCACCTTCAAGTTGAAAACATATGGGGACTTTTTAAAAATACATCATTAGAATTCAATTTAGAGAAGCAAATGACAGTAGGAAAAAACATACCCTGTGTAAATTCTATACATAAATTGTAATTCTAGGGCAAAGAAAAAAATTTTTGAAAAACAACAGGAGGGAGATGAGCTATAAATATAGCTGTTCAGCATGACTTTTTAATAATATTTGTCAAAGTTTTCTTTGTAAAATCATTTCTTAAATTTCTATTTGGAAAGCAAATACTAACAAGACTTCAAGAGCTCTTGCAGCCTTTATTGCATCACTTCCTCTATCTGGACAGTGGTAATAACCACACTCAAGTCTATCTGCCAAAAGGCATTACAATAAAAGAAACTGCCTCAACTTTTTTGCTAATTTACATATATCTATGTTTTTCACTTAAACCTTGTCCTTTGGACAAGACCTGGACTTTCTAATGCATGCTTTTGCAGTGTTTTTTGTTTTTTAAAAAAATGTATTTGAAGGCATAAACGTTCTCTCACATTTTATCTCACATTTTTCTTTCTTTGCAAGTAGTTTAAAGCATGGAACACCAAGATAAGTTTGAGTTATGCTGCAATGAAAATGCCAAATAATATTGAAACCAGACAACCAATAAGTCCAGGCTGCTTGACACTACTTGAACCAATTAAGCAGAAACAGGGTTGAATCATATGTGAGCATTTATTTCAACACTGCTGGCAGTATGGGAGAGCAGCAGGTCATCCACAAAAATCTGCTCACTAGCCCCCCACCCCCACCCCGATAAGCCAGCTGCTTATATTGGGTAGGACAAAGATTACATGGGGAAGTAGGCAAGGTGGGCTGGGAGAAGCTGGGGCAGGACTCCATTGTTTGGCAACAAGGTTGTAAATCTTTCTACAATAATAGGCAGCTCTTGAATGGGTGTGGACTGCATTCCAAGGTTGATTCCCAGGGGCAAGGTTGACTCCCACATCCCGGGGGCATACAACTGCCTACCAGGTTAGAAAGTGCTTTCTTTAATCAGAACAAAGCAATCGCAGTTAACAGAGCATGATTGATATTTCTTATTTTATTTCTTACTAGTGACTCGGTGCACGGATTTGTGCACATTAAAAGGAAATTAATTCGAAGGTGGCCAGTGGGGCAGGACTGTGAGAGATGGGCTGGACAGGCCCTGGAGCCAACCTCCAATCCCTCCCCAGCCCTGATTGTGCACCAGTCGGGTCCCTCAGCCTGACCTCCTCAAGCAGGTGGGGTCCCTGGGGCTGGCCTATGGGGATCAGGCCGAAACCAGCTCTCCAACATCCCCTGAGGGGTCCTGGAGTTTGAGAGGGCACTCTGCAAAGTTGCTGTCATACAGGGTGTGGAACACAAACGCAAGTGTGCAGTAAACCAGATTCAGGCCTGACAGTGCCCCAGCAACAACATAACCCATGGCCAAAGGTGGAATCCCAGGGCCCCACAAGGAATCTGGCTCCCTCCTCTCTGGTTTTGGGGTGCATCACCTGAGAACTGTCGCTGTCAAGTCACTGCAGCTCAGCAGCTCCTGTGTTGAGCATCTGCCCCCATGGTGGTCAGTGCACATCACAGCGACCAGTCTGACGGTGGGACACTTAGCATCTTAGCCTTTTATATATATAGATAACTAATAGCTAGTCCCTGATATTCTATTTCTGCCCCTGACATTATTGCACAATCAATGCATATCACTGTAAATTAATGAAGTTTGGGATATTTGGTTTATAGCATATTTGAAAACTCTTAGGAGGCCAAATGTTTCTTTTCTAAGAATGTCCTAAAATTTAGCATGTGTCTCATTTGACCCCCTGAGGTGGAAATGTTTGCACCATCTCTGCACAGCATTTGACAATTTGTAGGTGTTCACTCAATACAATGAATACTTAATAATTGACTAGATAGAATGAAAAACTTGTTTGAGCCCAAAGCAGGAGGACAACACATTCAAATCAGAGACACAAAGGAGGGATGTAAGAACAACAGTGATTAAGTTGCTTTTCAAAATTCACAGCACCCACCCTCCGAAGTCCAATGTCATTGACTATTGAACTATTTTAGAGTTCCTTTGTGGCAGGTCAGGGAACAGGCGCTATGCCCCTTTGGTTGGCAGAATTCCAAAGACATTTACTGAGTGAAGTTTCAGTAAATTTTGAAGCTAAGAATTCACATGGTCATATGAGAACTTCTCTTGAAAGCTTGTTTAAACGAAATGCCTTTTCCAATCATTGGGTTTGATGATATGAGGAGGACATAGAGCAACCCAGTGTGCGGCTGTGGAGTTGAAGTCAAGTGAGGTGGGGGGAGGGCCCAGAATTCCGAGGTTTTTTTGGTGCCAAAAGACAAACTTGCCTACATTACAATGGTGGTCCATGTCCGTGGGCAAAGTCCACCTATGTCTACATGGACAACAACAAAGCTTGGTTTTCCTGACAACGGTTTATTCACAATAGGCGAGTCAGATTCTACAGACCCGTTAAATCAGATGCTGAAAATGTGTGGCCTGGAAGCTGAATCTGGCTTGCACCATTTTAAAAAGGTCAACAATAAAAATCCAAGTTTCTGACTTCTTTAAAAGAAAAATTAGACCTGGACTGTTTGGGCCTGGACCCTGGGGAGGCGACTGTGAGATCTGAGGAGAGAATCTAAAGATGAAGATCGCCCTGAAAGGTGATGACTTGCCTTAACCTTTGGGGAGACTGTTCCTGAGTTCTCCATCATAGACTTTGTCAGCGAATTAAAAGCTACTATGAAGCACGTGAATGGAAACATTTCAGATAGCAAGTAAAAGCTCTCCTCTTAACATAAAATAAGCATAAGTCATAGAAAGTCTGCAGGGACTATTATTGCTTCTTGGGGGAAATTTGACACTCGGTCCACTTCACCAGTTTATGTTATCTGCCTGGCCTCCATAAGCTTCAGGTTTGTGAGATCAAATGTCCTCCACTCTGTTCCCTAATATGAACTCACCAAGGCTCAAACTAACATGTTTATCGGCTAAGACACCGTCTCTCGCTTAGACTTCCCACCTGAGTACGAAGATAATTTTTCCTAAAGGACCTCTCCCCCTGAGTTGTCACGTTCCCCAATCTGTACTAGAAGCTTCTTCTCTAGCACGTACTCCTTTTTTTGGCCGATGACCACAGCTTCCTAGTAGCTTGTCTTGCCACTGTCTTCTCCACTTCCTGCCTTGCTCACCCCTGCCCTCCTAATCTTAGCCAACAAAGCATTCGTCAACACAAGGAAAATCAAACTCTCCACAAAGCCCTCCCAGATCTGTCTCTGCCTTTATAGGAGCTGTTTCCTTTGCCTGCACGGTCCTTCCATTGCCATCCCGGAGAAAACCTGCGTGGACCTCAGCACTCAGTTCAAAAATTACTGTCGAGAACTGGGAAGGGTCTGGGATTGCACTCAGCTTGCAAGCTAACATGTTAGCCTGCCTCAGTGTCACGGATGCTGGCAGAAGACATGAGATTCCCAGGTCAGAGATAAAGGACCTAAATCAACCAAAGGACTTCTATGCATGCATATACGCCTAACTAATGGACACAGACACCAGGGAAGTGAGGGCATGAGTGGGGCGGGGCAGGGTGGGGGGAGGTAATGGGGAAATAAGGACACATATGTAATACCTTAATCAATAATAATAATAATAAAAAAGGATAAAGGACCTTATTACTCCCAGCACATCTTGAGCTTCACATCTGTGTTGGTTCTCCTTGCTCCTCGAGGCCCACCGGGTGGGAGAGGGGCATACAGAGCACCCCACGTACCTACTGCACACACAGGGGGTTTGAATCCCAGCTGAGGAATCCTGATCTTAGGGATCCCCAGTCTTACAGGGCTGCTAGCAAACCTGCCTGATCTTTGTTAAATGAATGGTCCCCAATTTATGAGACAAATCAGCCTCCACGGGTTTTATGACTTGTCCAAGGTTATCACCGCAGTAGATGAAGAGCCATTCGACTCCTTTCCCATATTTATATGCCTGTGCGAGCACTACTTCCTGTCAGTTTCCTCCTGTGTAAAATGGGGTTAACCCTGCTTCACAGGGTTTTGGAAATTTCTAAACCCCAAAGAGCCACTGCGTGTCAGATGTGGCAATCATCCTACAGTGAAAAATGCAGACAATAGTGTAAGATTAAGCACATGATCGCTGAGGTCAGGCAAGCTCTCAGCTCTGCCAAAAAACCAATGACCTCTCTGGACCAGTTTCCCAAGGTTGAAAACCAGGACAGTACTCAACTCATCACATTTTTTTAGCACTAAATGAAGGTCTCTCTCTAGCACCTAGTACAGTACCTGTGTTCATCCTTTCAACTAGTTTTATTACCACTTTACTTGGGAATTATAATCCTGGTAAGATTATGAACAAAGCATCATTTTTTAAAAATTTTTCCTTTATTTTTAGTTATCTTTTTAATCCTCATCAGGGTATTTTCCCATTGATTTTTTAGAGAGAGTGGAAGAGAGAGGGAAAGACAGAGAAATATCGATGTGAGAGAACACATCAATTGGTTGCCTCCTCCAGGAGCCCGGACCAGGAGGAGCTGCTGCAACTCAGGTACATGCGTGCCCTTGACCCTAATCGAACCCAGGACCCTTCCATCCGCTCTACCCACTGAGCCAAACCGGCTAGGGCCAGAGCATCATTTTTTTCCTGCACCCCTTACTGGGGATGTGCCCGAAACCAAGGTACATGCCCTTGACCGGAATCGAACCTGGAACCTTTCAGTCGTTAAGCCGATGCTCTATCCATTGAGCCAAACCGGCTAGGGCCAAAGTATCATTTTCATCGAGGCAGCTGATATCCACAGAGGGTAAGTCGCTTGCCTAAGGCTGACCAAGTCCGCATTTGAACCGCGGGGCTCTGCGTTCGCGCTCTTTACTGTTAGGGCGCCTCGGGCCTAATCCAAGCCCTGGTGCCCAAGCCCGACCCGCGGAGCCCCACTGCGGCGGGAGGCCGGGTGGCATCGCGATGCATCCCGGGCGGGCAGGGCAGGAGGAGCCCCGCCCTGGTGGT
>NW_006294585.1:228101-236625 GCF_000327345.1 Myotis davidii
CACTCAGGTGAAGTTTATCCCCTCCCGCCAGTGAGCCAGCGTGTTCGGGGTTACATCATCTTTCCTGGGCAAGGGAAGGTGGAGCCGGGCCCACCGGGTAGTCGGCGGGACGCGGCTGGAGGAGGGGAGGCTGACCCGTTCCCGGCATCTCTGCCTGGTGGGCAGGGAATCCCCTGCGTGGCTGTCACTCAGAAGTTCCCTCCCGCCCCAGAGGCGAACTCGGCGCCCGGGGCCCAGCCCTCCCCTGTCCCCGCCGGGGATGCCACGTGCGCCAGCCCTCCCCCACCACACACACACCCCCTTCCGCTCCCACGCCAGTCATCAGCCCTGCAGTCACCTCGGAGCCGGGCGGGGGAGGGGGGGAGGAGCCTTGTCTGGCCTTGGAGAAGTGTGTGAACTGGTTGCCTTCCTCCCCACCTCACTACGGTTCCAGCTCCATCCATTCACATCTTTCTTTTCCCTTCTATCCTTCATTCTAAAAGTAACTGCCAGTCGCCCCTCCCCCTTCCCCCGTCTCCAAGGCTCTTTACAACGTGAAAGACGACTCTCAGGGGCCCTTTGTTTCACTTACCAGGTCATCTTTCTGAATCGCAGTTACTTCAGGCCTCCTCAGGTCATTAGATGGTAACCACCGGACAGCTCAGCTCACCCTCATGGGTGAGGGTCTGAGGACAGTATGGGAGGCAAAACCACCACTCCACCTCCCTGTTTTATTCTCTGGGCAGCTCTGACCACTGTTTGAAACTTCCTTGTTCATTTATTCGTCTGCCTCTGCCTGGAATGAAAGCTCTGAGGAGTCAGGGGCTTGTCTCTCTTGTTCACTTGCTAGATCCTTCCTCCTGGAGAATGCCTGGTAGAAGGTAGGCACTTACGCACCCTTGGTGAATGAACGGCTCAATAGCTGGGGCCCTTTGTGGGTTTTATTCATGCATTCTTTCCTTGGAAGCGTTGACTGACTTAGAGGTGAGTAGAGTGCCTGGGTAGGATCCTGCTGCACTGGACTGGCCAGCCTCCAATCCCTCACTACAATGGGAGAAATGATAGTGTCTGCCGCAGAGGGTTATGAAAAGGTTACAAAAGAGAATGTGAACCACATACACAGTTCAGGCCTCAACAGATGTTGGCTTTTATTTTTATTTTTACAGCAGTAAGCCAGGGTTTGGCAAACTAGATAGCAAATATGGTAGGTTCTGCAGGCCAGGAGGCAAAATAGAAGGTATTATGTAGGTGCTTTTTTATGAGAGAGAGAAAAAACACATCTTCACAATTTTTATTGGTGAAATTTGAAATTTTAATTATGGACACTGACATTTGAATTTTCTATAATATTCACATGCCAAAAATACTATTATTTCGATATTTTTTAAAAACCACTTAAAATGGAAAAGCTGTTCTTAGCTGGTGGATTGTAGGTTGCCAGCCCTCCTTCTAAACTTAAAGTGTGCAATGAATTACTGCTTCACAGGATTATGGTTAAGAGACAGGTGCCTTGCTTTGCAGTATGACTTAAACACCCAATATCTGTGAGAGTTTGGGCAAGCTGGTCTCAGTTCTTCCTGTACAAAATTGAAACCCAAATATCACCTGCTTTATTTATTTTTAAAAATATATTTTATTGATTTTTTTACAGAGAGGAAAGGAGAGGGATAGAGTTAGAAACATCAATGAGGATCAGCTGCCTTCTGCACACCTCCCACTGGGGATGTGCCTGCAACCAAGGCACATGCCCTTGACCGGAATCGAACCTGGGACTTTTCACTCCGCAGGCTGACGCTCTATCCACTGAGCCAAACCAGTTAGGGCTCACCTGCTTTATAAGGTTGTTGTGGATATTACTATACTCTAGTGATTCTATGAAGCACATTGTTTAAATCTCCAAAACTGGTATTTATCTTTTCATTGATTGTGGTTTTTACTCATTGTTGGCCAGGTGTCAGTCATTGTCTGTACCTATGGGAACTTGGCCAGAGCTATGCACACTGTTGTGCCTTTTTGACTTATATGCATCATCTAACAAAACTTTTCTCGAAGAGATTTCCCCAGGACTTGGAGGAAAAGGGGAGGTGAGGCTATCTTAGAAGTCACCTATTGGAATATATGTCCAGGAACCTATGTATCAGAAAATTTAAAAGAATAAACTCCCTCAAAAGCATAGTGATCTGTCATTGGTCCAGCAGCTGTCACATAATCCCCACTGTTTGCATCAACAAGTCATGGAAGGACCATTTTAGGAAATAGTGGGATTTCTGGTTCTTGTCTGACAACTTTCCACTGACATCTGATAGAATCAAGAAAGCGCCAGCATCAGAACATGCAGACTGGTGTCAGGAACTTAAAGGAAGCCCTGGGGACAAACATGATGTTATCTTTCAAGAAATGTCTCACCAACACCCTTGATAGCACTGAGGGTGATATGTGTGTTTGGGGGCAGGGAGGGGGAATGGAAGTGGCGGCACTGATATCAAGGATTCTGAGTCCCAAAAGTCCCTCAGGAAAGTCCGATGCTGAATGTGAAGAAGTTTTAGAAATAACCTCAATCAGTTTTTTGGGTAACTTTTCTTCTCTGTGTAGTATAGGAGTAGTTTATGACAAAAGAAAATCCGTCTAAATTTAAGTCTAAAAAATGCTTTTAATACTTTCAGCATAAACACAATGTAAGCTCAATGGTTGAGCATCAACCTGTAAACCCGAAGGTCACTGTTGGATTTCTGGTCAGAACACATGCCTGGGTTTCAGGCTCAATACCCAGTAAGGGGAGTGCAGGAGGCAGCAATCAGTGATTCTCATCTTTGATGTTTCTCTCTTCCTCTCCCTTCTCTGAAATCAATAACAATAACAAAAAGAAAAAAAAGATTGTAACAGGTTAACTGGCAATGTTTTTTTCTTTCTTAGTGGTTTATAAAACAGTGGTATCTTTCATTCTGTATTTTCAGTTGGATGTAAATAAGATTAAAGCTCCTAGATCAGACCTGTGCATTAAGCAGGAAGTAGGCCAGACTGCTTTAACAGAATACCCCAATATAACTGTAGACTTGACCATCCAGAGGGAAGCAGTCCAGGAAAGGTAGGATGACACCATGATACCTCCTCACTGCGCCCATCCAGCAAGTGGGAAACATGGCCAGGTTGCTGGTATACCTTTCTGCCAGCTGCACAGTCCTTCTTTTCTGGCCAGTGTTCACCTCCTGGCCAGAGGTTAGTCACATAACCCTATCAAAGTGTGGGCAAGACTGGGGAAAGTGCTCTTTGGCTAGGTAGCCACGTGGAGCCTAAACTCAGAAATCCGTTATTAAAAATGGAAGAAAGTGCATGGAAGTAGTCATAGGACCCAGTAATGTAAGGCATCATTAGCAGCTTACCGTTTCTGTTGTTGCTATTATGTATGCTAGTATAGAATGTATCCACTCATTGCCAGTGCGGTGGTTTATCAAATACTCTTTGCTCCCAACCTGTACTATTTCTTGGAATACTGATGGCTGTTTTTGGAAGAGACTGTTTGGGAAATCTTTATTATATTTATTCACAGGTACCTCTTTCGCCTTTGAAAAAGTTGAAATGTAGAATGTTATTAATAAATAGGCTCAGCATTCAGGGATGCACTTAAATTGGTAGTATTTTTAAAAATATTTTTCAAATTGATTTCAGAGAGGAATTGGGAGAGAGAGATGGAAACATCAATGATGAGAGAGAATCATTGATCAGCTGCCTTCTGGGGATCAAGCCCAAAACCTGGGCATCACCAGGAATCAAACCATGACCTCCTGGTTCGTAGGTCAACCACTAAACCACACTGGCCGGACTAAATCGATAGTTTATTATTTTTTTAAATTCTTTATTGTTGGAAGTATTACATGTGTAGTTTTAAAACATTATCAGTGACGGCCTCCCAGACTCTTTGGCATGGCCACGGCCAGCTGCAAGGGAGGCTGAGGATTGCGGTCATTATTCTGGCAGCTTTGTGCCCAGCGAACACACATTACAGATGACTCCCTACTTAACAGTGCCGGTCAGAACTAGACAGAAATAAGGGCTCAGATTGGCAGTCCTGGAGGCAGGGACACAGAGCAGCACATGGCCCCCAGGCACAAATGATTGGACAGGAGATTTCGGTGCTCATTTATAAGGTGATTTGTAAATTTTTACAGATAGTCTGGCTTACTCAACACAATAAGATAGTTATTTCACTGGGAATTACATTGCTTTATCCCACAGGTCACATAGAGTTGCATGCCCACCTATTCTGTTGCTTTTAGCCAAGGTGATGCAGAAAGGCTCATCTTGGTTAAGGTTTGAAGCTCTTAAAACTTTTCTTAGCTCCCTCTCTCCTAGTCCACCTCCTGGAGGGCAGTACCTTCCAGTTATGTTCATCACCTTCCTCTCTGAAAACCCAGAGGAGCTGACTCACATCTCTTTGCCCTTGGCGATTTAGTGCTCATGCTATCTAACTGAAACTTCACCTTGCTTTCTTTTAAAGCTTTTATATGCGTGCAAGAACATGCCAGACAAAACAAAAAACAAAATTTAAAGATGGTTAAACACTGGTATGTGAGCACTTCCTTGGCTGGGGGCGGAGTGGGGGTGAGGGAACCAACCTCATATGCAAGTGAGGAATATTTCCTAGGGATGGTGGTTAAGGTGGTCTCTGAAATTGCTCATTCCAGAAGGTTGCAGAAAGAGACTTGCACCAACCTTATCTAGGCCTGCCAGGCTCAGGCACCCCAGTGCTAAGTTTCAGGTGGCCCCTGCTGGAACTTTTAGGAGGTCCAAATGCAAGGGGGGGTGGGGGGTGGGAGGGGAAGACCAGGGGACTGAGATCTCTCTCCCTAAGTGGCCTCAGGAGAGTGTTAGATTCTGATGTATCTCCGGTGTTTCTGCAGTATTTCCTTTCCCTCCCTTCCCCCTCTGCTCCCTTCCCGTTCCTTCCTTCTTTAAACTCTGGGACCTGGAATTGTCCTGACCGCCCCCCACCACGAACACATAACCTCACAGGCTTATAAGTACAGGCTGGGTGAGGAAAAGAAAGGGGCGCTCTGAGAGAGGGTGTCGGGTACGATTAGAACGGAGGGAGGACAACAGCAAGCCCCCTTCCCAATCCCCTGTCTTCACTACCCTCCCTCCACCACCATTTGCTTTCTCTCTGGTTCCCAGTCTCCTTTTCTGGATGGTGAAGGGGCTATGGTGCAGGAAGGGGATTTTTTTCACAAAGAAACACAAACATTTCATTACAGTGATCTTGGCAAATACAAGGGGAAAATTCACCCCTAGAAAATTACTGTTAACATCTCGTGTGTTTATCTCTGCTTATTTTCAAAATTAGCCTGTCACGCTTTACACTGGGTTAGCATTTCATGAATTCATTGTTCTCCTGCCCTTTCCCCTCCATACTTCCACACATGAAACACATCCTTTTGTGGCCGAGTTGTTTTCACTTACGGTAAAAACACTCTAAGGGGAGTGTGCTGTATCTGTCCTGCTTAGTCACTAACAAAGACGCGGTATGTTGTGGTTTTTTCTCACTGTAGGGAAGTCATTCAGAATTCAAAGGAAGTTCTTCGTTTATTGCAAGAAAAAAACCCTGCCTTTAAGCCGGTTCTTGCCATTATCCAGGTAAGCTGAGAAGGTGGCTTTGTCCTCCTCTTTAGGCTGCCTTTCAATTTTGAAAATAACGGGACACAAAAGGCCAGCTGTATTCCTTGTCACAGAAGTGTCATTCGAGCTTAATGGAGGGAAGAGAGGGCTCGGCTGAAACTGCTCTCATTTTCCCTTTCTCTGGTCATTTCGCTTCCACGGGGATCCAGGTTAGGGACTGCTCGGCTTGAGGAGTCTTCTGTGGGTCTTTCTCCTTTGGGGTGGGTAGCTTCCGGAGGCCAGGAGGTAGGCGCTCACCTAGGTGCCATCACACGGGGTATGGTGGTCCACTCATAAATGCTCATCACATGTGACTCCAAGGTGGTCGGGGGAAAAGTTCTCCTTTGATTCTGTATAAGACAGAGGGCTTGCCGAGTTATGGTACTGGGGAACCTTACTACTAAGGGCCAACAGTCACTACATGTCACAGGCCCTCCCTCATTTCATGTGCATCCCATGTGCCGCGCACGGCCCCTTCATGTCCAACTGCAGTTGGCACTGTTTGCCATCCTTTTTGGCACACCCGGGCTGACAGGTGCAGGGAAAGAATGAGGTGAGCCAAGCCTGTAAACTAACACAGCACAGCAGTTGGACGGCTACTGTCGTTTTTGGCATGCACTTAATATGTCAAAATAACAGTGTCTCGTTCCAGCAACACTGCCAGTGTCAAGGCTGTAGCGTATGCCCAGGTCACTGGTATTCCCGGGGGTCTGTCTCCACATCCCCCGCAAAGATAGACCAGCAAGAAGCGTAGAAAGGAAAGTGGGTCGGGAGCCTGGGCCTCCTGGGACGGCTGCTTTCCACTTACAGGCACGTCATCTAAGCCCTGTCTCTGGTGTCCTAGAAAGAGATGCTGGCTGTGTGGCTATAAACGCCTCCCGAGGACGATCATTTAGAAGAAAGTGACACAATTGGAAGCTGACGTGTGAATGCCGGCCATTAGTTCCCTTTTATAAGCAAGGAGTCTCTCTGCGTTTTCCTTATTTTCTTTGTAATTAGGTCACTTGTCATCACAAAATTAGTGCGTTTTGTTTGATGCCTTTTCAAGATGTTACATTCTCCTTCTTCCTTCCCTCTCCTAAGGCAAGCGATGATAACTTGATGCAAGAAGTGAACCAGAATTTGGCGGAGGAGGTGAGGATGGTTGCTTTTCAGAGTAATGTTTTTTGGTGATGCACTCTCTCACAGTGACAGAGTAACCTCACGTTCTCTTTCCAGGCTGGCCTGAACATCACTCACATCTGTCTTCCTCCAGAGAGCGGTGAGGACGAGGTAATTCCCGCAGCGAACTTGGACCCTCGTGTTGCTTTCCACTTTAGACCTAATGCACCTGTCAGCATCTCTCAGTTGTGGCTGGAACATCTGGAGCCTTTTCTTGTGGCTGGACTTTTAGGGGGAAGGGTTTACTTTCCCCTCTAGCGTAAACGCTCCTTGATCCATTTGTCCGTTATTGCACGTTTCTATTGAAGACATGGACTAGGACAGGGTGACTTTTTGGTTGTTTCTCTTCAGGATAGCAGCATGGTCATCTAGTCGAAACTGAACACTAATTCTGGTTTTGCTCTGTCCTGACAAATTGTTGGCCCTAAAGCCATTCCTTTGGCTTCTCTGGGTCACAGTTGCCTTATCTATATATATAAAAGCCTAAGCAACCGTCTGGCCCAATGGCCAGTAGCTATGACACGCACAGACCACCAGGGGGCAGATGCTCAACACAAGATGCCAAGCTACCGTGACTTGGCAGCTGCGGTTCTTGGGTGACGCACCCGGAACCAGAGGAGAAGGGAGCCCAATTCCGGGGTGTGTCACCCAAGAACTGCCCTCTTGCAATCAGGGACTCCTCGGGGGATGTCAGAGAGCCGGTTTCGGCCCAATCCCCGCAGGCCAGGCCGATGGACCCCACCAGTGCACGAGTCTGTGCACCGGGCCTCTAGTTAATAATAAAGGACCAGCACGAGGTCATCTTCAGGGTCCTTTTCTGGCTAACATTCCATAAACCCTTCAGTGGCAGTGAAGAAACCCCTCCCTAGCATCCTTCGGCTACTGTTGCGTGTGATTTAGTGGTTCCTGCCAGCAGGAAGTGACAGCCTTCACGAGTGTCCTCTCAAGTGTGGGAGGAGCACCCACCCCGCTAAGTCTCAGTGAGGGAGCTGTATCTTGGACAGCTTTCCTTCATGCTGTGGTGGTCATGGCGGTAAGGATTTGGTTTGACTTCTGGTGCTGGAAAACCTCAAACAGCGGAGTCTGAGAAAATGCAGAAGTTCATTTTTCTTGTACGTGAATGAAGTTGAGAAGCAGGTAGGCCCTGGCTGGCGTGCTGGCAGTGCGACGTCGTTAGACACTCGCTCCTTGCATCTCGCTGCTCAGCCATCTTTGTTGAGCTATGTCATATCCAAGATGGCAGACTTGGCACTGCACGTCACGTCCCAGATCATGTCCACGTCACGTCCCACGTCCACCTGCGCCAAATCGAAAAATGAAATCCGAACTTAGGGCGGAGAGACCTAATCTGAAAGCACCATTGTAATGTAGGGGAAAGGCTGTTGGCAATAGACAGAGCTCTCTGACCGTAAGATCTGCACGCCTCTGAGAAAGGGTTTTCTTTCTTTCTATATTTTTTTCAACCACAGTTTACATTTAATACTATTCCGCACACGTTTCGGATGTATGGCCACGTAGACAGACAGACAGAAGACGTGCACTCTACAGAGTGGTGGTGTGTCCCTCCTCCTCCTGCTCCCCCATCTGCCCCAAACACCCAGTTGGCCCCATACCTCATTATTTTGAGATTATTGACTATATATTTTCATGCTTCAATGCCACATCTCTGGCTATTCTGCAACTACCAAGTATCCAAAATTTATAAAGAGCTCAGACAACTTAACACCAGACAAAC
>NW_006294585.1:237720-241926 GCF_000327345.1 Myotis davidii
ATTACAGATCTTCCTTTACTTAGGACTGGTCAAAGGAGGTGCTGAAAACACTCAACAGTTGTTGAATAAATGAAAGAATGATGAATGAAGGAGAAAATTTTCTTTCTGACTTTTGTATATCAAATAGCTTTTTCTTACCATCAGTGATTTCTGCTAGATAGGGAAACAAAAATGGTGAACCAACACTTCGGAGTAAGATCCAAATCCATGGGCTAGTATTTCTCTTACTTACGAACAAGTAGTGTATGAAGTGAAATGAATCATTTCTGGCATAAAATAAAAAACAATAGAGAGGATAGACTATTGCTTACAGTCATGCCTAGCTATTCATTAGCTGTTACATTAGCTTCCGAAACTGTACTTTTTCATAAATAGTGAATTATTTGAGTGTTTGCTACAAAAAAGGGAGATATCTCAGTTTATCTATCATAAGCCTTTGGAAATGCTTTCTGTGTGCCGTTCAGGTCCAGAGAACATGAGAACCCGAGTGATGACTTCTTGGATGTCATGAATAGTAAGCGTTTGTTGAACACACTGTGTTTTGAAACAGGCTTGGCTGGGCCAGGTGGAATGCTTGATTCATGCTTTCTGGCTTCCCTGGAAGTTGGCCGTCTGCTAGGCGTACCTATGATTGTTGACAGCAGCTTGTCTTTTGCCTATCTAAACTGGACTAACTGTTGAACTTTGGTTTTGTTCTGTTCTGTCCTCTTCCGTTCTGGCTGAGGGCAGAGTGATAACAAAGACTGAGAAGTCACTAAAAAATTCAGCCAGCTTTTTTTGAGCATTGATAAACATGCTGGAAAGAGGAAATGGACTTCATTGTGCTTTACACCAAGTTGTCAACAGAGAATAAAAAATAAACTACAAGAGATGTATTTTTATGAATATGTTTCTTATACAGAGTTTCTTTTGGTGGGTCTTATGTTTGCAAAAACAGGTTTTAAGTGTTTTCTCTCTTCAGATAATAGATGAAATCTTGAAGATTAATGAAGACAGCAGAGTACATGGCCTAGCCCTTCAGATCTCTGAGAACTCGTTTAGCAACAAAGTCCTCAATGCCCTGAAGCCAGAAAAAGATGTGGATGGGTGAGGAAATAGAAAAGAAAACAACTAATTGCTAAATGAGTTTTTCTTCTATGAATTTTTCATTCCATTGTTTCAGCTATGTCCGTAATTAAGAGAGAAAAAGAAATCGTTTTAATACTTAACATCATTTAAACATTAGTATCATTTAAATATCTTATAGTATTTTGAGAGTTTGAGGGCTTCTTAAATTTTGTGTAAGAAAGTTACATACAGTGGGGCCTTGACTTACGAGTTCAATTTCGTCCGTGACCGAGCTCGTAACTCAAAATTACTCGTATGTCAAATCATTAAAGTGAACAAGTGAGACACGTGATGCTGGGCTGATGTTGTGGCGTTCACTGTGACGTTCGCTGCGCCAACTAGCGGTTGGGTATCTGAAGCTGGCTCGTAACCCGAATTTTAGCTCGCAACTCAAAGCAAGAAATTGGCCGAGAGACGGCTGATATCTCGAAAAACTCGTTAGTCGGGACACTCGTAAGTCAAGGCCCCACTGTACTTTAGAAAACATACTTGTCCTTTTGTAGGGCAGAATCAGAACACCCAAGGTCATCCCGACTCATAGGGGCCAATAGCCTGAGGGGCTACTCTAAGAAGCTGATGGCTTTTATTCCTCCCACTCTGTAATTTACGTTTAACTATTTAATATATCTACCGATTCGTTACTGACTGGGGTGTTATTGTGGGTTCATCCCTGCAAGTTACAGATGAGTGAGTTTTGACTGCCGGTTGCCTTATTTTTGGTTTCAGAGTAACAGACGTAAACCTGGGGAAGTTGGTACGTGGGGATGCCCATGAGTGTTTTATTTCACCTGTGGCCAGAGCTGTAATTGAACTTCTTGAAAAATCAGGTATGATGCTCCTGCAGAAATGCTGCTGTTTTCTATGGATCGGTATTTATAAGCCTTATTTTTTTAGTAAGGATTTGTTTCTAGAATGTCAAGATCCTAATCGAAAAATGGAAGCGTGATAATTCACTGTCAGCTTATTTATATCATCTTTTGAGAGATATGAGTGACTACAGAAGATTTTTCTGATACGATTGTGTTGCAATTTAAAAGAGAAATCAATAAAAATAACCAGTTTTAAACAAATTCTCAACTTCTCTCATGAAAACAATCAAAATAACCATAATGAAAAATGTCTCAAGTTTTACCTTCTTAAGTCTGTCAGTATGAATTTTTATATAAGACTTATATATAAAACTTAAATGAGAAAGCTGTTATAGTTTAGGATATAAAACCTAGATGGGACTTATCAGTGAGCAGTATCTCTGAGTAATCAGTATTTAATTTCCATCATTCTCCCCTTGGTCTGGCACTTTTATGTCAGTGACATAGAAATGAATAATTTCTTTTTCTTGGTTATTAAATTTAATGAGTAAATTGTTGCTGGTGTTTCGTATATTTAAGGACTTGCTAACTGAGTACATAAAAATTCAACTAAACTTTTCTCTAATACAATTTGAGTGAAAAAAAGAGGCACACGTCCCTCCCTCTCACCTGAACAATCAACAATCAAACAAAAATTCCAAAGTAAATACCAAAGTTCAATTAGAAGAATAACTTTCCAGATACCCCTCTAGCAGCAGTTGCCAACCAGTGGTCCGTGAGGTACAAAAGTTTGGCGACCGCTGGTTTAAGGAAACCTTTGGAGCAGCGATCGCCAACTGGTTGTCCGTGGACCACTGGTGGTCCGTGAGGTCTGAAAGGTTGGTGACCTCTGACCTGTAGGACATTAGCCATTAAGCTCAAATCTCTGAGGTAATTCATATAGACAGTGGTTTTTCAACCTTTGGATTATCAGGGTGATGATTCATGGCCACTCTACCATCAAATTTGCAAAGAAAGAGTAAATTGCGGCTTTGTCATTGTAGGCTGGTGCTCAGAGGAGCGGGTTTTAAAAGGCTGTTGTTGTGCCTCATGTTAAAGCTGTACGGTGGGAAGGCTCTGCTGTTTGGGTTGTAAGACTGATTTCCATTTGTTGGGCAGGGGTCAGCTTAGACGGAAAGAAGGTCTTGGTAGTGGGAGCCCATGGGTCCCTGGAAGCCACCCTACAATGCCTGTTCCAGAGGAAAGGGTCCATGACGATGAGCGCCCCGTGGAAAACACCTCAGCTTCAGAGCAAGGTAAGCATCAGACCTGTGAGAAACATAGCCTTAAATGCTTGTATTGGAAAAGCAGAAGGGCCGAGAATGGACAGGCTACGTATTTAAGAAGTTGGAGAAGGAGCAGCAGAAAATCTCAAAGAATGAAAACAGTAAAGAGCACAGACTAATGAAACAGGAAACAAATATATATGAGAGATTATCAACAGAGCCAAAAGTTGGCTCTTGGAAAAGTCTAGAAAAAATAGATTCACCATTAGCCAAAATAATCAAGACATAAAGAGAGAACAGCAGCAATGTTAGGAATGAACACAGGGTCATTTAACATCAGAAAATCTATTACTGTAATTCACTACATCATCAGATGAAAAACGAATCTCAACATAGTAAGTGAAGAAAAGTCATTTGATAAAATCTAGTATCCTTTATGAAATTTTTCTAGAGAATCTCTTAGGCTAGGAATGTAAAGGAATTCCTTAATTCGTTAAAACGTCTATAAAAAGTTAGAGCAAGTACCTCATTTCATAGTGAAATATTAGAGACTATTTCTTTTAAAAGTAGGCAAGACAAAGGGTACCTATTATCGGTATTCCTAATTAACAGTATATAGGAATTCCTAGACAAGTTGTAATATAAAGAAAGGAAGAAAATTTATAATGATTGGAACGGAAGATACTCAACCGTCTTTAGTCCTAGATGATATGATTGTCTACTATTAAAAACTATGAGAATTAATAAGAGTTCAGCTGGGTTCTTGGATTTAAAATGAACTTGCAAAACGCAATTGCATTTCTAAATAGTACACCCAGTTAGAAAATTATAAAAATATACAATTTCTAATAGTAATGAGAATATAAGGTACTTGGGAATATATTTATTTATTTATTTATTTATTATTTTTTTTTAAATTAAATCTTTATTGTTCAGATTATTACATTTGTTCCTCTTTTTTCCCCCCATAATTCCCCTCCTCCCAGTTCCCACCCCACCCCTGCCCTCCCCACCCACCCACTGTC
>NW_006294585.1:242977-245365 GCF_000327345.1 Myotis davidii
TTGAGCGAGCAGTTATGGCTGCTCTCAGTTCCGTCCCTAGGGGCTCTGCCTCACAGAGTCCCAGCAACCGCTGCAAACCTCGGAGAGAAAGCTGCCCTCGAGTTCCGACCGAGGCCAGACAGTCCCGCTTCTCCCGTTTGAGTCTGCGTCCCTAGCGCCTCGCCCGGATCTGGAGCTCAGAGTCTGCGACTCCCTCCCGATTGAAAACGCCAACCGCGCCCTCCGCCGCCAGCCCGCTCCGCGCACTCCGCACCTCAGAGTTTGACTTCAGCACTGCGCCTCCTCTGAGTGTCCGTATGCGTTACTCTTTCTTCCTAGTTGTAGGACTTCCACTCAGCCAGTGTTCCTGTGGTTCTGGGTGATGTCCGTTCTGTCTTTTAGTTTCACTTTTGAAATGGTTGTTCAAGGCAGCAAACTCCGGCGTTAACCTATGCCGCCATCTTGGTTCTCTGCTGGGGAATATATTTAACAAAACTTATTTCTGACCTTTTGAAAGAAATCATATAATTTTGATGAGATTCATTAAGACCCAAATAAAAGCATGGATAAGAAGATTCACTATCATCAAAATACTAACTCTCCCCAAATTAATTTATAAAGTTGAATCAAAATCCTGACATAATATTGTTTTGTGGAATTTGACAAGCTGATTCTAAAATGTATATGGAAGCACAAGGACCAAAATGACGATTTTGAAAGAAAACTTGAGCCGTAAATATCAACGTGGAAGAACTTTTAAAAACAGCATTCACTGAAAAATAAGCAAGAAAGATATATTTCATTTCACGAACGCCACTTATGTAAGGTCTAAAAATAGTATATATTTTTAGGACCACATACTTACAGAGTAAAAGTGTGAAGAAATGGATGGGAAGTATGAACCCCATCAGGAAAACCATTTCTAAGGGACAAAAATGTGACTGTGGATGGAAAGGAGACCTGGGAACCTTCGCTTGTATTGGTCGCGTCTTTTTTCTTAAACTGGGCAATGGGTGGGGTGTCCAGGTGTGTAATATTATTATTATTTCAGTTTCATGTCTTAAATAGTTCATACATTTTTAATTTTAAAAAATTACAGTGCATTTCACAGATACCAAGCAAATTCAAGTTAAAAGCTCATTAAGTACAATAACTTAGCACAGAACAAAATCAAAAAGTACAGGTTCCTCATGTTGCTGTATGAGAATTGAAAACAAGCAAGTTGGAGTCCCCCCCAGGGAATGCTCGTGTCTCGTCTGAGACTGACCATATTTGAGTAGCAAGTGGATCAAATCCGTTGAATTCTTGTTTTAAGACGGCTCAGGAATTTGATCTTGTAATTAAACTCAAACCAAGGTGTCTTTTTAGTGGTCACCACATGATGGCAGCCTATTCAAGAAAATCCACGGGCAGTGTTTTGTAACTGAGAGCCCCGAATTTTTGATTGGGAAGCTTAGTGGAAGAGGAAAATAAACCTTGCCCTGAACTGAACAGCTGCGGCGAGAGGGAGAAAAATGCCTTCATTGGCAATTGAATGTTTTCACAGCTGTCACAGATACTTTTGCTGGTTGTATCTGTATTGTTGAAAAACAAAGACATCTTTTAAAGTACTTTTTTTTTATTATGGAAATAAATCACCCGACTTCTCTGGGATAAATCTCATTCTAACTTTGAGAACGATTAAGTAGCTTTACTCTCTAGAGAACCTAGAAATTGGGTTACATTTCTGTTTTCATAAATCTAAGAAGGTTCTCTCTATTTGCTCATGTTGCACACACGTTGTTTTCTAAGTCCTTGGTACTTATAACAGCACCACCGTAATCTGAGAGCCTGTCAACTGTCACTCTTTTTATTGCTTCATCTTTGTAGTGAAAAAGATGGAAAGAAAGGTCCAGGGCTCCCCAACTTGTCTTTGAAGTGTATTTGGTGTCGGGTGTTTGGCCCCCTCTACCTGGCTACTTACTTGTGACAGGCTCCCATTCTACTGCAAGATAAAGCCTGTATCTTCCCATTTTTCATGCTCGTGCTTAGCACGTCACCAGCCACTTACCTTCCCACCGCCGTGTCTCCGGGCTTCTGCCTGACCTTTGACTTTTCACTGTTCCTAGACATTGCTGGACCTTGTTTCAGAGGGTCAGTGGGCCCTGTACCGACCATACTCAAAGGGTGGCAGTGAATGTGGTACAAAGAGCAACTAAGCACGGGTTAGCGTCCTGGGGCACCCAGGTGGGACAGGCTGTGTCCAGCCTTGCCACATCCCTGGAAAAACATCACGGTGAAAAAAATCGAAGGCGTAAATGTAACAACAGGTTGGGATTTTTGTCTTCTAAGTTCATCAACAATGAATGATGATGCATTTTAAGACTCTTGTCCATTTAGCTTCTCAGTATCAGCCGTGATGTGTTAGGG
>NW_006294585.1:246009-246468 GCF_000327345.1 Myotis davidii
CTCAGCTTCGGCCAGGTCCAGCTCCCCCTCTGGTCCCTCTGCCTCCCCAAGATTCCTCTGCGCCTCGCAAACCACTGTATTTCATATCATGTCTGCTGGGGGTTTCTGTTCCTTCCAGGTCCTACCGTTTTGAGGGACAGTTACATCGCGTTAGTTATATAGGTGCAGAGCGCGTGGGTGCTCAGCTTCGGCCAGATCCAGCTCCCCCTCTGGTCCCTCTGCCTTCCCAAGATTCCTCTGCTCCTCGCAAACCACTGTATTTCAGATCATGTCTGCTGGGGGTTTCTGTTTCCTTCCAGGTCCTACCATTTTGAGGGACAGTTACATCGCGTTAGTTATATAGAAACGGATCCTTTGTCTAGCAGCCTGCCTAAATCTGAGGCTGTTCTTTGGGTACCAGTTACACGTAAAATCTTCATGGAGCATGAGTGTGAGGAGTCAAAATTTGTCTTTAAGAGT
>NW_006294585.1:247076-261062 GCF_000327345.1 Myotis davidii
CCACCGCTCAGGGAGAATTGCCCTAGATTTGCAGATACCCTCTTCCTCACCCTAATGAGAATTCTCATTTGTTCACCCTGATGCCAAAAGCAGCCCGAGGTGAGAGGCTGTCTCACACTTAGTCCTTCGGAGGCAGAGAGGTCCCCTCTCCAGGGAAGAGGGTGTCAGGGACTCAGGCTCTGTGTGAGCAGGCCTGCTAGCGCCCCTAACTGAGAGCCGCTTCTGCATCTGTGTGAGACACAGCTGGACCACGATGCGAAGACCTCCGGCTGTGACGAGTCACGTCACTTCCAGCTGCGTGTATAAGAAATAATCTAGGAATAAGAGAACAGTCTTGTTTTTCTCTGAGGCTCGCCTTTCTCCTCTTTCTGAGCACAGAGACCCTCAAAACCAGAACTAACAGGTCTTTCACATTTGAAGAGTCCGAGTGTCTTTTTTTTTGAGCAAAGCTAAATTATCACAAAGTCATTCCCAGTTTAAATTCAGAACATAGCATAGCTTAAAAAAGACTTTAGAATGAATTGGAAAACTCTAAATATATTTGTATTATCCACAGGAAATCTTATAAAAAGAGTAACTGCTTTTTCAAGATAGGAAAGACAGTGCTGGGGTCCAGCCCCAGCGGGTCCAGGGGTTCCCAAAGGTGTGGACTGAGTTAGTGAAGAATGGTTTACACTCTCTTTAGTCTCCGTGGATTTTCCTGTGCCTGGCTGAGGCCACAGAGAAAAGATCCTGAGGCAAGCTGAGCCTTTATTTTATAGTCAGAGGTGAACAAGGTGATGGTTACCACAGTTACACTGTTCTTGTGAGTTTCACTTGTTTTTGTTCTTGTGAGTTTCACTTGTTTTGACCATGGTTATACTTCCTGCACTTCCTCAGCCCATTAGCTTCCCAGATAAGATCTAGGGAGTGTTACAAGGTCAAGCCTAATTATGCTAAGAGGACTGTGCCCTCTAAGCTGGGAATTGTTTGTGACTTTGCCAACAGGTCAGTCCAAGGCTTAACCCTATATCAGCTCCCCACAAGACAGCTCTAGCTGGTTTGGCTCAGTGGATAGAGCATCAGCCTGGGGACCGAAGGGTGCCGGGTTTTATTCTGGTCAAGGGCACATGCCTGGGTTGTGGGCTCCATCCCCAGTAGGCGGCGTGCAGGAAGCAGCCCATCAGTCATTCTCTCTTATCATTGATGTTTCTATCTCTCTCCTCCTCTCTTCCTCTCTGAAATCAATAAAAATATATTTTAAAAAAAGATAAGAAAGAAAAAAACCCTAGGTATTAAACTGGACTAGATTAGTGAGTTACATGACAAATCTTTTTTTTAAATATGTTTATAATTGTTAATGCATTTGTCTTTTAAATCCTGTAGGTAATAAAAAGTGTAATTATAAACCAAAAATACTGCAATACTGGCCTTCCTGGAGATCTCTTTTTCTTCATATGGCTTGGAGTTACAGTCTAGTGTCCTTTCATTTCAAGCTGAAGGAATCCAGTTCACACTTCTTATAGGGCAAGTCTAGTGATAGTGCACTCCCTTCGCTTTTATTAATATGCAAATGAATTAACTTCTTCCTTGTATATTTGAAATACCGTTTCGCTGGATATAGAATTCTCAATTGACAGGTTTTTTTCCTTCCAGCACTATGTCATTCCTCTGTCTTCTGGCCTTTCAGGTTTCTGATGAGCAGGGTAACTTTTTTAACAGGAGAGGTTACACTTACTAGTAAGCTAGTAGCATATTGTAGGGGCAACAGTGGTGGCTGACATTAATCAGGTTAGTGGTTACTGTGAACCACGTACTATCCTTTCCGTAAATTTTCTCACTGATTCTGAACAGTCATCCTGTTAGGCAGGAGTCTCATTCTCCCCATATCACAGGTGAGAAAACCGAGGCTCCGAGAAGTAAAGAGACTCTAAATATCTACCAATTTAAACTGATGGAGGTGGCACTGTCACCTGTGTTTCTAGTCACTGCCCCATGTCAGCTCTTATTCCAGGTAATTGCATGAAGTCCAATCACTAATGTTTAAAACCCCGAAGTCCCTGACAGCTTGGGTGGGGAACATCGGAGAGACCAAGACCCAAGACATTAGACTTGTGTTGAGTTTGCCGTTGTTTTATGCCAACAGTTAATAATCCCACAGACACCCCTTTAAGAGAAGGAAGCTGAACTAGGCTGAGGCCTGGGTTTGTCACCACCCCTCCAGGCTCACTCCTCAGGGCAAGAGGCCACCTTACTGGGGCAGGGTGGGGAAGGGGGTGCCCCCTGGTCAGGACAGCCTCATTGCTGTTGGCCTGGGGGGAATAGCCCCTGACCCCGGGACGCCACAGATCTTGTGCTGAGTCAATACCAAGGTTCCTCCGTGTTGTGTGACCAGGTGACCTGAGTCATGTAGGCCCTGCGCTCTCTTTGATGAGTTCTGAATAGTATTCAAGGTCTTTTGTGCCTTTGGTGTCAGCTCTTGTCCTTCCACTGCTGCTCCTGCCTGAGCAGTGTCTGACTTATCCACACCACCACTTGTCAGCAAAGGCAACAGAGGCCCCAAGAGTTACAGGACGTGGCATGCAGAAATCTCAATGTGGGATCCAAGGTTCAGAATCGGAGAGCGTAAATGTGTCGGGAAATGCCAAGCTAACTTCCCACAGCCACCTCGGTTTGCGTTAACTTCAGGGGTCGTAGACATTGAAGCCCGTAGTTAGCAGCATAAATGTAAATCACGAGGGCTGTCTGCCTCTGACACGTGGCTTGCCTCGTGTTGCTCTGGGAACTGTCACGTGGGCAGTTCTTCATTCTTGTGCTCCATGGTTCTGAGTCTTTGTCTGATGAGGTTCCCCCTCAAAATACATGCACACGTAGGGTCTTTGTCTCTCAGCCTGGCTTTTGTATGTCCTAGGGTGTGAGGAAGGGAATTATTTCTGGTGCATGATTCAGAGTACATCCATTACTAGATTGGAGGCTGCATTTCCCTTTTATCATCTGTTATAACTTAGGTGAGTGTGAAGGTCACTGAAGAGGGATTAGCTGTCTTTCCTATCATTTTAGACACCAGAGAATATCTCCGATATTCTCTTCTCAGACACTGAGCAGTAAATATGTTGCATGGTGATGTAAGAGGTGAATTCAGGAACATTTAGGAAAAGGAAGGTCATTTATTAGCCTTGGGGGGGGAATTTGGTAGATAAGTGCTGTAATCATAATCCCTCGCTGTCCACTTGGCTTGTCGTCCTTCTGATTTATGAAATAACCATAAGGTAGGTCTTAATTTTAGAGGCCAATAATCTGTTCTACTGATCACGGAGGAGAGTGGAAAAAAGAAGCTTACCCAATTCCTGAAAGGAAAATTCTCCCAGGATGAGATCACTTGCTGAGCATGAGTTGGGGGAATTAGCTTTTGCTGAAATTGTCATTCTCGTATCTTGCCAAACTATTGCAACATCTGAATGAAGTGGTTTGACATTCCTATTTTAAAATATTTCCGCAGCTATTTTAACATTTTTTTGATAGTGTGCTTAAATTTCAGGGAATTGTGGCTAAGGGTCCGTAGGTACAAAGCAATAATCCTATACTAGAAGTTCATTTAACTCAAATAAAGAATTAAACATTCTAAGTGAGAATAATTTATGTAGAAACAGAATCTCTGCTCATGGAAACTCTGCCCGAATGAAATCTTCATTTGCGGGGAACACAGTCCACTCAAATGGCAACGGTTTCCCCGGCGTGGATGCCAGTGCCCATTTCCGTCGTGCAGTCACTGACGAATTCCTAATAGCCAGAAATGGGTTTCTGTGCTTTTAGCTAGCTTGGTCATTGGGCCTGTCTCAGACCTGTCAACCACACCCTTTCCTCTGAGCCGGGGCCACACCACAGCCACCATTTGTTCCTCTTCACTTACCATTGAAGGGGAGTCCTCCCCAGGATGTCCTTTAACCCCCTTTCTTCCATCCTTCCTGTGTCCCTCGGAGCTCTTATCCAAACTGCTGGTTTTTACTACATCTGTATGTTGAGGGATCCCAACCTGTGTCCCCCTCCTTCCTGACCATCCCCAGCTCCAGTCCGTCTCCTCTTTCAGATTTCAGTATCGCACTTCCTCAACCTCTCCCCCCAACCCCCTAAACCCATTCCCCACCCGGCTTCCAGAGCAATCTTCCTAAAACATGTCTGATGGTGTAAGGGCAACCGTCTGACCGCTACTTGTCGGTTACCAAGAAAAGGGCAGCAAATTTGGAAATTTGGCACTTACTGGGGAAAAAGTGACATTTCATTAAAAAAGAAAAACACCTAATTTTTTAGGACTGTGCCACAAGATAGTGAAGGAATCCTAAAGGGGCTCATACAAATGCCTCTTAAAGGGGCTCACACAGACCACCCTGGGTCCCGGTTCATTGAAAGTGAAAGAACAAGTGAGGGCCACCTCCCTCCCGTGGGGCCCCCCCAGCCGACACACAGGGCCTGATCCAGAATGCCGGTGTCTGCCGAGACGTTAAATACCAGTGAAACGGACTTTCCAGTCTGTGTGGGCAAGAGAAGTGGGAACTGAGCGTTTATTCGTTTCTTTTCCTGACCAGAGGTCTGCCCTGCCCGCTCCATCTTAAAGCTGCAGCTCTGCCCGCTGAGGCAGGGACTTTATTTTTAAATCCTCGGCGGCCTCAGTGTCTGCCCCAGGTGGCCCTCGAGAATGGCAGGTGAAGGAGTGTGTCCACTCAGAAGCCTGGGTCTACACCTTCCTGAGTGAGTGGTTGTAGAACCCTGTCTTGGCTGGAGAGGGCACCTGCTGTTGGATTTTTTTAAGTGCTGGTCTTCATTTTGAACTTTACTTACTGAACTCTGCTGATTACTTGGGAAGAGAATAGAGACAGCTTTCCTAGTCCCAGGCCCTATAAACCACAATTCTTCAAAAATATCTCTCATCCTTTTTTTTAAAAAACCCATCCCAGGTTCTGGCATACAGTATGAGTAGTCCTCACACCATAGATTTTCAAATGCACCCTTTAGAAACACATCGATAGCAGAAGGCTAATTCTGTCTTCTAGCCGAGGAGGGTGAGGGTGTACTTTATATAGTTTAAATTCTAAAATGCATTTTCTTGGCTAATTGCAAAATTATGATGTTCCTTATAACTTTGCAAATCACATCTTTCCTCCCTATCCATGTTCTGACACTCACCCCTCCACCCCCCTTCAAAATCAACGAGTTAAAGAAAAACATATTTCGTGTTATCTAAGCCCTCCGGCCCGCCCCTAGGCTCCCATATGCTCCGCGTTAAATGTCTGCATAGCTGCGTCTTGCTATTGTTTTAACATTTGGTCTAATGCCTGGGGAGTGGGCGTTCTCTTTAAGCTGCTTCTACTCAATTCTCAGCAGAGAAAGCAATATTTTGTTATGAGGTAAAGTTTCAAGCCAGGCCCTGGCCAGGGTCTTCCCCACGGGGGAGGAGGAAAGTAGGAGCTGCCAGCGCGACGATAATTCTCCTTGAATTTTAGCTCATTAAAAATCTCCCCTGGTCCTTGGGGGGGTTATTTATTGATGTAAGCATCTAGCACTTGTCCCTTCCAGAAAGAATTAGCAGCTATGATGTGATCATCGCTAAGGGAGGGGGTTTTGTCCTTTCTCTGTGGGACTAGGTGTCCCCAGCTGCTGCTTAGCACAGCCCATGGCAGCGCTGAGCTTGGGTCCGGAGGCCAGGGGTCGGATGAGATTGCCGAGATTTATAGGTAATGAAAAGAACAGGTTGTATCGAAGACACCACGTGTAGGAAACGAAGTGTTCTTGGGGGACTTGTGTGAACCTGTGATCCTTGTCTTTTTCCAAAACGAACATTTCAGTCTTGTACATGTTAACTGTTTAGAGATGTTTTACCGTGTTCTGTTTTTGCTGCTATTGTGCATGAAAATAGAGCAAAAATGGAGTTTCTTATCTGCGGGTCCTTTTCAACAGCGTGGAACCTTTGTGTTTCTCTTGAGACTCACTGTAGTTGAATGTCTGCCCTGGTGTGCAGGTAAAGGAGGAGGTGCATTTTCTTATTCAGATGTAACATCCTCTTTCCGTAAGAACACCTTTCCCCCCGAAATATAACATCGCCCGAAAGTCTGGCTGCTTTTCAGATCTATCTGTAGAGAGCACGTGTGGCATTAACACACCAGATTGTTGGTAGTGTTGGCTTTAAACATCTTGATTTCGTCTTGCAGCGTTGTGGCCATGGAGCATGAAGAGAGAATGGTTGTTTCAGCAGGGACTTGTCTTTTTAATGTGATTCATGCACTCGATTTGCCGAGAACCATTTCAGTGAATTCATTCTTCTTCCTGTGCCTTAATGAAGTACGAGACTGGAAAGCACAAGCACTGTTTGCCTCATTAGTGTTGCTCAGTGAATGTTAATTCACTTGGTCCTATTTGCATGATCAGACTGATCTTGGCTCTTTGAAAAGACATGCGTTTACATTGTTACTGTGCTTCTCCTGTGCCGGGAGCTGGGAGCTGCCCTGGATCTTGGCCATTTTGCTCATGAGCCAAGTAGGACTGTCATGGTTTGCTTCCCTTCGCTGCCGTCTCTGGTCCCAAGAGGCCGAAGAGACTTCAGCTGACAAGGTCTCTTGCCCAGAAGGTGTTACAGACTCTCAGGTTGAGGGGCTGGCTTAGTTCTCCGTCGAGATCATCAGGGATCAGCCTGTCCAAGCTGAGAGTGGAGGAGGGTGTGTGGAGCACGGTTGTTGCCCGGGTGGTTGGGGGATGGTGGTGGCAGGGCATTGAGTCTCGAAAGCAGAGGGCAGGCAGCTGCCCTCTCTTTCTACCTCACAGAGGACTCTAAATAAGACGTATAGTAGGGATACTTACACTTGCTGCACTTCCGTTTCCTTATCTACTAAATGGATATAGGAACGCCGCCCTCACATATTTGGGGTATTCAGTGAGATGTTGGCAGCACCGAGTGGACATGTGCAGGTGCAGCCATTTCCCCCCAAGGTTCTAAGATTCCTTCTTGCCCTCTGTCCCTCCACATGCAGATCCAGTTTCAGATCCTCGGCTGCTTCCTTGGTGCAGGTGGTCGGTCGGTCACTCTTTGGTTGAGCTCAGAGCCACCCGCTTACCCCACCTCTAGACATGACCTTCCTACCCGACACATTCCTCCAGCACTGTGTTGGCAGAATTCAGACAGAACCGACGTGATAAATGTGTTCTGTAGTAGTGGTTTCATTCTTTCCTTTTTCTTTAAAAAAAAAAGAAAACCCAAAAGTTTTTCACGAGACTAACCAAGGCCTCAAGGAAAAGGAGATTCTTTCTTGAGCTTTTGAACATCCTTCCGTACGTCTAGTACAAGCTCCACATGGCTCTAGTTTTGATGGTTCAATGGTACAGGCCGGAGGCCCCCTGCTCTGGTCACATCTTCAAGTGGCCTCAGTACAGCAACCCCTATGTTCCTCCTAAGCCGCTGTGTGACTCAGGGTGCTGCCCACCCCGGCACCCCTTCCGTCTCCGCCTTCCATCGTAGTTTTCTTTGGCATCGCCCTTTTTGATGTTGCAGTGAGCAGTGAAAACACGTAAATGACAATAAAATGCTATATACGCTGGAGTGACGACCCTGGAGAAAGTGCTGGTCTCCTTTCCCCTTAGGATATGATGAACACATTCTCAGTACTAACCAACCTGAGCTGCATCAGCCAGTCAGTCCGTGATTCTGTCCGGGTCGTCAGTGCGGAGCCAAACTTGGGAGCTGCGATGGCCTATGACGTTCAAAGCGTTTGACGTTGATCGCTCGGCATGTCTTTAGTCCACTGATTGAACCCTGTGTGGTGTTTTTCTTTTTCCAGCTTCAGGAGGCTGACATTGTGGTCTTAGGCTCGCCCAAGCCAGAAGAAGTTCCCCTGTCTTGGATACAACCAGAAACGATTGTTCTCAACTGTTCCCACGACTTGCTATCAGGTAAGCGTGTTACAGTAGGTGCCGGGCTGCTGATGAAAAACAGGTGTGATTGTTACAGAGCACGTTAACCTTATTCAAAAGGGCATGTTCCCGAGATGTTTGCTGGTCAGGGTCAGTCTGCGTGCACAGGAGAGGAAGCTGAGTGTTGGCGTGCCCACCTTTTGGGTCACTGACATGGGAACCACATTGTCCACCAAAGAGAAGCCAAGAGGCCAAGTGCAGTGGCCGCCTCCGCCTCCTCCCCTGCCGGCCTCCAACGTCAAGCAGTCAAGCCAGCTGCGGCCTAAGGCAGACCATTTGTACGTGTGTGAGGCCCGCTAGAGAGCGTGGTTTCCGCGGCCTTTTAAAAAGCACCAGAATCCTTCCTTCCAGACAAATCTCAGCCAAACCTCAACATGAAAACAGTGGCCAGGAGGGATGGAAAATGGAGACGAGCCCTCGTGTCTCCCAGGTTTCCCTTTCAATGAACCCCCTAAAGGCACCTCAGAGCAGTGTGAAAGTCCCCATTACAAACAGGGGTGGTGTCAGGATTGATATTTGAAGGTGTTTCACCAAAGCATCCGGGAATGCCGGGTCACACCAGGCCCACGGGTAGGGCAGCTCACGCTGTGCCAGCACCAGGGCACCCAGCCAGGCGGCAGTAGGCACAGGGAGGCAGGAGGTACCCTTCTCTCACTCAGAGAGAGACACTGAGGCCGAGGAAGCTCTGGCCACACTCAGCCCGCCTCAGGTCCCTGAGTGACATGTAGATGCAGAGATACTGCCAAAGGGGGGGCGAAGGAACCCTCCTTCCTTGCTACCTGTGGCCTCCAAATCTCAGCGTGAAGCGAGGGAGTCTCCTGAGGGCCTGGAGGACAGCGCTGTTTTCTCCAGAGCTGGGCGGAACTTGGGCCAAAGTCCCCTCTCCCATCTTGCCAGTACTACACTGGGGTTCTTGGTGTTGAAGCCTTAGAGAATAGTATCCAGGAGAAAATAAAAATAACTTCTGACCCAGTCACCTCGACAACTATTTTACATATTTCATTCAAAAAGCATTCAACATAATTTTATGGGACATATAGAATGAAAAGAAAGTATATGATATGAAAAGCATTATTGACATTCATATAACTTTCTTCAGAGAGAAATATTGGATCTTCCCCTCCAGGAAATGTGGCTCCTCTCAGAGTTAAGCACTCAGATTAAAAACCCCTTAGGCTGAAGCGGGTGGGGTGGACTGGGGAGGGTAAGGGAAGGTAGATGCTCAGGAATTTCCCAGAATGCTTGCGTACTCAGCTCTTGGGTGAAGAGCACATAGATGAAGGCAGCTATTAGGTACAATACAATGTGAATTGGGATTTATGGCTTTCTTTTTCTTTTTCTTTTTTTTAGCAAACAGAAAGGATCTTCTAAATAACTTCTTTGAAATAACTGTAGTCTCTGGATATAACTTTTTTCCCCTGAAAAAATAAATACCTAGCCCATAAAATGGTAGATGGAGCAGATCTGCCCCTCTCCTCAGAATCCTTGTTGGAAAGTCAGTTATGACATTACTTTTTAAAATGAATGTTTCTTTGTATAATATTTACTTGCAGTTTTTTTATTAGAGTTTATATATTTAGGGCAATGTTTTCATAACTCTGGCTAAATTATGGGATATACAGAATGAAAAGAAAATAATATGATATGAAAAGCATTGAAGGAGAGTCTACTTCCATCTACTTCCATATTCTCTCTCCCTTTTTTAAAAATATACTTTTATTGATTTCAGAGAGGAAGGGAGAGGGAGAAGGAGATAAAAACATCAAGGATGAGAGAGAATCATTGATTGGCTGCCTCCTGCATGCCACACACTGAGGGATCTAGCCCACAACCCAATTCCCAGTCATGTACCCTGACTGGGAATCGAACCATGATCTCTGGTTCATAGGTCAGTGCTCAACCACTGAGCAACACTGGCCAGGCTCCCTCTATGTTCTTTTAGAATCCCTCTGAGACCCATGATTTTATGAAGGTGACATATTTTATTAGTGAAACTTTGCCTTATTAATAAATTTCTTTTTAGGACCTTCATTTATCTGGTTCAGTAGTAGTTTTCTTATTGTTTTTGCATGCCCAGAGTCCAGAATAGTGCCTGACACATTGTAAGTGCTCAGTTAATACTGAGTACTGGATGAGTGAATAAATGTGGGCTCAGCTCAGAATTGCACTTCGATTGCAGTTTTAAGTTAGCTGTAGATTTAGAGACATTTCCTTGAATTTGTCTCCCACCTAGAAGCAGGACTGGCAGGGCCGAGTCAAAGATGAAAAACACTGTGCGGCCCTAACGGGTTTGGCTCAGTAGAGAGAGTGTTGGCCTGTGGACTGAAGGGTCCCAGGTTCGATTCCGGTCAAGGGCATGTACCTTGGTTGTGGGCATATCTCCAGTAGGGGGTGTGCAGGAGGCAGCTGATCGATGTTTCTAACTCTCTATCCCTCTCCCTTCTTCTCTGTAAAAAAATCAATAAAATATATTTTTTAAAAAAGAAAAACACTGTGAGGATGAAATAGATGAACATTTTCCAGTCTGCACTGTTTACAATAGCATGCATTCCTCAGTAGTCAAAGTTTTCATCTTAACAACTTTGAGTAGTATGAAAATTTAATCTATGAGTAGTAAATTGGTGGAAGACCCCCTTTTATATAATCTTTCCCCTTTGAAAAAAAATGAATAGACTTTTTCAATTATTATTAAAAGGAAAAATGCTTTTATTTAAACTCAAGAACAAAAGAATTTTTAATAAACTTGTGATTGACTGAAGGCAGCGTTTTTTAATGAAGTTTTTATGCTTATCTTAATGGTACAGGGTTTCCCTACTCTCTCCCTCCCTGTAAAATTAGATGGGGTATGGTGATTTACGATGAGGTACTTCAGTAGAGGCATTTTATTGAACATCTGATCTCTGGAGACGTTTTCCTGATGGTTGACATCCTAGAAGCAGTGTTCAGAAAACAATTGCACCTTCTTTGTTGGATCTGTTCACTCTTCTATAACTTGACTCTATTTAGATTTAAAACAGGGACCAGCCGGCATGGCTTAATGGTTGAGCATCGACCTATGAACCAGGAGGTCACAGTTTCTGGTCAGGGCACATGCCCAGGTTGCAGGCTCGGCTCCTGGTGGGGGTGTGCAGGAGGCAGTTGATCAATGATTCTCTTTCATCATTGATGTTTCTATCTCTCTCTCTCCCTCTCCCTTCCTCTCTGAAATCAATCAAAATTTATTTTTATAAAGAAAAAAAAACAACAGGGACATGGCAATGTTCAGTTTCCTAGTTATAAGGTATATTTTTATTAAAAAAGTTATTTCAAATTATGAAAGAAGTGGGCTGTGATTCTGTAGTGCTATGCTTGCTAAAGCAAAACTATTTGTACCCCAATATTAGGGCTTGTTTCCTGATGTACCAAACGAGACAAAGGAGAAACGGGTGTATGTCTTGGGCCCAGAGAACAGTATGAACACAGCAACTTTGTGTTTTCATAAAGTTGGGTCAGAAGAGTTTATGGCATCATGTTAAGCAAACATAACTGTTGTTAGTGTGGAGTAGGGGCCGACCCCTGGGCTGCATCCCAGGGCTCATGCTAAAGAGCTGAGGGGTCCTGGGGGACTGAGCCTTCCCACTTAGGAACCTGAAGGACATATAATAGAGAGGGAAGAACATGGAATTTGGGGTCAGCATTGATCTGCCTCAGAGATGAGAGTTTTTTGGTTTGTTTAACTCTTAATGCACTGTATTGATAGACTTGGGTGACTTTGGGCAAATAACCTAAGCTCTCTGTTCTGCATTGTCCATTCATTGTCCTTGTGGGCACGAGGGGAGCAAGGCTGTTGGGAGGAATGAATGAGATGCCTCCTCATGGGCCAGGCCTCTTTCATGGGAGCGGCCAATAACGGCCCACCTTCTCACTCCATTTCATTGTTGTCACACCAGCACACAGAATAACTCACATCAGCGGAATGAAAGTTTACATGTGAGAAATCAAGCACAAGGAAGGAAGAGTTCCAATGAGGTTCTGAGGATGTAAGAACGCAGCTTTAGAGAAATTGGGCATGTGTGTATTTTAATGATTATCCTATTAGAGTTGGAATGTGTGCTTATGACTTTTGAAGTTTAATTCTAAAATCCATTGTATCTATTACCATTTTCCTTAATTTTTTCTTTTTCCTGTTTTTTTTTTTTTTTAGGAAATTCTAGATGTTTTGGATCTACCCCTGAGATATATTTTTGCCAGTTGTTTTTTTATTTCAAAATTTAATTAGTTCTCAATACAATGTATTATTTAATGCTTTTCTTTTATTTTTTTTTTTAAATCTCAGCCATTTAGAATAAACAAGTCTGTATCAATTTTTTCTTAATTTGGTTTCAGTGACTTCAAAAGGACTGCTTATATAATTAATACTAATTTTTTAACCCTTTCTTTGAAGATTCTTACATTGTATTCTTTTTAAAAATAGTAATACAAGTTATTTGATAGAGTAGTTCAGGTGTTTTAAGTGAGAAATTCTTGAGCATAGTCACAAAAATTGTACTGAAATTTTATTTATTGCCTTTTACTGTTAATATATTTAATTTAATACATTAACTTAAGTTGATATATTTCACTTAAAAGCTGATCATGTTTTTTTTGAACAGTTCATCTTTACTAATTTGTAGTTTTTAGCTCTTTCTATTTTCAAACTTTCACATAAATTTTTTGGTGACTTGTTCTCCTGGGAGGAGGAGAAAATATCTAGAATTCAGTCTATGGGTTTATACAGCGCATGTTTTATAAGAAGGGTGCCCTCGTCCAGATTGCAAAATAAGCTGAAGCATTTCCATGTAACCGAGATGGCAGGGAGACTGCAGAATGCCCCATGGCCCCTCCCACTTATTTATTATGGCAAAATTCCCAAGTGGCCTCAAAATAGCTCCTGTCAGAAAAGGCCTGTTTTGATTTCCAGGGAAAGTACTGTAACACTTTAGCCTTAAATTTTCTTATCGTGGAAAGTTTGGTTATTACAATACAAACTAGAGGCTGGTGCATGAAATTCATGCAATGGTGTGTGGGGGGGGGGGGCTCAGCCCAGCCTGTACCCTCTCACAATCCGGGGCATTCCTCTCGCAATCCGGGACCACTGGCTCCTAACTGCCTCTGTGTCTGCCTGCCTGATCGCCCCTAACAGCCTCTGACTCATCCCCCACACTTGGGATCCAGGCTTTTCTCCTCCGGGCAGCCGCAGGCAACCAGGACCCGGGCTTCCCTCCCTCTGGCTGGTCGCAGGCAACCAGGACCTGTGCTGGCTTCGCCCGGGCCAGTTGCAGGCACCTGGGATCCCAGGTGGCTTCGCCCAGGCCCCGGCTTTGTCAGGAAGGACCTCTGGAATGACGTCTGGAAGACATTTGGTTTATCCGGTCTAATTAGCATGTTACCCTTTTATTAGTATAGATTACAAATTAAAGGCTGTCTTTTAAAGTGATTCATTGACTTGTCCCTGGAGGAGCCATGAGTGAATGGGGAGTGTTTAGTGGAAGTGAAAAGACCTGTTTGGTTTGGGATGGGACACGGGCTGGACTCACAGGCCAGTGTAGACAGCCCTCTGGATGGGGGCACCCTCCGTACAGGCAGGAGTTGAGATAATGATTTCCTTTCCCTATTCTCTTCAGATGAAATTTATTAAGGATATATTCCTAATTTGTCAAGTTACCATCTTAATTGCTTTGAATTCTCTGGACTCAGAATTTTTAAGTTAGTTTTAAGATGCATCAATCATACTCCAAAAGAAAGTTGTTCGTGTTAGAAATTTTGTGAAGTATCAAATAGCACAGAAGAAAGCGACAGTAACTTTTGATCTTGTCACCTTGAGATAACCATCTTGTATTTTTCCACTAAAAAAGCATTACACTTGCCGAAACCGGTTTGGCTCAGTGGATAGAGCGTCGGCCTGCGGACTGAAGGGTCCCAGGTTCGATTCCGGTCAAGGGCATGTACCTGGGTTGCGCATACTTCCCCAGTGGGGGATGTGCAGGAGGCAGCTGATCAATGTTTCTCTCTCATCGATGTTTCTAACTCTCT